>NW_015094506.1:29615528-29651809 GCF_001431845.1 Calidris pugnax
AAAAAAAAAAAAAAAAAAAAAAAGCAGCATGTTAGTGCTCTCTGGTCAGCTCTTAACAGACTTCCTTTGCTAAGAGATAGGGAGAAATGATAGTGGTCCCATCTCTCCGGAAGGTCTCGCTGGCCTGGGTGAATTCTCAGCTGTGCTCTTTGGGCAGCTTTAGGCTGCGCTGTGCAAAACCAGAGTGAGCTGAGAGATATACCCCACTACTACAAAAAACGTTCTGTAAATGTGTGCATGCTGTATTACATTTTATATATACTATGTATACATTACATTAATTTTAAGAAATATATAGATACAGAAATAATGACATTTCAGAGTTTCTGTGTGATTTTCTTGTGAGATGGCAAACTTGTATATGAAAGAAGAAGCTGCTCAGGCTTATGTAGAGCTCCTATTAAATGTCACAGTCTAAACTGAATAGCTTGCATGTAAAAGAAAATACATAATACTATTAGCTTAAAGACGCTTTGAGAGTCTCACATGACAAGGAAAGGGAAAAGGAAAAAAAGAAAAACAGAAAACAGAAAGAATGTAAAAAAGGAAAGAAAATTAGGAATTTGTTGCAGACATGTAAACAGAACTACCAGATGAAAAGCTGATGATTCATGAAGACCAGCTCATGCAAGTTTTGAGCCAAAAAGAGATGACAACTAACTTCAAATCTCACAAGGGCAAAATTGGTAGGCTCTTTTCCTCTCAGCTTAGTTATGAATAACAGTTAAGTTTGAAGTGTTTTGCTCCACTTTAATTGCAGTGTTCCCAAGACATATCAAAGACTTTGTAGGACTAAAATAGAAGAAACCTTATTCATCAGAGAGCTTGAAAATAAATTATTAAGATTTGGTTTCTGTCACTTCTGTGCTTTATAATTTTGTAATCTTTAAACTACCTACATATTTTTACTTCTTTTGTATTTTTCTAAAGAGAAAATCCTTTGACTCTCTTTACTCTGACACACCCTTTCTATATTTATTTTCTCTGAATGACATACATCCAGTTAGCCACTCCTGTATTGCCTATGTAAAATGAAATTACCCCCACTATCCATTTCTTTTGGACAATGTACACTTAGTCCTTATTTGTAACTTTTGCCAATACTCTATAAACCATGCAAAACAAAAGCTTTTTCTTGTTTGAGGGCTTGTAGTCTCAGAAGAAAGCAGGATGATTTGACTATTTGACTATGAAGACCATGAAAGGAAAACTGAACGACGATTAATACCACCACCCCCCCAGCACAGACACACACACGCATTTCTTGTGGACATTACAAAACCAAATTTTTTAGTGCCACTGAAGCAGAAGAAGGACAGACTGTCTTTTATTTAAAGATACCACTGGGAAAATGCTTTCTGCCTCAGGCGGAGTAGCTACGCCTACTCCAATACAGGATTCCAGACAATGCTGGAAGAAGGAATCGAGGGCATCATTGAGCATATGAATCTGCTTTCTTTTTTCCTAAAATCAGGCAGGGAAACTATCTCAGCCTACACTACAGCTGTAGATCCATATGTATCTTTCTTCTCTTCAGTATTTGGAGAGTTTATTATTATCTGGTTCATTATCAGACACAGAGACAGGCATATTTGCCGTGCTCGTTACACCTTCTGGTATTCTGATCAAGACCGACAGGTCCTGACCACCACCACTGGAGCAGGAGAGGTGCCCTCTACAATCGTCCTGAAGTTCTGGTCCCCTGATCAGCTACAGCTGGTGACATGCAGATGTCCCCTCTGGCACAGTCACCCAGGTTTCCTTTCCAGGGAAATTAGGACATGTCTAAAATAAAACAGGGATGTGGCTGGGGTGTACGCCTGTGTTTCACAGTCAGAGATAGTCCCCATGACTCTACTTTAAGAACAAGATTGGACTAAGCAGCGCAGTGCATTGAAAATAGAACAGATTGTGACTATGCAAATAGTAAGCTGTTGAGTCTTCAGCAAGAAATCAATGTTGAAGGATGATTTTGGCCCTGAGAAAAATTGTGCTTATTGGCATTAGAAGTGGCATAGGACAGAATCTGTGGCAAATGAAAGGGTAAAAATATTTCACTAGGAAGAAAAAAAAAATATTTCCATGAATTGAAGGCTTCCAAAGATAGTTTTATGGGTTGCCTTGCATTGTAACTTTCAAGGCACCAAATAAATTTATTTTAAGGCCATAATGAAAACATTTATTTCAGCACACTGAAAGAGCAATCTCATACTATTACTATACCATAGTAAAGTTTAATCCATACCATCCTCAGCTGTGGCACCTCCAATAATACATAGACGTATGTTATCAGTGCCTAGAAAACAGCAGGGAAGCAGCTAGTCAAAATAAAGCCTATCAGTTCTGCAGTTTACATACAAATATGATTGAATCTCTTTTCCCATGTTATTATAACTGCTCTGCTACAGCAACAACATGGGCAAGAAAAATGAGAAGAAAATTAAATAAAAGCAGGATGACCTGGTAACAAGAAACATAAACTTCTTTCTCCCTGTGACTAAAAGATGATATTTAATCAACAATTGTGTGCTTTGAATTTGAGTCAACCTACCTCAAAAGGTCCTTGACCAGAAACAATCACAGTCAGTCAACTGCAGTTATTTTGTGCAGCTTAGCATTTCCGAATTTGAATCACTTTCTTCTGTTTACCTGGAGTCCAATAATTCTATATTAAAATAAAGTGCTAATAATATAATGCTAAGTACACTGGCTTAAGGCCAGAGAAGTTCAAGAGTAAGAAATATTCCTGCTTTCTATTTACCTGGCACTTAAGTTTAAAGCTCTGCATTGTGCACGCTATTTAGCTCAGATAACATATTACAATTGCACCTAAACTAACTGTTCCCTTCTGAGTTTCCATTAAAATTCTCTACTATGAAGAGGTTCAAAATTCAGCCATGAAAATATAGTCCCGGGAGGTACCGGAGGCATCCCTCTTAAGAATGGATATTTTGATTTTTTTCACAGAAAGTATCTGAGGAAAAAATTCAAAAACCATCTCTAAAAACACAAAGTGAACTAAGCAGCGATTTGAAGAAGGTTGGTCTGACAAAGGAGCGCTCAGTGGGGTGCAGAACCTTCACTCACTTCAAGAACTCGCTGGGAGGTGGCTGGAGTCCCTGACAGCAGCAGCAGCAGCCTTGGCTCCTGCCCAGTGCAGTCACAGAGCCCCGATAACACGTCTGCACGGCAGTACAGATGGATCCCCTTCAAGCATATGTCCTTAATGTGAAAGGCTGCGGTCCTCTTATACTCTAACATAAGCTTTCCACATCCTGTTCCGTTCTACAAAGAGGAACCAGATTTATTTTGCTTCCTTCTGCCATATGTGCTTCTGTAGAGAAAAGAGGATTTTTCCTAGTAAATGAGCACATCATACAAAAAGAAAAATATTAGTCTCATTTCTCTCTCTCATGCACAGACTTGACAGAGAAAAAAAATCATTAAATATCAAGTGTTTAATGTGGAACCTGCTTCTGAATTTTTAATACATATTCATGCTTAAACTTTCAAAGCATTTAATATAATCAATAGAATTTTGTAATGTTTTATTGTCCATTTTCTAGCCATCTTAGGCAACATAGTGAAGGAAAAGCAAAATATTTCTGGTCCATGCTCCAAAGCCATGTTCTTGCAGCTTTTTCTCCAAGGTACCATTTGAAGCCACGTTGTCATTTCTCTTTAAGGTTTATCAAGCATTGCAAGTCTCCCTTTGGAACCTAAACATTGTTGGAGGATAAGTAATTACAGAAAATGGCTCCAACTGCTGCTATAATGAACAAAATTTTCCTAGTCAGAATAATGTTTTCAAGTTTACATTGGTAAATAGTTGCATGTGAACTGCTGCTACTGTGAAGCATCTTTGAGACAAGTGATTTTGATAGATTCTCGTAACAATCCCACTGCAATAATCTGTATGTAAACTCAGTTATTTCCTTACTTTCTTGTGGAAAGAGTAGGCTACAATGTGAGGAAACTGAAATGCAAAAAATTATCTTTGCATTAGCTTCATCTGCCCATGCTTGAAGACAGCTTACTTTATTTTATATTACAACAGTACCCAAAGTCAAAATTGGTGTCAAAAACCACCTTCTACTATTCTTCATGGCACAACTTTCTCATTAAATCAAAAAGAGTGACAATGTCAGGTCAATGAGTTGGCTTTATATCATTGGAAAAATCACTTCTTGACCTTAAAGAAGTCTGCTTGGACTGATTAAACTAGCTTTAAGGCCAAATTGTACAGGTGTTTGGCACAAAACAGCTACTCCACAGGATTTTACTAAGAAGGCTTCTGTGGGAGAAAGAACAGAAGGTAGTTACCAGATTGATGACAGAATAGAAAAATGTCTCCCATGGATAAAAGTCTAATGAAGTTTTGGTTGTGCACTATTCAGAGAGAAGCATGCATGTTTCTGTGATTGAAACGCCAAGCATCTATCCGGCCTCCAGAACTATCTTTTGTACAGTCTCTCTGACTGCCAAATCTGACACAATTTGTTTCACAAGTACGGGAGCTGGAATGTGAAATACCAATTACCAGAACAGGAAGACACCCTTGGGAGTAGTTATTAAATATACATGTATATTCATGAATACTTCACACTTCTCCACTGACCACACTACATGAACATTCACTAAAATATGTAAGAGTTCATGAAAACTGCATGAATGACAATGAACATCAAATGAGACATTTTGTATTACTTTTTGATATGTAACATTTAGACCTTCAGGGATATTATCTCACTGTCAGACTCTTCAATATCTATCTTAGAATTCTCTGAATTACCTTCTGCCAGAATCTGCATTGTGCCTTAGCAGGATATATAGACAACATGCAACACCTAGGTTGCCAGCTTGCAATAGGTTAACGTGAATACGCATGAATATACGTACACCAGCACAAAGTATCATCCCTGTAATCAATGTTCAGCCAGTTATTTATCCAAAAATTTTGCATTCTTCTCCATGTATTTTTTTCACTGAAGAATACTCTTGATACATTCTGGGCAAAACTCAACTTTCCTACTTTTCAAAATGTAAGTAAAATCTGCTATTAGCAATAACACAGCACTTCCACCCTGTTATAGCACATACAAAATTTTAGGAATAATTCAGCCCTTTCCTTCCTGCTGACTTTGCAGAGTGCTCTTGGAGCTCCTCTCCCAACCCATCACTCCCTCCTCTTAGGACACTGAAAGGCACCAAATTCACTAACAGTTCTAAAAGAGAGTTCTTAGACATGACCAATAAAATGATTTGAAGTGACTCAACAAAATCGTAGAATCATCTAGGTTGGAAAAGACCCTTGGGATCATTGAGTCCAACCATCTACCCTACTCTACAAAGTTCTTCCCTACACCATATCCCCCAACACCACATCTAAACGACTCTTAAACTCATCCAAGGATGGTGACTCAACCACCTCCCTGGGCAGCCTATTCCAGTCTCTGACCACTCTTTCTGCGAATGTCTCTTTGCATGGTACCACCTGGAAATACAGTTCTCCTTAACTGGTGTACTTTTATGTCTGTTCTGAGACCTGAAATTGTTTTCGTCTTACACCAATCTTTCCTCCATCTACGCTCTCAAAATTACTTTTCAGACCTTCTACATCCATCTTACACCAATCTTTCCTCAAAATTACTTTTCAGACCTTCTACATCCAATGCTCTTCCTAGAGGAATATAATTGTCTTGTCCATAACTTCCCAACTGCACATACAAAATCACATTGAGGTATCTATAGAAAAATCACACAAATTGGGCAACTGACCGCACTGTAAACTCATTTGCTATAGATCAGTTGCAATAGATTCAAACGCATACATGGAGAAACTTGCACAGATCTAAATAAATTGATTTAAATATCAATGTAATTTACATCAGTGTCACTGAGGGCATTAAACAGCATTTCTTCCCTTTTAATGCAGGCATTGTCTGGATGTAACATATGCCGCTCCTGTTTATAGCAACACAGATATTCTTTACATAGATTTAACTCCACCAAAGTGGGTGAAAGCTCTCCATTGACTGAATAGCTTTGAATTAGCTCTGTGGTGGAAGATATGCCTTTATGAGCTAAAACCAAAAAATGTTACATTGCAAAGTTATTTATCTGTCTGATGTACAATATACTCTTCTTGGTCTCTCATCTCAAATAAATCCCAATTATCTTTCTTGCTTCTTCCTATGCCTGTTTGAAGCAAACAATTTAAATCCTTTTCTGCTTTGCATTTAAAAGCTTATTTTCTGCTCCCTACTCAGTTGTTGTGCTATGTCCAACACTGTATGCTATTAAAAAATGGCTGTATTTAATCCTCAAAACAAAGTTTCTTTTCTTCTCTATTACTACATAGGAAAGCAATGTTGACAGATGGATCAAACTGTTTGCCCTCAAATACCATTATGAGTGGATAATGAAGAAAAAAATGTGCAACTTAGATTAGATTACCAGGCTGAAAGGAGACTATTCTAGTAGCAATTACAGAAAACTTACTTATTTACATATAAATAGCTAAGAAATTTCAACACAAAATGTACCTTAAGACATAAAATAAGAAGTTCAGTAAAACAAGGCTGAGGTGCATCTCAGTGCTTGCTGAGGTGATTACAACAACCGTGAATCTAACAAACAAAAGTAGATAGAAAGCCATTATAAAGTCTTTATTGGAAGAGAAAGAACCATGGAATTTTTTAAAATGTACTCCCACAACAACCAGAGCTCCAGCATCATGAATGCCTCACTTTCCATTCAACTATTTTTGGAAAGGTTCAGTTCTAATATCAGCCAATCATGCTTATACAGAGAATATTGAGAACATAGTTTGAACACTCTGTATCTCTACTTCTGCCTAAAATACTTTAATTACAGCCCAGGGCTCAGTCAGCTGGTCCCCAAAGCAAAGTTTGTGGTCCTCAACTTTATGTAGAATCACTTGAGAAAGACAGCAATAATCTGAATCTCTCTAAGTTGCTGCTGCTGCCTCAGTTCCTGTCCAGCCCAGCCCAGCCCAAGGAGAGGAGTGCACACAGCCAGGGCAGGTCCCGCAGCATTCATACACATGGATTCCACACTGTTGTGTGTATTTACTCCATGTCATTGAGACGACCTCACCAATTACAAATTACTGAGCTAATTTATATGCATTGTAAATACTAAGCATATTTAACAATGCTATGCGAGGGAGGGCAAAGAGATGATGTCTTGCTCTACATACGACAGATAACTCAAAGATACTCAATCAGAAATAAAACACTAATGTTGCCACTATGGTATTTCTGCTTGTCTGTTTTTTCTTTTAATGTTATTAAAACTGGACTTATTTTTCAAGATAGAAATTGTATTATGCTCTTTGTTTTGTTTAGCAAGTCCTGAGATTTGTGGTTTAAGAAATAAAACTACTTCCTTCCTTTAAGAAATAGGCCCAAGACAAGGAAAAAGCATTTTGAGCATATGTTCTGTGAACACCTGGACTGAATGTTTCCTTTCAAAGCCAGGAAGAAAGTATTTTCAAGGTAAGGAAACTTGGAGAGTCTACCTCATATGCTTTCCTCCAGTTGCATACAGTTTATAATTCTATCATGGCTTTTAGTGGAATAACATCACTTGTATTTTTCCTGAAGCCATTGTGGTAGCAATAGGAAAATAGAAAAAAAAAAAAGTATTGAAATGTCCTGTAACATCGCACAATATCTGCATGTCTTTAACCGAATTCTGGAATGCATAAAATAGCAACAGCTCTTATGGACATGTTATTTTCAGTTACGTCTTGCTGGCAAAGAAAACAAGTCCTACTGGCAATAACAAATAATGTAGTTAAAAATGCTGTCATTTAGCAGCAAGGATTTGATCAACAGTTCTCTCTCCTAAATCATTCCCTCACTCACTGATCAAGACCACTCAGTTGTCAGAGCCATACATGGACTTTGAAGACAACCCAAACTGCAGACACAACCAGACGCCAGCTCATACCTATTGTTTAATTACTTCGAACAAGAGTCTTTAAAAGATGCTGAATTCCATCTTCAGGAACAGGGTATCCTCTCTTTGAAAGGCATAAATACAATGTGACTTGATAAAATACTTCAAAAATTAATAACAACAGAGAAGGTCACAAATGTAAAGGAGTGGAATATAAGGAAGAAAAAGAAAGACTGAGTCCCTTGAAAGGAAAGATTTCTGCAACTAAACTGCCTAAAAAGAAAGTCAAAAAGAAAAAGAAAAAAGATTTTCTATATATGTAAGGTATTTTTATTCACTGCAACTAAACTCTAGGGAGATCTATCTAGATGAGCTTTGCAGTGTCAGGCTAGATATGCTATGCAAAACATTTCTTCTAATCTTGAGCAGCTTCTGTGCTGTTAATAAACCCTGTTTTTAATTAGACCACTTGAGTCTCAGACTTTTATAAGGAAAATTTCATACAGGTTGTCCCAGAGAGATAAAACTTTCAATCACTAAAAGGTAGTGGAAGAAAGGTGGCCAACAGGGATTCCCAGTCAAAGAGGACAATTTTGCACTTCTTTTAGAGAGGTATGTGACTACTGCAGGCCTAGGGTCACAGGCATTCTTCTTCCATTGACCAAAAAGAAGCAGCAAATTCAAAGGAAGCAGTGAAGAACAGAACATTTATGCCCTTTTCTCTTTCCCCAAACTTTGAATACATAGGCAGATAAAAGGAATGGTAAGTACTTGCACTACTACCAAATGACAAAAACTCAAATACAAGGTTGCAATTTCAGAAACTAGTAATGCAAAGAATTTCAAATGCAACTTCTGATTTTATCAGCCTTAATTTTTTGTCCCAATATGAAATGAAATAAAGGAATCAGCTTTATTAAAAGCATTGAGAACACTTATCTAGATTACATTAACAGTGCCAGTTCAAGTAACAGACCTACAACAAATAGGAAAAGTAGAGATACCTGCAGTCAATGTAATGGTTAAAGACATCTCCTTTAATAGCTAATGAAAATTAAAGTGAAAAAGAACCTTTAAAAGGTCAGGAATTTTAAAACTTTGACAAAATGTGTGACAAGTAACTAGAATGCTGATGAAAGTATTCTCTACAAGCACTTTCTAATCTCCTATAATCTTCTTTACTGCACAATTGCACAACACTCCCAAAGGAAAAAAAATATTAAGGTTTAATATTGTTTGATAATAAATTACTGAATGCGACTCTTAAAGTACATCTTGTAAACATGAAAAAATACTTTGCCAGCTATAATACATGTGTTATTTCTACTATTTATAATAGTTGCTTTCTAGTCACTCCTTACTTTGCATACTGTTCTGAAATAACAAACATTTGTAGCAAGTAATATTTCAGCAAGCAAACTGTCACAATATTTTTAGGACATACTTGGTCTGCAGATATCACAAACTAGCTTTTGCAATCAGCATAGAGGTATTGCAGCTGTCACCACCTTTGAATCTGCTTAATAATTATCCTCTAAAGGATACACAAATAAACCAACACCAGTAATTAACCACACAATCCCCATGCAAAGAGAACATTTCAAAATGCATCTACAGTATTCTGCAAGCATTACTGTAACTACTGACTGAATAGAGGCTCACCAAAAGGTGAAAAAGCATGAAATACTTATCTCAAATTTCCCACTTGGATCTTGTCCACTTAGGAAGCCTTCCTCAGGTTTTTTTTTTTCCCCTTTTCAAAGACCATAAGATCATGTGTATCAGTAATATGATTCTTTCTCTCAATTTAGAAATTTTTTGTTCTTTACTTTTGAATTGCACTTGTTATTTTACACGCTGCTGTGGCAAAAGCTGTGCAGAGAAAGGTTGTAAAAGGCATGCCAAACATGAAAGACAAAGAATAGCCTAAAAAGGAAAGTCAATGACAATAGTCTGACTCAGTAAAAAATAACTTGGGGTTGAGGCAGGGAAGGATGGAGGAAAATCAAAGGTTTTCATTTATTTTTCTCCTGACCTGAGAAAGAACAGGTGGGATGCTTAAAGAATCTTATTATAGCTAATGAAGACTTCCATGCAGGCTCTCAGGTTCAACTGAAATGGCAATCAGCTTGGAAAAAAAAACCAAACACATTTGTCTCCCATTTTTCCCCTTCTATACATACTCTGTGGATTTAAAGACTGTTTCTTTTCTAGCTGTTTAACCAGGAAAGAATTATATGTAAAACATATTCAGCAAGTGATAATGCAGAAAGTAAAAAGAAAAAGTAAGGTGTGGTATTACAGAAAGATCATATCACAGCTTTAGATCAGGAAATGACTGAGGTTATGAACTGAAAGTCACTGACTTGCCCATGGTATTTTGGCAAATTTCAACATTTCAAAGGGAATTATGTAGAAAAGTATAAATTATCTTACCTGACAGTTTCAGGGTCTAACCCAGTGTGTTTTTTTTAATTCAGTAAGATATGTGAGAAAGAGTCCACATGCAATGAATACACAACTTGAAAAACACTGACACAGTAAGTGTCAATATTCAAATGCTAATGCCTCCAGCTACTCAGGCAATACACATCTAAAATAGAAGTGTTAATCATATTGTGGAAACAACTGAATAGTAAGACTAGTATTTGAAGTTATGATTTTGCATCCCTATGAACATTATTTGTCATAGAAATAAACCGGATTTTATTTTCACATTTGAACACCTATGATACTTATGTTTTTTATATATTTATCATGTATTTGATTACTTTTTTGATACCATGTTTACCACATAGTACAATCCCACGAAACATTTGCACTCTATTAAATCAGCTACTTTATTACTTTTAGAGACCAAATCACTTTATTTTTTCTATTTGTACTGCAACATCAATCATTTAAAGTGTATTTTCAATTGTGTTTATATTATGAGACATACAAAGCACATGAGGAAATACATTGTAAATAAAATATTATTACATTACTAGATAGCAATAAAGGTTGAAGGCAAGGAAGAAAAAACACAAAGCACATTACTCTCTCATGGTGAGACTGCGGCAAACAGCAAACTGCTTAATCTATAGAGACAGGACAAATGTCAGAGTAAATTCCTGAGCAGGACTATAAAGCTCCAGGGAAAGATAATGGCACACTGTGCTCTTCAGCTTTTAGGTCAAAGCCTGGAACCAGGCTCAGATCATTCCTCTTTTATGCAATGAGCCACTGCTTGCATACGCAGACGTCAGAGTTGCTGGTTAAAGGCGCATGAGGAACACTGGTAATGAAACTCACCACTTCCATCTCTCGTAGCATCGTCAGGAACTCACAGCACAAGCCAAATGGTTTCTATCATGGTTGAAAACCAAGCACTAGGTAACGGTACAGGCACAAACTCTAAATGTTTGAGCAGGTATGACACTGCTACTGAAAAGACTGTAGCTTCGCCCAGGACATCTATGGCTATCTAGTGGCCCATGTGAAATGAGCCCTTGACAGTTTTTCCTGGTTCCTGGTGGACAGATAAGAAGTAATACCCATGCAAATCAGTGACCTTGGCAGTAAAGCCAAAAAGAATGAAAAATTCTGTCTTTCTCATAGCACCTAAGAGTTGAGACTGTTGCTTGAATACAGAATAGAAACATGTGCTATCACCAAAGACAACACTAGTGTGATATCCCAACTGCAGTGTCAATCAGCGGATGCGACAGGCATGTTACCTTCACATTCAAATTAGAGGGGGGAAGCAGCTCATTTTTCCTGCTGCTAGAGTACAGCTCAGTACGGAGAATTTTCACAGAAGTGTCTGCTGATTTCAACACTAAAGTATGCTCCTGAGAGGCACTAGAAAGAAGTGTTTATCTGCTAGCAAGACCTCTATAAAATATGTTATATACGCCAAAGAAAATAACTTTTCCACAACTATCAAAACTCTTGAAAGAGCATTTCTGGCAGTTTCTAAACAGAGTTATACTGGCCATAGTTTCATAAAATAGGATTCACTATCCAGCACACACCTGACAGCTGTTGTTACCACCACTGCTGCTGATGCTGTTAACTGCTGTCATTTTCAATGGCAGTAAATCCCTATATTAGGAGAATCCATGATAGGAAACTGTATGGACCTGATCTCAGGATATAGCGATACACTTTGAACAAGTCATGATAGTAAAAATTAAAAAAAAGAAATTAATGCAAGCACTGATGTAATGAAGAGGATGAAGATTTTTGCCAGCCAGCACCGAGCCAAACCAAGCAAAGAGCAAGATTTGGTGGAAAGGCCACATGCTAACTAACAGGACAGATGCTGGAAAAGGAAAACAGGAAAAGGCATAATGGCCAGCAAAGTCTTCAAAATCATCGGTGGATTTTAAAAAATACTATAATTTTTTTAAAGATTATAGTATCACATATATTTTGTATCTTTGTATAGATGAATAAGAGCTAGAAAAAGGAACTGAAAGAAGGGCTCTTCTAGACTGGATATTAATCCCAAGGAACAAACTGGTTTAGAATGTGGTGGTAGGTGAAAGGCAACTTGGGTGAGACCGATGATTAATTTACAGAATACATATTCCTTTAAAAGGGGAGAGATAAACAGAAAAATAAAACAATGAACTTCAATAAGGCAAACAAATTTGGATGAATCAGTGGAAAGATAGAAAAAAGAAGTTAAGAAGAGGTCAAAGAGTATCATTTCCCAATGGAGAAAAAGGCTGGAATTCCACGAAATCAGAGTTTTCACTGATCTTAAAGAACAAGAAAGTAGGCCAAGTAGAAAAGAACATACAATGACAAAATAAGAAAAACCAACACACATTATGGAATACAAATAAGAAAAACAAAGAAGATTAACACCAAAAAAACCCTGTGAATATACTAGCAGTGAGAGAAGGACAAAGAAAATATTGACATGTCATTCAATAGAGAGGAAAGGCTATTGACAGAGAGAGTGCTGCGAAAGGGCCAAAGTATTTAATAACCTTTTCCACCAGTTGTCACTACAACAGTCAATCGAAAGTCAATGGCCAGTTTCCACCAAAGGAAAAAAGAGAGCTCAACTCTTAACTGTAGTCAAGCTTATCTGAACGTGTGAACTAGAGCCATGATTGTCTTGACAATCTTTGCAATCGTTCAACCTCCTAAAACAGGAAGGTTAGGGATAGAAAGGCTATTGGTAAACCTGAAAGTGAGAACTGAGTGAGAAGTGCAGTTGGGATTCGAGTCTGAACATTTGGGGAGACTTCTTTTTTTTTTGCTTTATGTAGTAGGGTACAAACAATCTTTATTAATAACAGATCAGAGTCCAAAACAAGGATAAGGCAAAGAAGAAGAGTTGAGCCGTTCTAAAACTTCAGTGAGGAACATCTGTTCACAAGAAAGATCTTTGCTATTACAAAAGTTGTCAACTGAACTGAACCAGATTAATCTAACCCGTGATTTAAAAAAACATTTTCAAAACAGTTTTCTTCTCATCAGAATCCAGTGTATGCTATAATGAAAGAAAAAAATAATATTATTTATCTCCCTCAAATCCATAGCATAAGGAGAAAAATTCTTTATGGAGCAATCATTCAGATTCACTATTTGATTTTTACTATCATTTCTCTTCCTTGTTCCTTCCTGGTTCTTTATCGCAGGTTGTCCACATACAAATTGGAGGTGATAACACAACTGACATAGTCAAGACCAAATGAAATCAGTCTTAAGATACCCATGATCATGGGATCCACTGAATAAATATTTCAGCGAGTAGAGGTCTAAATCTTCACTTCTTTTTTACTCTTCAGGGAAATAATAACACTAGGAGAAGACATGAGACACAAGTCTTTAGAGGTGAATGCACCCAACTAAACATAGGAGTTCAGACTTTATTCGGAAATCTGACAGAACAATAAATCTTGAGGACTCTAACTCCAGGACAACAAGAGCTCTTTGTCCTCATGATGGAGCGACAAACATGAACACTGCACACAAGAGATTTGCAAGGAACTCTTAAATAGAAAATGCTTTTATGTTACAATGTCGTAATCAGACATTGTAACATAATCAACATATCATGTTGGCAGCTGCAAACTTTGTGTTTGTTTAGTGAATGGAATTACACTATAAATACTACCCCCCATATTTTTTTTATTATTGAAAACAATAAATTTTAAATCAGAGGAAACACAAAAGTTTTTCATAAATTTTATAAAGAATAAAGATTAAAAAAACCCCTCGCAATTAATTTACAATCTACATAAAGTAACAGTCTGCAGTATACATTACTTATATCTCACTCAAATACGAAATACTGTGTGGACTTTGCAGTTAGAAAGAAACACTTATTTCTAAATTTTACTTGTGTGACACAGTGTTTTGTGGTAGAAAAAGTATGCATGCAGACTAAGTAAAAGGGACCATTAATGAGTACTTACAGGTAGTAAGCAGATATTTAGCTTTCAGCTAATAACACTGTTGTCTAGGTTGAGTCAGACTGAAAATTATTTTTTAACACTGGAAGATTTAATTAACATTTTGCAGTCATTAGACTGTTCTGCTGTAAGTTGATTTTCTTAATCAAGCCGTTAGTTGCTTTAAAAGACTAAGATATCCTCAACCACTACACACAGCACAGAACATTAATCACATTCCTGACATTTTCAAATCTGGGTGGGTCTGTTTTGTTTTGTAAATATGTCCTGTATGAGATACATGTGCTTCAGATTGATTTAGAATATCACCAGAAGGATACTGAAAAATCACAGAAGAAAGAAAAGGAAAACCATATGAAATTGGAGAATCATAAGATGTAATTGAGGCCAAAAGCAGAAGCCATTAATTTCACAAGAGAGCCTTGGATGGTATAAAAAAACACTTCAGATGCATTAGTTGGATATCATTTTCCATTTCAGTGAGAGTAAGATCAAATCAAGGCAGCCTCATAGTAAAAGGAATCCTACAGTTACACTCTGCAAAGAGGGGTCATTTTAATTTCAGGGTCTTTTATTACACAGCAAGATAACTGATTGAACTGTGAAATAACATTTACAGCATAAATAAATTCTGATGTCCTCTCTTTAATGCATTTAGAAACTACAGAAGTATTTTTGGGTTTGTATTTGCAGAAATTATTATGATTCTTCAATTACTTTTGCATAACTTCAAAATATTCATATGAAGACTGTCCTATTCCTAAATCTTCTGCCATTGCTAAATTGTACACTAATTATGAAAATAATTTTTTTACAGGCTGTGATGATATAATAGTTTCAGGGGTTCAAAGCTATTGACCAGGAAAGAACTTGTTTGCTACAAACCCGTTACTTTTTTCTTACCTCTTGAAGCCTTTTTCTAGAACAAAATATTGTTGGAAACTGAAAGAAGCCAGTGAAAAATTATAAGCATTTCTATATTAGCAAAAATTAAGCAAAATAGGAAAACGCATTTCTTCCAAACTTCAGAGGATCAACTGTCAACAGAAAGACAGCTTGATACCTGCAGGAGAATAGTGTTTCCCAGAACCAGGCAAGTAGCTTTGACTTAACATGCAACTTGTACTAATACATCTACAAAGGTGGTTTCAGTAAGCACAGACGTTTTAGTGTTTATAATGTGCCAAGACTCTCAAGAGCTCAAGGATACTAAGCTGATCTGGTTTTTGAATGCATATTCCTTTACCAGATGATGTTATGTTTTGGTTTAATTTTTACAGTTCCCCTTTTGCCAAGGACATAAAATTAAACTAATAGACAGTAAAGGTTTGGAGGGCAACAGGTACTTATACTGTTTCTATTATAAATATACAAAACTGCTATTTTTTTAAATAACAAATGCAAGAGCCTGCTTAAAATGGTCAAGAAAGACAATACCACCAAGAAAATTTCAGTATCATCTGTGCTTTCTTCTCCTTACAGGCTGGTTGAAATCCTGTTCCCATCAGCTCTGAACCCGTTGGGTATTAGCTACCTGTCTGACTAACCAAGACCAAAGTTTCTTTAAAAAATATTTTCTGTAGACAGATACCTTAAAAATAAAATGACAAATCAAGTTTCATCTAGAGTAAATCTGAGCATCTCTGCAATGTAGCTGAATTGCCAGGTCTGCATTAATATACATCAGCGGAGATCTAGCTTAAATAGTAAAATTTTACTAAAATAGTTTCTTTTTTTTTTTTTTCTAAAATAGTAAAATTTTATGCAGCTATATAAAGTGTTAACAAGGTTGGCTAAATTGTAAATTAACACACAGCTTGTAAATTAATTAAACTAAATTAACACACAGCTTCAGTTCAACTAAACTAGCATTCATTCAGAGAAAATCTGAAGTGTGTGTTAATGATACTCTCATTCTGGCTTAATTGTGTATTACATCCAGGCCTTTTTATGAAATTTTTGGGAAGATGAGACTGCATAGGCAAGTGATATTTATTCATACTCAAGGAAAATGAAACTGAATCACTTTTATCCCAAGACTCATGAGTTCCTGCCTGTAAATTTATAGCTCACCTGAAGACAATACCCAGGGGGTTTTGGAATGGAAAAACTCCCAAGGCTGTCTGATGATAATAATGATAGAAATCAGTGCGTATTATAATGTCTTAGCATCAGTGAGACTCCATCCCTCTCCAGCTACACCCCCGCTAGTCTGCACTAGGATATTGATCCCAGATATTTTTGGCAGATATTACACTTCTTAGAAACTTTGCTAAAAACCTCAATGCATAAAACATACTCTATTGTTTTTATTTTAAAGTCTTAGTCAAGTACGTGGAACACCTCTCATAAAAGATTATCTATTAATGCATGAGTATGTGCTGAGACACTGAGCTGTACGCCGGCAGCTTAACAGTTCTGAATGTACTTCGCAAGAAACATCTTGACACTTTTATTTACATGTTACCAAAAATACCTTCAGGAAAATACATAAACATTAAATGAAATGCAAATTTGGCATCTGTCAGTTCGAACTTACCCACTGCAACTTTGAGTCACACAAGTTGGCTGAACGGAATATTCTGAATCCAAGTAACCTCCTCTTTAGTCACAGACTCATTCACACCTCACCCTCAGTGCCAAACCACCACTGACTAAGGGAGAGATTTGTCTACCAGAAGAATAGCAGATTGTAGGAATGAGGTTAAATATGTTTTCCTGTTACCATAAGCACTTACAACTAACAGAACGAGGCATACATTTACTTTGCAGTTGAGAAGGAATATTTCTGGACTGCAGCAGTCAGTCACTATCCGGGCGAGAGAAGTAAAATACCGTGAACACAAGAGTTAGCAGATATATTAATTTTAAGTTGGCAAAGACCACCAAAGGGGCACTTTGAAACTTTTGGTGCAGACATAATGCTGCAGTATGTAGATCAGCTATTGTGTTTCAATCACAAGACTAGCAATAATAATATTTTTTTTTAGATTTTAATTAAACTTTTTCCATAGACCTGATCATATATCACTAGCAGTATTTTAATTTCTTAAGTCCCATAATATTTATACATCTTCACCTCTCTTTCTTTAAGCTGTAAAGAACTACGCATAGTCGGTGCATTTCCCCCAAGGAAAGAATTACCTGTATTATAAATAACATTGATTATATTCCATATATAATTACCATTTACATTTCAAGATTACTGTGGCCAGTCTGGATCACATTATTAGCATACTCTAGCTTTGAAGTCTTTATTATTTTCAAACTTATTACCAAACTTTGAAATAAGAATTCCTGTTTCCTATTTTATTGAAATAAGAATTCCTGGTTCCTGCTTTACCACAACTTATTTTCTGCATGTGTCTGTAATGATGCTCATACGTCTTCACTTGAAACTGTCCAATTATATTTTAATGTAACCCTAAAGACTCTTCAATCTTTTCAGGTCTCTGCGTGATGATTAGCTATTTCCCTGGGTTATAATACTTTTCCAATCTTTTCACTGCAGATTTAAGTGAAAATTCTACTCTAGTCCAGTTTTAATTCACACATAGAAAACATTACTCCTCAGGATCACCTGGGTATGCATTCCCAAAAACTAATCTTGATTTATGCTCTGGAATTCTCAGACTCATTTCATTTGGCTCTAGCAAAACACATGGCAATTCCCAGTAAACTTTTCCCTACTGCCCCTTTCACCCTGGGGGGCAATCTAAAGGCAGCATTAGCAAGAATAGCCACGTGTCCCAATATGGAATTATTGTTAGTCAAATAAATTTTTGAATCAGGATAGCTGCATCTAAAATTCTTGACATTTAAGGGCTCAGATGTGTTATCCACTTGTTAAAGCACTTATGCTTAAGAGTAACATAAGCCCAAACTTAAAAAAAATCATCAGCTGATCAATGACAAAACAGTCACTAATCAGAAGATAACATGATAATCACCTCTGCTATTATATTTTTTTCAAAAGAAGAAAGGATGAAACTTAATGGTAAACTTCTATTTGTAGTTCCTAGTTTACTGTTAATTTCTACTTCTGTTAATTTAGTGGTAATAAGCAAGCAAAAATGCCCATTTTTTTAGAAAACAGCTAAATTCTTAAACTTAGAGATCCAGGTTCAACAGTGGCTTTGTGACTTCTCAAGGAAGATTTGATTAGATATTATTGCCGAATGGAGGACGACCTGCCAAGCAAACGGAATTTTTAGGAAGTGTTAGTTCTAGATGAGACTCTGCAGTAGACAAAGAATCAACTCTGTTGACCAGCTTAGAGAAATACCCTCTGAGGTCCAGAAGCTGAACCTAACAGAGTTACTCACATGGAATTCTATTAGGAGCAAAAGACATCTAAAATTTCCCAATATAATTATTCTTCTTCCATTTTCTAAGGCAGTTACTCTGATCGGCCATTCTAAAATACATCATGAAGCCATTCTCTACAGTGATTAAATTATTTGATCAAATGGGAAAACCAAATTATGTGGCAAATATAATTGGACTATACTTTTGTTGAAAGTGCCTGTACTCTGACTTGGAGCTTTATTTTTCCTCTCACCTATAATGTACCATATAGCTCAGCTGGATACTTAAGATCTAAAAAGAAAACCCAAGAGGCAAAGGTTAAACTGATTTGTCAGGGTAAATGCAAGAAGAGGAATACTACTCCTGCTACAAATAACTATGAAGACAGTTTTCTGAAAAGGAAGAAGGGATGCTGTAAACACATTTTTGCATCTTTCCCAAGGTAACAGTACTGGATTACACTGTTAGGCAAACATCTTCCTAGACCTTGACAATAGCTAGTGGGCCCCTATGTACTCAAATACTTGCCTTACATCAACAACTTATTGGCCTACTGAAGACAATTAAAATTCTCATGTGCTTAAGGATAGATAAATTGGTTTAATCTCTTATCGAATCATAACTTTAATTAAGATATTCTTTATACAATCCCCATAGCATTTTTTTTTCATGTGCATCCCAGTGACTTCCATTAGCTAATATTAAAATGTCTGTATAAAAGCCACATGAAAATTCTTCCTAAGGATTTAACTCCATTTAAAGTAAAGTAATGCATTGTATACATAAATATTTTCCTTCCTATGCCCCATTTTACAATCTTTGCCTCTGTATAGGGACGCAACAATGTTTTTTACTGTTGGGAAAGTACTAGCATACTGGGTACGTATTTGATTAATGCACATGAAATGAATGCTGTCTTTTTTCTACTTCACTTCCTTTTCCCAGTACATCCTTTTAGAATAGTGCCTATAGAACAGGCCTTTTTAAAGGTGCTTCAAATCTGAATAGCAAAAACCAGAATCACATGTATTACAGATAAAAATGCTTAGTAGGCCAACTATTCTCTCTCTGCACTTACTCTCCGTGGTACATTTTCTAGTATTTTACCAGTAAAATTCTTAATGTGCTAAACAATATGACTTTTACCATTCCCTTTGGGAGATAATTTGCACTTATATGTATTTCCGAAAAAGCTTTTTTCAAGATTCTACCTACATTTTCTGTCTTTTACCATACAGTGTCCTGTTGAACACCTTGCATATTCCTTTCTGTGTTTGATCTTTATATATACAAAATATTTCATGTCACCTTCCTCAATCCTCTCCTAATATGTTACCTGATGTATAAACATTTACTTTATTTTAAAAAAAAAAAAGATCATATAGGAATATAATTTTAATATATGTATAATTGGAACATACATAATTTGAACATATATATAGACACACACATATATATAAACATGTGTAATATAAACATGTATTTAATGTTTCCCTCTTAAAACAAAATTTCCATTATCCTCACTTTTGTTCATCATACAATCATCCTCAGCAACCTTTTATGATATTGATTTATGTATGTTTGTATGTCATTGCATCTACTGTCTGATAAAAAATGTCTTGATTTCTACCACGCAGAAGTTAAAATTTGTGTCTAATAGTTGTACATAGCAATGCAGCATCTACAATATACTACATTATAAACTATCTTCATTATGTAGTAGTCTGGAATCATAGCAGATTTTGCCACATAAGACAATTTATTTATTTTTTTTTAATTCTCATTATGGAATGAGTGTAATCTCAATCTGAAATGTTAATAGCACCATTAAATAAAAAAAAAAAAATAAAAAAAGATTCCACAACCTAATGAGTTTAGACTTTTGGTAGTGCCTTCTGTGCTACCATATAAGTAAATTCAGGAAATACAGTCCAGCTTAAAAACACCCAGTCACTGAAAGCTATTAAGAGTGCTTTAGGCAGAAAACTGACAGACACAATTTAGATAAAGATGATTCTATGTTGATAAGAGGTACCTATATTGGAAGCAATCTCAAGAGGTCAGGTAGTCCTGTTTTCCATGGCTCGTTTAATGAAATTATAACTGTAGCAATTAATTCTAAATCATTAAAAAGTTGATGATTTGGTCTTGTAAACATCAGCAATTGTATATATATATCCTAATCTAAAGAATAAGTGCAGAATTACTAGACATGCAAACACAGAAATCAAGATCCACATTTCCCATATACACACACAAAGCGATACCTGGTATTCCACAGGAATATTTGCTTTGGAAATAACACAAAGAAAAACATTTTATGCAGTCTCTGTGTATTATTACCACATATCTTAGCCAAAACCAGACTATGTGAATTCACACAAAATAAGTAAGAGCTCTTAGAGGTATCTAATAATTCAACTATTTTTTTTCCTCTTCAAGAAACATTTACTATTGATGGTTACATTAGACCACATTAGGGTATTCCTTCCTTTCCTTAAAAAAATATTCTACCTTAACAGTGTTAGTCAGTCAAACTGTTAAAATTGCCATTTCACAGTTCTGCTTAATAGCTCAAGCCTGCTAGAAGTCAGTGTCAGATACATCTCTAATCCTGTACAGAATTCTGGAAATCTCTCACAGAATGTAGGAGTGAAAAAATGCACATCAGCAACTACCTGTGGAACAGATCCAGTACAGTATTAGCCTCATAGCAGATAAATTGCAAATTACCTGCTACAAAGCTAAGCCCAAACAACACAATCTTTAACAGACAGAAAACACATGGTTTATTAAAATATGAAAATTACCATATATTGATCTGCTATATGACTGATCTTATATCTAGTTAAATGTTTCTAGATTACAGATAGTAAGGAAAGTGAACAATTACATTATCTATGGAGCCTTAAAACACTTAAATTCTACTTAATAATGTCACATCTGGTATCCAAAACTTGAAGTCTTTACAGCTTCTGATATAAAGTGATCTAAAGGCATTTCAATTTTAGAGTGAAATGAGATGTCATCTATGGATCTTTAGTATCGGCAAGAATCAATGAAGTGGCAATTTGCAGTAACAGGCAAAGCCTAAATATGGCACACCTGGGAAAGGCACAGCTCCAAGGACTACAGCACACTCAGTCCAACTGTCTTTATTCCAACCAAGGCTGCACTAAGTCAAGCTCTCTCACTCCATTAAGGTTTCAACATGCAATAAAATTAACGTTCCTCTACATATTGATTTTTCACTTCATAAAAATGTAACACTCTGCAAAAGAAAATTTCATCACATTGCAAGTTTTTGTATTTGTTTCTTTCTTTGGCTTAATTTCAACTGGCAGCCAAAGTCCCCCGTTCCCAAGGCTGTCCCAATGACACTGATCTCTCTGCCATTATAAAGTAACACACTGCAACTGCCTTTACGTTGCCATATGCAAAACTCAACAGCAAAACTCCTACTTTTAGTGAACTGAAGACAGTCTGTATACATTTTTAACAAAGTACAAAGGATAGCTTCACTGGGGTACAGTAAGACAGCTTTAAGCCTGGGATTCCCCACTCCAATTTAACACCAGTGAAATACTACCAATTGCAAAAGGAATAAATCATAACTTACCCAGACAGAAGAGCTAGTTCTTGTCAGTTTTTGCCTTTTGAACAATACCGAATTACTGTATGCATTTTGGAGAGTTTTGGAATGTAAAACAGAAGACAGTAAAAATAGGATATTAAGCCTGGAGTATCAGCTGAGGGATCAAATATCTTCAATAAATTCAGAAATGCTGCCGTGAGATGAAAGACATCTCAGCGTTAAACATAAGTAGCAAGATGACTCTTCGAAAGATTCCTTCAGTGTAGTGGACATTGAAGAGACATGGAGGACTATCAATACAAGCTATCCTAACTGTTGCTTTATAATGAAACTCAGGCACTATATAAAAATGTAAAAAAGTATATAGCTGGTTTGAATTTTATCATATTTGGCCAAAACTATGTGCCATATCTGACCTAAATGAAGCATTAAAAATTATTTCCTGTGTCTCTCTAAATCTCTCATATAATTATTTTTATGGTATAAATAATTGTCTTGAGAAATCCATAATATAATTTCTACTACCATCTTTGCAAAACTTCATTCTTTTGAGAGTTTGCTTGGTTTCTACAGAGTTTTTATGGCCTGTTGTTTCCATTTGAATCTTAGTGAAAGGTGAGCCTTAGAATTACATTGTTTACATTTCATATTTTCCTTCCTCTATAAAATTATGATTGTTTATGACAATTCATTTAGCATTGATTTTAACAAAAGCTAGACTAGAAATAATAGAATTCTGAATGCTTCAAATTATACACATCTTAGAAACCAATTTGCAGAGAAATAAAACTGAAAGAAAATATTATTTCTTTGTTACAGATTAAAAATTTAAAAGTCCAAATTGATTAAGACATCAACAGTAGCTTACATATCTCATGGTGTGCATAAGGACATATGACCAATGTTGTAAGTCTGCTGAGCATGGCAGCAATAACACAGGTGGTCACTGAACTCTTATTCCCAGTGGCTCAGCCTCTGTTACTACCACTGCTGGAAATAAAAAATCTAAATAGTAGGACAAGACGTTCAAAAAAGTAGACAAGGCTTTTCACTCCTTCCATGAAGCAAAGTATGTTTCTCAGTGGTACATCCATATTTGCCAGTGTTATCAACCTTAAGAATTTTTTTCAGTTACCACAGAACAAACTTTATTTTTTCACTTTCATGGTAATTTGGCATTGTCTTTTGCAATTCAATTACTTTGCACCATCTGAACTGAAATCTTTCTTCGTTTAGGAAAAAATTATTTTGTCAGAAGCTTCTTCTCATCAGCCTGTTGTTTAATTGCTTTTGTCTATAGCAACCAGAGCATTCACAGGTTTTTAATTATTTGTTTGGGTAGGCCCTAAATCACTGCAACAGACATGGACAGAACAACCATCATTTCCTACCATGCTAAAGAAGAACTGACTGCAGCTAAACACTGTAATCTGTAGAATTTACATAAACACATTAATTAGCCTTCCTTTGTTTCTCTCCAAAACCATATTAAAATACCAGACACAGCTGCCTCTATGAGAAATTAAATTCATGTCCTTTCTAATTCATGATGTCACCCCAGTCACAAGCAATTTCCAGTAGTTTTACTTTCAAAAGAGAGACAACTAATGAAAACAACACTATAAAAATTTACATGTGTAAGTTGTGCAGACATTCTACAAAAACTTTAGTATTCATTTGAGACCCCTTTCTCACAACGCTGGGCAAAGATATATAGGCCAGCATTCCTGACGCTAAATCAAACTTCACTTCCAATAAAACAAGTAGCTATTATGACAAAAGCTGAGAGCTTCAGCTTTTATTTCTATTAGAATATTGCTTTCCCACATACACTTAATGGAATTATTTGACAGAGTGTAACAGTTAAGGATGAGCCAAATCATTGGTGTTTTACTTGTTCTGATAGGGCTGTTCAGTATTAGCAGAACATTTTATGGGAATGTATCATATGCAAAGTACCAGGCAAATTTATGGAATGAAGTAAATGGGTTGATGTGAGGGCCAAAAGGGCCTTTCTGGTGGTGTACAGGAGACTGAGAATAAAAAGTCCTCGATCTGAAGAGTAATAGCAACATTAGAAAAAGAAAGATGAGTAAAATCAGAAGAGTCTATGCCAGGAAATATTGATACAAGGCAGGCCCAGGACTGCAGCAGCAAAATCATGGAAAACTGCGTGTCTGGGAGCAGAATGAAAGGTGTAACGAGGAAAGGAGATTTACAGTAGTAAGCAGGTCTGAAGACTGCCATGTCATATACACAAATTGTGGCTCCTGCATGAGTCCCGCTTTTTGACTCTGGAACATGTAGATTGGGATTTTGGACTGTTTCTGACAAATAAAGACAAAATTCAATTATTTTTATTGTTACTCTTGTGATTTCCAGCACATCTCAGTCAGCAAGCTTATATTCACAAGTGCTTCAACAGAGGAGGACTAAATAAAAAGGAAGGAGACCACATAGAAAGTCAGTCAATCAAGAGACTGAACCCACATGTCCTAGTCAAGTCCATATCTATTAGCTTGTCTTGAAATTAATATAATTATCTTTATTCCTTACTTAATGAGAACACTGCAGTTAGAATTAAATGCCACTTACACATCATAAAACATTCAAGACCACAGTTAGAAAATTTAAAAGGTTAGAAAGCCATACTATTGTGAACACACTTGTTCACTTATTCCAGTATAACACTTTTTAATATCTTTTAATATCTTTTTAAGAGAAACAAACAAAAGAATGTCCATAAGTGACAAAGAGAATTAAAACAAATTATTATTAACAAACTACTAATTAATCTGCATTTTTGGCATAACATAGCTTTAGCTTTTTATCTAATGAACTAAAATCTCTTTAAGAACTGATAGTGACAGTGTCAGCACTGACAACACTTATAAAACAAAGGATGAACACTACACAAATATTATTCAGATCAATTTTTTCCCAAGACCAGGCCTTAAGTCTCTGTCCACAGAGAGTTATATTTGCATGCCTGTGCTCATAAACAAACCCTTAAAATGCATATAAATAGTTCATTATACTGTACACAAACATTATAGTCAATATCATCTTTCATTCCCGCTGTGGAATTGTGAGTCAGACCTCAGACCCACCTCTCTACCTAACCTCCAGAGACACAATATTGGCCAGCATTGATGTTTAATTAAACAATTAGCTCAAAGGTTTTGAATACTTATCATAAACTAACTTCACTGTGTTGCCAAAATATATTTTAAATACAGAAAGACAGCTCTAATAAAATATTAATTTTACAAATTTAAATGGACTGCAGCAAGGGAAAAAATATTTAACAGCCTCGGTCACCCAGTTACATTATACCTACAACTTTAAAGATATTTTAAACTACTAGCTCGATTACTATGTAAACATAGAAGTCCAAAATGAGGAACGGAGCCCCAGACTAAACAGAGAAAGCATGTAGTGGTCTAAACAGCTTATGAGTTAAAGGAGCTGCTTTGCAAGACTCCTAGCTGCATGCTAGATTTGCAGCAGTGAAGGTAGATAAATATAAGAGTAGACAATTGCTCATGACACAAAATGTTGGCAATCTGCTCTAACTGGCCATGCTTCAGCAAAGCATTTAAACACATGCTAAAAGGCCCTCCTGGCTAGGAATACTTTCTTGAATTGAGCATAAGTGCTTTGTGGACTTAGGGCCAGATAAAAACATGCATTATTCCTTTTTGTGAAAAAAACATTGAAATACAGAGTGCTTGGAGAACTGATGCATTCAACTTCTTTATCATTTAAGAGGAAAAAAGAACAGGACATAGCTAGTAACTATAGGAATTCATGATTTTATATGCATTGACAGTCACACCTGAAGTCGACTATGAACTTACTTACAGACTGCAAAGTCTCTGCAAAGCTGGACTGATGAAGATGCAATGACGCACTTTGGAATGAGTATATATTTATAAAAATGAATGTGACCAGGATATTTTTATTACAAATAAAACCTACTCTAGTATATATGGTTTGGTGGAAACTGAAATGCAGAAAAACATGCAAAGGCATCTCTGCCTTTTTAAGGACTTTTTAAGAGGCAAGTATATACTTTCTGTATGCTGGTCTCTTCTCTGAAAGCAACAGTCCACATACCTCTCTTAGGGAGGAAGGTGCTAAGTGGTCACTACTATCTCATCTTTCTTCTTCAACATCTCTATCACCAATGCAAAAATATTCTGTAATAAAGTACAGAAAAGACTCTTTTTTTCTGTGTGTAGAAATGTAATCAATTCAAAAAAGCTGAAGATATCAAACATGCATTTCTATCTATATTTTTAGTGTGACCTAATTATTAAAAAAAAGATACATTGTTTATATTATCAGCAGTAGAGATGCTATGAGCTACTGAACAAATGAATCTTTTTATTTTTTTAAAGAAGCCCTTAAAGACTACATTTCTCATTATACATACCCTCATATAGCCTGATTTTTTTGTGCATTGAGGGATTAAGAGAGGAATTACTGCAATACACAATCTTCACTCAGAAAATCTCTTTTTCAGGTCTTTGGAAATAAACCTCAGTCTCTCCACAGATAATGATTAGAAGTACAACCAATTGCTTTCCTCCAATGAAAGAGACATGTTCCTAGTTCATCCTACTTTACCTTTATCCTCCAGCATTTCTGGTACAGGGGAGGGAAAATTTTAATTTAGAAAGAGGCTTTTGATTTCTAAGTCTGGATTCCAGCTTTTACAGTTATATATTTTATATATTCCATGGGACAAAATGGTCAAGTTGCTTCCTAGTTCTAGGACTAAGAACCAATCCAATACATTTACTGGCTAGTCTAGAATCTCACTCCCAGATGGTTATTGTCTCTCGTGTCTACAAAATAAGTTATCACTGACAGTATATACACATTTGTTCTTCTGCTAACATTGTTATACAGCTTAAACAGACATTCTCACTTTATTCTGCAAGGATAAATAATGAGAAGGTTTTATAATACCTGTGTAAGACAGAGTCTCTATTTCCCCAACTTTAGCTACCCATCTTGCACTTCTTCCTTTTAGAATTTGTGTTTCAGTCATAAGTGACCAAAACTACAAACAGAATTCCAGATGAGATCCCACTAGTATCATGTATATTGCCTTTAATATTTTCTTTTCACTCCTAAAAATGCTGTAATACATCTTGATATAGCTTTACACTTATCTCTTTTCATTGCCATGTCACATTTGTGGCTTTAGTCACCCTGAGACTAATAAAGTCAGATCTCTCTCTTCCCCTGACACTTTCAATTATAACTCCCAGCTTATAACAGAAAAATCTTATTAGTTCCTAATTAGACTTTGTACTGAACAATTTTGTTTCACTCACCCTTGCTTCTCTCACTTTCCTGATCTGACTTTCCCATCTTCTTCAATCAGCCAGTTTCCCAGCCTTTATTTTTTATACTCAGAGAAATATTTCTAGTTGCCTCCAGGTTAAGCCACAGTTGAATATGAATTTCTTTCAGCAGTAGCACTGATCTGAATTGAACTAATCCAAGAGGGGGAAAGAATGTTTTTGTTTTTTATTTTCCCAGCCATATCGCCTCCCCTATCCAGTTTATCATACAAGTTCTTCTGCTAACAGTCAACATCAGGCTGACAACAAGCCCAGGAAAGGAGGATGTGCAACAGTGATGTAACCTGCAGACACATTAGCCTGCTCTGGAGGCATTACCCTGTTGTTCTTCACTAGCCTTGGGCTGTCTAAGAGATGATTGCCACGGTCTTCTCTTCACTATTAGCCTTTATCTTTTCCTGGCTCCAGCACTTGTTGGATCATTGATTGGGGGCGCTAAGAAGGTCAACCACCCGTTCACCATTATCAAATATCAGCACACTGACAGGGCTGAGAAAAGGGTCAGAGGAGGCGCAGAGCCCATGGAGGGGATGGGGAATGCAATAGCTGATGGCAGAAGGCCGGAACGACTGCAGCCAGCAGGTTAATCTGCAAAGGTCGTTCCACAACCTGGTACCAGACTGGTAAGAGCTCACTGCTCTCAGAGGACCAGATCTTTTTCTCCATGTCCCTTCCTCTGCTGTTACTGTTCTTCCCTCTCCCAGCCATGCACTCCTACTCTGGGGATCGTTCAGACCTTTTGTGAGCTGCTTGCACCCACCTCTGAGCAAACAACTGCCTGAAACACCCCGAGTGACTGAATGCACATCTGCTGTGTGACGGGGACACTCAGCAAGGAGGAGAGAGGCATGAAGGCAGAACCATGCAGCTCTTTTCTTTTTGCATGGCTTCTGCTTTTCAGCTGCTTTATCTACAGACTTTTAATACAAACCAATAATTAGTAGTATTAATTACGAATAACTAAAAAATGTATTTGAGTTGCTGACTATAAGTTGAGAAGATTTAAATCATTAACTCAGCCAGATTCCACAATATGAGCTCATGGTAATTTTGATTACCCAGTGGGTCAATTAGAAAAGTTTGGAGAAAATTACACCTTTTCTTCAGAAGAAGCCCGAAAGAGAAGAAGAAATATACTGGGACACCACCCTTCATCAGTGAAATAGACAATCACCATATTGTCGTATTAGAGTGTAGGCATACTTGCCGAGAGAGAACTATATCGTTAAATAAAATGTCCAAATATTTATGACTTAATTACTCATTTGTATAAAGACAAACTTCTGCCTTAAAAAGTCATGAAACTTTAATGAGGACAGAAGGCAGTAGAGTGAGAAAACCTGTGAAACAAACTCTATGTCTATCTCCTGGGTAGCATCCCCGAGTTATGACTTGAGAATGGAGAACAGGTTCTTACACAACCTTTTGGCCAAACAGAAACATTTATCAAAAAAAATGAGTGGTGTTTTCTTAAAGGCTAAAATTTGTACACCTGGCAAACTCCACTACAATCAGCACTTCTTCAAAACTTATAAACACACAAAGAAGAGTAGTTAAAATGAGCTTTTCTTTTCAAAATAAGTATTAGAAATACCAAAACATATCCTTAGCCCGCACATAAATTCTCTTTATTCGGAAGAAATGGCAAGAACAAACAATATGTGCCGAATGTTAATACAGGAGCAGACAGCAGATAAAACAGTAATAAGGGGGAAGGTAAAGGATGGAGCTTCTAGAAGCAACAAAGTCAGTTTAGTCAACCCGGCAGATGCATTTTTTGTGCTCTTAACTGAGTCTTCTGTTACATGAAAATTATTGTTGTGAATCTATGAAACTGATTCCAGGATTAAAACTTAAATTTATCTCCTTCTGAGCCACCTAACATCCTTATGTAAAGACATATTTTTATTTCTGTTCTAATGGCCGCATTCTGCCTTTGTGCAACACTTGTGGCTGATGCTGTTGCAGGTAATTGTGCAAAAAGCAATGAAGGGAAGTTTTACCAATGAAAATGTTGTTGTTCTACTGTAATTTAAAACATTTTCAGTGCTTTTGCTAATTTAATTTTTGATAATTTGTTGCAGTTAAAATTTGTTGCAATTTTCCTGTTCTATTCCAAGGTGCTTTCTCCTCGTGGTTACTTAATTGGTTTATGAAAATACATTAAAAAATTGATTTACTTTAAAAATAACTCATTCAGGAATAAACTCTAGCATCAGCTAGAAAATATGTTGCATAATTTTGTTGCTTTTCTCCATCTTGCCTTTTTTTACTAGCTTTTTCACATTTTTGTAAATAATTCAGACATTAGAATGCAACTTACCCTTTGGAACACTTCATTACAACCCATTATTTCAATGTAAATTAGATATTTCTAAAAAGTCAATTTTTAGACATCAAAAATATATTACTAAAACCACTGCTGTAGGTTACATGTTGACATGTTAATTAAAAGACACTTCTATGATTAGAAATGAAAATATACCAGGAATTAAATATCTGATATGCAGTGAATATTTTATCATTATGAAATATTGCAATATACATAAAAGATGGACTTTATCTGCTTAAAGATTTTGTGTAATATCCATCAGTATACTGCAGTATACAACCTACCTGAATACATGGCCCTGTAGTTGTACTTTGTGTCTCTCACTTTTAACTATATTAGTTTAAGAAGAGATTCGTGAGACCCTCAGTAAATTCTTGACTCTGCAAGTAGCATTTACTTTTTGTACACAAGGTATAGAGCGACAAAGAGAGCTAGGGATGTAAGTTATATAAATGTCTTTAAAGCAGAACAGTGTGCATGGTAATAAATCTTCTGAATAGTACTGGAAATAACATTTTCTACATATGTTTAGCCACATTTATTTGTCTGGACAATTTTTTTTAATGCATATTAAAAAATATGGGTATATTTCCAATAGATGAACAATACAGAAAAGACACAAAAATACTACTCTTATAACCCATCTCATAATCCAGACAACTTGAGAGGCAGGTATAGGATAATAGTATCAAATTTTACTTATGTTTGTTATTGCAGTTCATTCCCTTATGTGAAATGAGGACAGTTTCAAAACTACATTAGGTGAAGGTAGATTTTTCTTCACTGCACTAAAAATTACAGAAAGGTTTAACTGACCAGACTTGCCAAGAATCTTACCCTAAATCACCCTTTTTCAATAGTTCTTCCACGTCTAAAGAACAGCCTTTTTACCAGACTGAATATAAGTTCTCAGTGTTCTGATGTAAAAGACTAGAAATGGAAAGACAGCCAGAACATATCTGTCCCAAACAAATTCTTTCAAAAGGAATTCTGTCTTTTGAAAGAAAAATCACAAAACAGAAGGAAAAAACTGCAGTGGCTTGACAGGGTGAAGGTTATATAAAAATAACATAAAATAAACTGAACATGGATTTTAAATACATAAGCAGAATGATGCCAACGGTCAGAAGCCTGGTACTTAAGCTACTTAGTTTTGTGCAAAGGTGGCCCATTTGTGCTCTACTCGTGGCACAGTGTCTTTTGTTCTAAAATATATTTAAAAACAAATCTGAAAAAATCATTATTATCCAACAATGTAAGCAGTACTACTGATGGACTGAAATCCTAAACTTAAAGTATTTAGTCAGCCAACTTTTAAAATAAAAAGATTCAGAATCAAGAGAAATAATCATCCATCACACAAAACAATATCATTTTCTTTATTTTGCCCATTAAGCCAATGGCTTTTTTCATAATCTGATAAGCGAACAGCAACATGAAACAGCTGAAAAATTTTATAGTTTATAAGCGAAGGAAAAAGAAGTTCGTATCACACTGAAGCTTAATTCAAAAGCACCTTGTATAATGTAGAAAATCAGAGCTCGACTGCTGGATCAGTACTGTCTTCCTTTCAAGCCAATTAGAATTAGCCAAATTAAGTGTTTTCAAAACTCTCTTTTGGATGTAAGGTTGTACTTTCACATGGTATTGTACTGTGTTGTATGCCTTTACCACTCTTTGGAAACAACTTAGAGACCTGCCTTTTTGGGAATTAAGACATGCTCTAATACACATACATCTATAATTTACTGATATTCATTTTTATATATGTATCATACTACCTAAAATTTGTTTACATACAGATACATAAAAGTATGAGGATGATTAACAAATTCTAGTATCTGACTCAAGTTCCCAAGTCACTGGAAAGAAGATTGTGTGATATCAAGGTAAACCATGGAAGCAGCAAACAGCAGATAGCAGAATATCTTAGCCAAAAGGAACTAAACTCTTCTGGTGGAATAAATGCAGATGGCAAAAGAATTTGAAACTAGTCAGGCCAAAGGTTCATCTATTGTCCTTCCTTCAACACAGGCAAACGGAAGATGGGATCATCCCATCTGCAGACACACTTGTGTTATCTAAACCCTAATTCACTAGAAAGGCATATATGTACACACACATGCGTGTGTGCACACACAAAAAAAGCAGGACAGAGGGGATGGAAAAAATAGCATTATGGTAAACACCATCCAGGAACACATACAATAAATTAACTGTTATTGAACTGCATATCTCAAAAATAACTTCTTTCCACTCTTCCTTTTTCTGGAATAGCTTTTTACTAATATTGCTAAAACCAAAATGTGAAGTTCTTATTATACTAAAATCAGTAATTCACAAAACTCTCATCAACAAAACCACCCGGGTTTTCACCTATATATGTTGCTCACTATTATTTATTATAGCTTATGGGTAATTTGCTCTCCAATGTATAAAAGTAGAGTGTACAACAGGCCTTGGAAAAGTGACTATGGCATATGCAGTAATCACTACCATGAAAGCCACCATTTCACATTTTCCGTGGCTTCAAGAAAACCAGGAGTAAATTTCTCTTTTTAAAACTTTAATTCTGAACCCCATAATGTAAAACATTTTATTACAACATCTATCTCATTCCTTACAAATATGTTTGGGAATGATTTGTCAAGAAAACTGAGAATGATTCCATGCTTCCTTGAGATGTTATCAATAAATTACTGCAAATTAGCTACCAAATAAAAATCACATTGCTGTTGCTAAATGTTTCATTTCCACAAGCTCTTTAGAGAGCCAGTGCATTATCCCATTGAACCACTGAAATACCGAATTATGTGGTATTAAAGTTGAGGTATGTGCTTATAGAGTGTATTGAATGCTTTCAAAAATAAAGACCTATAGCCTTTTATTGTTTGAAAGCAGTTTCTCTCTTTCTTTAAACCCTTTAAAAAGCCTACAACGATTTTAATATTCACAGAATTTACACACAGATAGAATAATAGAAGTATGGTTCTCAGAACAAAAAGATTTGCCATGTATTATAGAGCTCTCTCATACTGGAGCTCTTCTGAAAGGGTTGATTAATCATACTATTTAAAGGTTGTGACACATTTATACTCAAACTAATACAGGCAAAGTATTAGTTCACAGTTACAAACCTGTGCAAGAGACAGCTTGCGTGTTGGGACACTTGGTTTTAAATTCTGGACCTTTTTGGACCTTGCCTGTTGCTTTGTGTTGAAGCCAGTTAATTAACACATTTTAACTCTTTGATGATTTGTGTGTTAAAAAAAAAAGAGGCTTAATTTGTTATTATTTGGATATGCACTGAAAAGCCTTTGTCATTTAAGTTGACTCAGAAGAACCATAAAAACTGTAAAGAATAAGGATAATAATTTATATTGTACTTCTCCTTAGCCAAGATCATAAAATTCTAGACTCACTTAAAAAAAAAAAAAAAAAAAAAAAAAAAAAAAAAAAAAAAAAAAAAAAAAAGCAATCTGCAGAGCATTTATTTAAAACACAGAAATAGGTGTTGACCATAAATACACTGCAGATGTCAGCCTAATTTATAAATAAATATTTAAATGGGTCTTAGTGAATTCTGAACATAGATCTTCAAGCTTTATAGAGCTAAAATTAATTCAAGACACAGCAGTATGAAAATCTGCATAGACACTGGATATTTGGTGCCATCGACACCCTAGAGCCACCAGAATACAGTTGTGCTGATCGTGGGCAAGGAAAAGGTCATACTGGCATATGCCAAATAAAAGCTTCTCTCACCAGTTCATCCAAGCCAGAATACTGACCTTTCAATTTATTTGCCTCACAAGCTTTCAAAGCATTTACCCATGAAATATAGGCCTTGCTACATCTCTTTTCACCCCTCCCTTCAACCAAAAAGAAGAAAATTGGACTGAACCCATTATTTGACTGCAGCTGACTGCAGGAGCGGGGGCAGACGTTGATCACGCAGCACTTATCCTACCCATAAGTGTGCCCACCTCATTCACACTCTGTATGGAAAGAAGGGAAATCTATGTAAATAGAGTCTATGAACCAGGTCTTGGGCTGACAGCTGTGTCCTGGGGTCAGATTGGCCATGTGTTGAGACTTACTAAAGCAGACAGCTTCAGAGGAGTCTTTAAACCAAGAATACAGGAGTTTTTCTGCAACAGCCAAAGGAAGAAATAGATCCCCCACAAGCAGTGAGGGCCAGCCCTCCCACTGACATCCCTGAATTGATGCATAAGGTACCCTGAGGAGGAAGCAGAGGACTGAAGTCTCCATCCCTCTGGACAGAAGGTACCAAGCACAAAGACCTGAGCAGTCAGCAGGAAAGACTTTAGGGAAAGGAAAGGTGAACTATCTTTTTTTCCCCAAAATTAGGAGCAAGGTGGGAGAGCAATTGCATGTTCTTTGCACAACCACAAAGAGGAGGGAAAGACTGGGCACAGAGAAGGTGAATCAGTGGAAAGTGAGATTCAAAGCCTAAGGTAATTTGCAGTTAGCTCAGTTAGGAATATTCAATTAAAGGTTTTGAAATGCAGTGTAGGCAGCAATGAAGAGTTTGGCTTCTCTCCAAAAGTAGCTGCACTCACACCCAGGACTGGGACGGTCTCAGGAGGGGTTAGTGAAATTAATGGAATCACTAGAATCTCCTCTCCCGGTCAGAAGTTAGTGCTCCTGCCTGACATACCAAATTATTCACCATTTAGGTTACTCTTGAGGCACATCTGTAAATGGCAATATTGAGTCTCCTTTATGATCAGTTCAATATTCTCCATTTGACTTAACAGTGGCCATGATAAAAATATGTGGCCTGAGAGTACAGTTAGGAAAATATGAGAATGAATCAGCAGTTTGATTTCTCCCTCTTCGACCCATGCATTTTAACTTGTTGGGTTTCCAGTTTGAATGTTATCACTATTTAATTAAGGCCATAACTATCTGTGTTCTGGTTCCTGAAAGCCTATTTGGCATAACATTCGAATTAGCAGTAATGAGAAAAATATGCTCTTCCATCATCAAGTTTGTTACCTTGATGAATATCTCTCTATAGGAAAATATGAAATGAGTTAATGTACCTGCCTATTAAAGCCACTTCAGGAGATGGCTGAACATACAGGTGGCCTATTAGCTAAAGAGAAATTCAATCTAAGGCCTGAGGAATAAATACAGATGTATCTAAAAAGTGGATTTATCACAGCTATTTCTTACAGCTACTCATAGAAAAAGTACATCAGCAAAATTAAGTGTGCTAAAAATCACACTAAAAAATTTGCGGGCATTTGGATTTTGCCATATGCATTTTTTTGGCATATAAGGCTTTTTCTGATTTCCTTGTAGCTGAACTTAGATTATCTGTCACAGTGACCAAAATAAACTCAGCAGAAGATATTGAAAACATTACCCGAACAACATAGTATGGTTTCTATTTAGTTGCATCAAAGTTGCATATAGGAACAAAACTTTGGGTAACATCTAAGACCTTTGGATGACAATTTGTTTTAGAAAATATTACTAAGGGCTACTGTTTCCAGAACAATCTAGACAAGTGGAAATCAAAGACTACGATATGGATATTAGATTCCATTTTTCTTCTGAACTTTTTGCAGTGCCACTCCAACTGTTAGCATGTAGAGACAGCTAAATCACTATTTTATAATGGCAAGTAAATGCAAATTGCTAAACTTATATTTGGTTTATTTGTACTTGCAGAGAAAATATTGAGAAAAACTGTTTTACCACCAAAAAATCAGTATTCCCACAAGTTGGGGAGTTAGAAATTCCCATGCATGCAAATACGAGAAAAACTGTTTTACCACCAAACTGGACATTCATAAGTCCATGGGGCCTGATGGGTTGCACCCACGAGTGCTGAGGGAGCTGGCAGACGTTATCGCTGGACCACTCTCGATCATCTTTGAGAAGTCGTGGAGAACAGGAGAGGTGCCTGAGGACTGGAGGAAGGCCAACATCACTCCAGTCTTCAAAAAGGGCAAGAAGGAGGACCCTGGGAACTACAGACCAGTTAGTCTCACCTCTGTCCCTGGGAAGGTGATGGAGAGACTCATACTAGATGTCATCTCCAAACAAGTTGAAGAGTGGGGGGTTATTGGAAGTGGGCAACACGGGTTTACCAAGGGTAAATCATGTATGACCAATCTGATAGCCTTCTATGATGCCATAACCGGTTGGTTGGATGAGGGGAGGGCAGCAGATGTCATCTACCTTGACTTCAGCAAGGCTTTTGACACTGTCTCCCATAACATCCTCATTGGGAAACTGAGGCAGTATGGGCTGGATGAGGGGACAGTGAGGTGGATTGAGAACTGGCTGTG
>NW_015094506.1:29652145-29728952 GCF_001431845.1 Calidris pugnax
AAGATGATTCAGGGATTGGAGCATCTCCCTTATGAGGAGAGACTGAGAGAGCTGGGACTCTTTAGTCTGGAGAAGAGAAGGCTGAGGGGAGACCTTATCAACGCCTACAAGTATCTCAAGGGAGGGTTGAAGGAGGAGGGAGCCAGACTCTTTTCAGTGGTTCCCACCGAGAGGACGAGGGGCAACGGGCACAAGTTGGAACATAAGAGGTTCCACTCAAATATGAGGAGAAACTTCTTCACGGTGAGGGTGACGGAACCCTGGAACAGGCTGCCCAGGGAGGTTGTGGAGTCCCCTTCTTTGGAGATTTTCAAAACCCGCCTGGATGCAGTCCTGAGTAACATGCTCTAGCTCTAGGCAATCCTGCTTCAGCAGGGGAGTTGGACTAGATGATCTCTATGGTCCCTTCCAACTCTAGAAATTCAGTGAAATTCAGTGAAATTCAGTGAAAAAATCAGTATTCCCACAAGTTGGGGAGTTAGAAATTCCCATGCATGCAAATATTCAAGAGTATTAAAAGCAGTTTAATAGAATTTATAACACAGAGATGGGAAATGGATTTACACAGAAATATGCTAAGTAGGGTTTATCCTTGCTAAGCTAAAAAGGACTGCAAAGATCTCCCTAAAACGTTAAGTGTAGCTCCTTCTTCTGTAGGTATAAAGTCAGCTGCTTGTAAACATACGTCTTTTATGAATGTATCAATCAGTACCTTTAAAAAGGTTTTTTTGTTAGTGGTTGGTTTCATCTGGGTTGTAGTTATTTTCGTTTGGTCTTGGTTTTGTTTTTCTCCCCAAAGTATTTCCACTGGAAACTTGTCCCAGGATGTGGTGGTGCAAACGTGAAGAAAAAAAATATTTTTTTCTAATTTCCGGACTTAAATTTAATCACAGTCACACATTTTGTAATCTTCTGTTAGCTGTACCTCATTGTGTACCAGCAGGACGTGTACATCAGCAGGAATCTTATTTTACCCCTGACTCTCCTACACTATACAAGGCAATGTTTTATAAACCCCTCTGTAATGTGGGCTCCACATGCCATTAATTGCATGTTTTTCAGTTTGAGTTCACATTTTTTTTCAAGCATAAAACCACTACTGAATGAATTATTCTAAATGAGGTGTCCAAAGTGCTACCAATTCCTTACTGTTACTGGAATAACTTTCCTGATGCATCCTAGGATCATATTGACTTTTTTTCACAGCTGTGCCATGCGCTCAGCTCATACTTCTTGATCGATCAGTAATACAGATATGTTCTCCTCCTCAGTTATTTCTAAGTAATAAGCCCACAACTTACAGCAGAATTGCATGTTATTGGCTCCAAATGACCTTTCTTCGTAGACTACTTGGAGTGTAATCCCATTTCTATTATTAAAGTTCAAACAGCCTTTTTGAATTATATTCCTATGTTCTTCTGAGCTGCTTATTGTGGAAAAACCTCCCTCCTTCTCCTATTCTCCCTGTCCTTTCCCTCCTCCTCACAGTTATGTCATCATAAAATTTACTTGGCACTAAACTATTATTTATATTATCTACTTCATTTTATATTATATACAGATATTTAAATTAAGTTATTAAAAACGCTGGTTCCTCTTTTCTAGTAATTGGAAATATACATTCAATTATTAACTCTTAATTGTCTCTTAGTATCAAATGGTCCTGGTCCTCGCCAGGTTAACTGACACTTGTACCAAAACAGATGTTAGCTTTCTTTGAGAGTACTCGTCCCAGTTATTTTATAACAAAATATTGATTTAATCTCTTTTGTGATAATACTGATGGGAGTCAGAGGCTGGAAACATACCAGTTACATCGTAAAGGAAATTGTCAGTATTACCAAACACTGAAGATCTATCTTATTTCTTCGTGGAAGCATAACTTTAAGGATAATAAATAGCAATGCTTTTAGTGCACCTTGAGAGATGTTGTGAATCCTTGCAATAAGACAGTGGAAAGCAAACAGAATCAGTACAGGATTGAAACAACACAAATACTCTGGAATATTAAAAATTGATATTTCTTAGCTGAGACAAATGAGTTCTGTTATCTCTATGTAATGTAAATACATTTATTTTATTTCACCCAAAAGTATTCAACTAAGTCAAGCCAAGGACTGGGGTTGTTCAGCCTGGAGAAAAGGAGGCTGAGGGGAGCCGTTGTCACTTTCTACAACTACCTGAATGGAGGTTGTAGTGACGTGGGGGTTGTTCTCTTCTCCTAAGTAACAGGACAGGAATAAATGGCCTTAAATTGGGCCAGGGGAGGTTTAGATTGGATATTAGGAAAAATTTCTTCACCAAAAGGGTTATCAAACAGTTGACCATACACAGTTGCTAATAGAGGGGGGTTTAATTCAGTTGTTAATGTAAGTGTTTGGTCAGTACAGAATACATGTGCTATTCATGTGCCAAAAATATGCTGGCCCCAATATAATGTAAGTATGTTTGCGAGGAATTTTGCCAAAACAGACTCACTTTCCAAGCAGAAGTTTGGTCAACTCATAGCCTTGTTTTAGCCATTATCATTAGATAAGTACTTCTTTCTACTTCAATCTCATACGACTTTACATTTCAGTGAATGAAAATCAGAACTTATATTTGACACTACTGAAATGGCACATCAGATTTCTCAAGTGTCCTTACCATAGAGGTATGCTTTAAAGTGCAGGATATAACAACATCTGCTTTCCCTGTTTTACTTATTAATATTTTCATTACGGTTTTGTTAGGAACAAAACAATCAAAATGCATATATAGACATCCCTAAAATAAAAACAGATATGTACACTTTCACAAGCATGTAACACAATACTCTTAGACTGTATTCCTTAAAGACGCCGTGGTTTTAAGCCTCTTTTGTTTCCTTTGCCTCTTTCTCAGTGCTATAACGCAATCCTCAGTGTTTCAGCACCAGACTTCAAATGAGAGATCTATTCAAAACACGCACAGACAAAATAAGTGGTTTCCTTAGTAATGGGAACTATGTGAAAGCCTCTGAAACAGCTCCTCCTCCAGTAAGTCATTATCTACATGATCCTTTCTACCCTCAACTTATTAATGTAAAGATAACTTCACATTTAAAGAAAAATACCTAATGCACAACCACAATTTTTGGCAGTCAAATTACAGAGGAGAAGGGAAAAAGTCACTGCATTCCTAATTAAATAGTTTGCTTTTTAATCAGTTAGGATGTTGCATGTTTCAGTGACATTTTAATTAATTTTCCAGATCCACAAGTTGAAAAAAAAAATGAAATTGTGGAACTGAACTACTAAGAACATCACTATGGTACCCCTTACAATCTAATAGTTTAGTGTATTTGATACAAACTACAATCAGGTAACCATATTCTGAACAAATCCATGCTATTCTTTGTCACCACTAAGATAGCTCCATAACAATTATCCATCACCACAGTTTGAGAATCCTATTGATGACATTGGAAAATTACTATGGCACTTCTCTTAATCTCAGAGTAAAAGTAACTAAAAGCAAAATGATGTTCTAGTTCTAATATTTAGCTTAATGACTCTGTTTGTACAGATTTCAAAATCAGCAATATAACATGTAAATAGTTATGAAAAACAAATAATCTAGAATTACTATTGTTGCCCACCTATTTTTAATATTAAACCACAATAATATGTTACAAAATAGTTTTTGTTTAGTTGCATCAAAAAAGGTAAGAGATTCAAGTCTGAAGTTCTGCCCTTAAGAAAGACACTGAGGCTTCCGTATATACTCAAAAAAATAAATGTGGCATTATCAAGCAAAGTGGCTAAATTAAAAAAAATATTAGTGAGGGAAGAGGTTCCCTCTCAATGATCGCGTAACTATTTGCCACACCACACAGTGTTAACAGAAAAATGTTAAATCCGTTTCAGAAACAAATTCCGACAAAAACTTCTTTCATAGAAAGGAAAACAGATATGAGCAAAGAAATGGAGAAAGTCCTCTCTATAAGGACAGAAAGTTCAAGATTTACCACCATCCGTAGGAATTGTAATACATCACAATCAGGATGAAAATTCTAGGCCCTATATTCAGAGTATTACTGCCACCATTTTCTTCATCAACCTCAGATACAGATTAACTCAAGGAGGCATGACATGAAAAGGCATACCCAATGTGCATACTGGGTTCCATGAGCAACCAACAGATCCTTATGAAATCATCAAGGGTATCTCAATCTTAAAGCTCTACCATTGAGAAGATCCCAATAAATTATATCCAATTACTATAGGGCACAAAACTGAGATATCACCACAAGACAAACATAAACATAATGAGAGTAAATCAGTTTAAAATTGGAATACATGCACTGAGCTTGAAAACCTCTTTACAGATTGCTTATTTCCTCTACCTAATCCAGCTGCACATAAGGATTCTCTAGACACTTTTCACTACTCTGTCTTCGTTAAGTTTCCCACACGGCACAGCGAGGTTGTGGTTGCTATGTGTGACTCACTTCCAGCCTTCAGCAGATGCTGGTATGCCAGAGATTTTTGCCTATTAAAATAGAGCCAAGGATGAAAATTAGAAGAACTCGGGTATCACTGAGTTAGACCCAATAGGAATAAACCATGTTAAGATTTTTCAGACCTCAGGACATTCCAGAAGGCTGACTATAGCTCTGTGACCCATAATGAGGAAAGAGATCACAGCTCTTGCCTGGGATCTTTCTGTTTTGTAGAATACGGTTGCTGTGTGAATAGGCGAATTTGCCGGAATATGCAAAATCCCCCTGATCTTCAAGATAAGCATCAGCTCATCACCACTGCTTTCATTCATCCCCATCACATATGATTGAATTTGCTTGTGTGCTTGTACTATAAGACTCCTTTTACTACGCAGTTCCAGATTTTGCTGAGTCATATAGCACCTACTACCTACATAGGTTTTAATGAAGTAACTGGTGCTTTATGTAGATCTGAACTTTTCCTTATGTGAAATTCTTTACAGGTTCATGGCCTAGATTTGTTTCCATCTGCTTTATCTCTATCCTATCAACACTAACTCTGAGATCTGACAAAAGAAAGTTGGTAGCAGGTTAAGTAATCTCAGCATAACACTTTCCATTATGATGTACAACTGTATTTAGAAACTTGTTGGCAACAAGCCTTTCATCTTCAAAAAAAGACAAAGAACAAGAGCTAGAAATGTTGCTTTTGCTTATCATTGAAAAAATTATTCCATTTCAGAGGGACATACATGTACATTAATAAAAGTTACTCTCTGTATCGAAGCATAGCCCTTAGGAAAATGTCAATAGTTACTTGCCATCATACCTAAAAATGCATGACAGTCAAATTGATGACATTGCACTGAAAATGCTGAAAGAATGGGGTTACACAATGTGGTGGCACGTTCAGCCAAATCAGTCAATGACAACTGCCTACAATTAGTAAGTCAATTAATAACTGATGAAGCTATAAGGCAGATATGTTTGAATCTGAGCAATTCTGAACCTTCATTCAGAAAGGAATACTTCCCCACACCTCACATGGAAGATACACTGAGGCTACGCTTTGCAGAACTGGTGAGAATTAATCTGTCAAACACCAGCTCCTTTCTTTTTTCACAGCAAGGGCTACAAGAAGAAAGTGCAAAGAGCCGCCGCCACTCAGCCCTCTTCCTTGTAGTTATGGTGCCCCAGAAACCAAAACAGGGGCACATGTAGTCATAAGCAATAAATCTATTCAAAAAGTGTCTCTTCTTTTGCACTTTGATATAATCTCTATGCATATGCACTTAGAAAGAATTTTTTTAATTGCCAATTTCTGATATAGAGTCTGTCATCCTAGAATTTAAATCAAATACTTATGGGTTTTTTACCTTAACTGCACAGTATTTATTTCATTTTTTAACTATACTTGCTGCACTCTAAACACAGCTGTGTTATCAGAGCCTGAAAACAGTAGAAATGGTCACCATTCACTCCCTGCACCACAACAAGCTACAGGATATTAAAGCCCAATGATGCTCAACCTTTCTGTGTAATGAAAAAAGGAAGAAGTTTTGAAATCCTCTTCCAATTTTGAGGAAAATGCAGACACAGAACCACCGTATTTTAATAACTAAGGGTTTTAAGCATCATATTAATTGTCCATTACAAACAAATAATTACCTGGTTTATTTTCACGTGCACTCAGTAATCAGATAAAATGCATGCTAAATAAATACCTGGAGTTAGCCTACATTACTTTCATCATCTCTCTATCAGCCTGAGTTATGTTTTTTCTACCCTGTAACCTAATAAGCTATATATATAATTCTGGTGAAATAGATTACATTGCTATTTTAAAACCACCAAGCATCATAGTGAAATCAGCAGGAAAATAACTTAATGAACCTTAATCATCATAATTGTATTGGTTATAAAAGATATTTTTCTCCTGCAGATAGTTCGAAAAAAAATATTCTTTAGCATTAGCTAAATTAAAAAAAATTCAATTATTTCACTTTTTATGAATCAGAACTTTATTATGATATAATAACATTTTAACTAATATGTAAATGTATGCCTATCAAGGAGGTACCTTAATTGCATATACAGTCTATCATAAGAACTCACTTTCTTTATGCAAGTATACTTTAGCTGATTTAATTATTTAGCCCTCTAATTACATAGTCCATACCAATCAACCAAAATTAAGCACTTCTATAATCTTAATTTCACATGTCAAATCATTGAATATGTTTTTGCATGACTCTCATGTTAACTAGAAAGCCAGAATTTGAATGAACGTGAGTGAGTACATGAGATTAGGGGCAAAACCCAAGAAAGCTTTCATGTAGGGTAATGGTAGTCTCTACCTATTCCCTTTTCATCAGGTGTCCTGTTTCTACACTGGTTGAGATAATAGAAACAGCAGTATTTACTTGGATTTAACAGAACAATTTTGCCCAAACTTTTTGAAATTTTCTTTTCTCTTTCTCCAACCACCATCCCAGCCCTGTAGCACAGGTTTACATATTTCATTTGGGATCGGTGTGACTAACCACACAGCTGAGATCAGGAAGGATTTCCACTTTTCCTGTGGGGGTTAGCATGGCAAGAAGTCTTACTTTTTTGGCTTCGGGTGTGCTTCCTGAGCACTGTCCCATGGAACATGGGCTGTTATGTTGTGCAGCAGGGAAGGCTCATAGGTTCTCTTTGGGAAGTTTACAATGGTTATAGTTACAGCTCATGGTGGTGAACACCAAGTACTATTAGAGGCTCCAAGAACCACCTTGTGGGGGAAAAGGAGAGACAAGGTTTCACCAATGAGCCCTGAGTTTACAGAAAGGTGACATGACATCTTTCTGGCCTGGGTGTTCACTGTCCCAACCCCAGACAAGGCAACCTGAAAGGTAATCAAAGATGGGTTGGCCCCAACTGTTTTTGTTATACCTCTTTAATTCACACTAGAAAAAAAAAAAAAAAAAGAAATGCGCATAATAAGAGAATGAGAGAAAATGGAAGGGCCACGTGGCCTTCCTTCCCACTCTAGAGTATCTCATGTATTTTCAGCATGTAACTTAACTGCCATTACTTCATACAAGGGACAGTCATACTCAGTTGTATGAAAACTGAAGAGTAGATATGTTGAAAAAAATTTAAAAGTTGCTCCCTCTACTTAGTTTAAATGCAGTATTCAAAAATTTGAGGCAGAAGGAAAAAAAGCCTTCTCTATTACAGCCACAACAACAGAAGTGAGTCAAACAGGACTGGTTTTGCAGAATTTGTCCTGACCAATTCTAACAACAGAAATTGTAAACTGAAATTTATTCAAGAATTTTGCATTACTTTAATTCACTTTTCATAATAAGTGATTTTATGAAGTGTAAAATCATTTTCTTACAGACTAAAACCAAAAATAATGCAGTCCACAATCTCAAAGTGAATCAAAATGATATATAGTATTCATAAAATAGTAACCATTTTATAATAGAATTCTGGTGCTATCGCTGTTACAAAAAGCACATTAATTTACACTGTTTGCTAATCTTCAGAAATTTTTCATACTATTATTAGACAGGACTGCGAGCTTTTCTTCAAACAAAGCAGAAATGTGAAATGAGAGCCACATCTCACTTCAATCCACTAGAGGGTGGCCTGCCTCAATCAGGGCTGTAGTACTGAGTTCATGCAAGATATTCAACGTTTTCTTCACTTAGACCTGTTGATGACCAAGTCTCTGTATTTCACTATTGTTCATCTTCTATGACAAAGTAATTTCCTTTATATAAAACAGTATGTATGATAAAAAATCCTTTTTCTCACAACATCTATCTGATTTATTGTTTTGCATATGGAGAAGGGATGATAGATTTTAGTGTGTACTTCACTTAAATTGAAAAAAAAAAATTGTGAATTATTTTACAATTTTTAAAACCTTCATAGTTTGTATGTCCTTTGTTCACAGATAGATAATAGAAATAAAATAAATTCTTCACCAAAGAGTATGGTACAAAGGGAGAAGGGAGAAAGACAGAAAGAAGGAAGGAAGGGAAGGAAAAATTGATGCAGCCTATTGTTTATATAATTAGATGGCCATAAAAGAGTCAAGTAGACAGAGATTGAAAGAAACTGACTTTGTTTAACCAAACCCTTTCTCACTTTATTCTGAATTTTTATTTCACAGCAAGATGTTTTACTGCTCCTACTTTCTACTGATAAATCTATGGTATAAAATTTTAATATTTTATAAAATTTGGAAAAGGAAGCATATGAAAAATCCTTTACTTATGGAAAAAAAACAAAAAACGGCAGCAAAACTGGGGCAGAGGGAGCATTTTTCCTGAATGGTTTCAACATGCTGTATTCCCTGAACTACAGCAGCCTTTGCAGAACTTCAGTGATCTCAAATCAGTTGTTCTGAACACAGATAACATCCTTATATAGCTTTAAAACAAAAAAGAAAAAAAAAAAAAAAAAAAGGATTTAATCCCTCCTGAGCTGTTCTGTTCTGTACAAACACAAAGCATGCCCTGTAACTCCCACAAATGGGAAGAGCTCTCTGGAAGCGTGCAGAGGCTCGTTCCGTCTGTCCGTCCCCGAAGCAGCAGTGTCACGTAACAGACAGCTTCCCACGGCCAACCAGGCTGGCGCAGCCGCGCGCACTACGCGGCATCTGGGCACGCCGGAGCGTTGGCTCCTCTCTGGGGAGTGGAAAGGGCTCAGTTATTAATGACCGCTGAGCAGGCAGCACCATGTCAGTGTGACAACCGCGCGGGTGAACGATGCACCACTAACCACCATGGAAACAAGGAGAAATAAGAAGAGCTAGCGAGCATCTCTCTCTCTCTCTCTCTCCCCCCCTCCCTCCACCCCTCTCTCTCCACTGGATTGCGAGCCTCAGCCAGCCAGGCAGCAACAGAGCTCTGGCAAACGTTAAGGGATCTCAGCTGGCAGCACAGAGAGTCTCTGGTGTTGTAGGATATCAATAGATACATCTTTGTATTATATACCGTTAGACACACGCGTGCACGCCAACCCCCACACACGCAGACATGCATGCACATCTATTCAGACTCTGGCTTTAATACAAGTATGTGGCTACCTGAACTAAGGAATCAAAATTACCGAGATGCAAGAACTCCTCCAGCTCTGAAACTACTCTTGTTATAGGGTAAGTTCCTCTTTATTTTCAGTTTTATCCTGACTTTTATCTTAACTAGTAAACTCTTTTCCCTTTCTTCCTTTTATAAAGTTATTTTATTAGCGTATTTCCACATTTTACTTTCTGAAAGGAAATGCAAATGCAATTTGCTTTTTGTGCCAGAGATAATCTATATGTGCTTGCAAGAGTATCAGATTTGTGCGTTTGTTAGCTTGCAAGAACATCAAAGGATAAAAAATTATAAAGGGGGAACATTTCCTCTTATGTTTCAGATGCAAAATCAAATTACACAGTTGCTCTGTGTTTTTAAACCAATAAAACAGATACAGGACAGCCTCCTTTCTTCTCTCCAGTGCTAGGATTAAGGGAAATGCTGTTTATGTTGGGACCTAAAAACCACTGAGCAACAAGGCTGAATGAGCATATCACAAACAGTTATTGAATTTCTGCCAGGCTACATCTTAAGGATTGTGGCAAATGACTTCGCTTAAAAACAACCCCTTTCCAGTCAGAAGGGACAGTGTGAATGTCTGATTACTGATGCAGCTGGAACGGACGCGTTAGGTAAAAAGGATCGCATTAAGCAGAAGAGTTCTAATCTTCTTTGGTAATTAACAGGGTCGCAGCAGGGTGCCTCTAAAGTATATTTTCATGTAAGGAGACTGTTCAAATCCATCACTATAAAAGCTTTGCCTGTTCTAGTATAGAAGGGTTCAGAACTGTTTGTCTTTGCTTTCCATGTCTTTGTTTTCACATGTCTAGTTGGAGTTTTTGCCCAGCACTGCTGTTCAGAAAGAGAAGAACCCAACATAGGTGGATGAAGGGGGCAGTGAATGCAGGGAGCTAGAAAAAAGACAGTGATTTTCTATTTGACCAACTTAATCTACATAAAATTTCATGCTAGCATTACTGTTGCCTACTGTGTTTGTGTTTATGCATGTGTATGTCATTTCTTTCATGCAGCATAAGAGTGCCTCAGATGAAAACACATTCAGTAAAGTCCATCAGCATGGATCTGTGATTCATGCATCAGTGAAAGCCAGAGAGAGATTTTACTTTACACCATGAAAAAGACAGGTTAGCTATATAATGCATGCTTCAAAGTCAAAAAATGCAACCCAAGTCTTCCTGCATGTTTTTGTTTGCTTTTTAGAATACCATGTCTGTATTTAAAACAGCTCAGCATTTAGATTTCTCCTGCCCCTTTTTCTCCCTCCACCCCTCACTCCTGTATATCTTGAAGAACATCATAAGGAATCTGTTCCTTTGCAGCAATGCAATTATTTGCCTGTAATTTTAGAGTTAGTGTGTTTCGAAAAACAAACACTGTGAAACAACCATCAACAGATAGCCAATGGCTGTAAGCCTGCCACCTTTCCATAAATGTCAGGAAACGGGTAGCTTAACAATATGTATGGTAAGAAGTCAATTAATTCAGGTGACCTTTGTAAATGGTGACAATAAAGCAGCTCTGACAATATGCCACAGCATCTGATATTCCCTGTGGAAAATGAATGAGCTTAAGAAGAGGTTTCCTTTTCAGAGCACAAAATGAAAGGTATTGAAGCATTAGCTCCTGCTATTGGCAAGCTTGCTTCCTCTGTTTCAGATGGTCTATGAAATCTGTTTAAACCAAGCTGGCTTATTTTATTAAGGGAACCCAAAAAATTCCTGGTTCAATTAATTAAATATCCTGGTTTTACCCACATTGCATGTGCATTTTAGTTGTTAAAACAAGAATTTCAAGCTACTGGTTTGGATTTGCACAGAATGTGCTATACAAGAAGGAGAGAAAACCTGATTCTGATCTCTTCATGCTATATGCAAAGGACTACTCAGATGAAACTTTTTCTATTATATACCACGGTACACACTCAGCTTTTCTTAATCTTTATCCTCACTCATTTTTAATGTAAAAATTAAGTAAATATGAGTAACTTTAATGCATGTTGGGTTTTGCCACATACACTCTAATGCACTACTTCAAAATATTATATAAATATGCCAAAGAGTTTCAGAAAAATGTGGTCATTCCAATCATACATGTACAGAGAAACATGTTTCATGTCTGAGTACGCACCAGAGACATTCTTAACTAGCAAACCAGTCAAATTGTATGGTGACTGTATTTTGGTTAATATTCCCTCAAAGCTCCTGCAATAATGTTGTAGTGTCAGACAATGACTGGCTGATGTTGTTATGGCAACCCTGAAGTACCGCCTTTCAGGGTGGTAGATCGGAGCATGACATCACAGCATGCCTGTTAGGAGTACCCACAAGTATGTGAGTATTTCTCTTTGCACCAGAATTAGACCAGATCAATCAGGTAATATTGCTACCTGTAATGCAGGTCAAAAATACCATGTTTGTTAACAAATCGAGAATGAGCAGATTATGAAACTACTCATGTTCTGCAAATCAATCATGATCACTTGTCCCTTGGCACTAGAGGACAAAATTAAGTGTCTGCAAGTGAGAGCAAAAGTGCTGGAGCCACATTCTTTGACTCTTATCCCTTCTCTCTATTATATCAATAATTCTACAAGCAAACCAAAAGCTTTGCTGCTTGGTGACAATCACACTAACTGTATATGCCTGGTGCTCAATAGCCAAATTTTAGAGCATCTAAAGCAACAGAAGAAGACAAGCAATAGAAAACAGAGTTTTTCAAGACAAGCTCTATCTTCTGAAAGAAAAGTCACCACAGATAAACAATTAAACGTTTTTCATAAAAGCTCTAGGTGTATGTTTTTGGTAAGTTGTGGTACATCAAGCTTTTAGTTAGTCATGTCTCCTTCCTTCAGATAGTACCATAAAAGCTGAAGGAAAAGAAAACTCTGGAGAGAGACATTGTCAGAAACTATCTTAGTAAACCCTTCCACTTTAAATTCCACAAACTCTACTTAATATCAACTAGCAAAAACTGACAACAAAAAACTAACTTCACACATAGTGCTCAAGGAACTGTTTTCTGAATACCAAAAACCGGTCAGTTTCTAAACCACAAATTTTTATGGTTGGGTTTGTTTGGGGTTTTTTTAACAGAATAAGTCTTCAAGCCCTCATACTACTTCAAAAAGAATATTAATTCTCATTCCAACAATAGAACAAGCAATTAAAATCCTTTACTTTACTGAAGGGAAAATTCCAGCAGAATTTGAGAAGAAACAGTAGTGACAGATGTCATTAGAAAGGTCATTAAACACATTAGTATTAAGAGAAAAGTCAATACTTCTCATTATAACTGTAATGTAACCATAAAAACGAATTACTGCGCCTTTTACTTTTTAAACTGACCAGTCCACAAACGGTTAAATGCCATTATTGTAAAACAACATTGTTCATAAAGAAATTTCCTTAATATTTTTGATGCCAAAAACTTTTAAAGAAACAGTGTGATCTTCAGTGTTATACACAAAATCTATAAATGATGTCAACAATGTTTTTGCAGTAAATCCATATTCTCAGCTGACCTGAACTGATGAAGTTTATTAGCACAGCACATGGAGCTGTACTCATGTGTGCCAGAGTAATATCCAATATGGATGTCAATCAGATTAGTCCACTTTGGGTTCTTTGTGGAGTAGCTGAGCGTGCCACCTGGTGAGAAAGAACATTGTAATGGGGGCAAAATACAAACTACTTTCACAATTTTTTTTTATCCAATTACCACCTCCTGACAGAATTTCCTATTCTTTATACATGGAAGATTGTACTATGCAGTAAATCAACCATAATAAAAAGTATAGCGAAGAACTGAACTTGTCTTGAATATTTAAATAAATGTTCTAGTCACACAAGCCAAACGAAGTAACATTTGATAAATAGCATTATATTATGCTCATTTCCTTTATTTTATGATTTCTTAGCTTGAAATTATAAACTGCTTGGAAGAACAAACTACAGACATGTTCTTACCCCTAGCATTCCAAAACCTCCTTGCTGGTTTTCTGCAAAGCGCTAACAAATGCAAAGAAATCAAAATGAAGGGAAAGTTTAATTTCATAAACATGAATTTATGCAATGTATCCTTGAAATAATTATCCTTCATTTAGAAATATTTCTTCTTCACAAAAAATTTATCTCAATGAAACTCACTCTCTTTCAGCTTGCCTATTCACTTGGCCACAAGCAGTAATGCTCTATTTTGAAGGAAATAAGAAATAAGATCTCTGTCCTACCATTATTTCTATTCAGCTGCTGTGTTTCTGGAATTCATTAAAATATCTGCCCCAAATTTAATGGTAGCTTAACTCTACTGACCTCTGAATTAGAGCACAAAAGAATTTTTTGCCTCTTTTCTGCTCTCAATTCCCACAATTGCAGTCAAACTGGGAAATGCTTTTTGACAACATTGGCACAAAATAAATCATTTAGCAATTCCCTTTCCTGCATAAGCATCTGTATTTAGAGGTAAACACTGCAAAGCTGAATAAAATGCTACAGGGAATATTTTTTCAAAATATCTACTGATTATTAGTATTACCCCAAGAGTCTTTTACTAGAGGGTTCTTGTCATGCAAATAACAACTACTGCCAGGAAATACTTTAAAGTCTCTAAAATATTTGGTATAAGAAAGGTAAAAATCTTAAGTTTAGCTGTACCAAAAATTCCCTGGATGTCCAGCTACCAGTATGAAAAAAAAAAAAAAAGAAGGTTGTTTATACAATTCTCTGTCTAGGGATCAGATCGTTTCAGAAATTGCCTGTTGAATAAATTACAAAATAATAATCCAGAATAAACATCGGGTAACAGAACACACAACAAAGAGGAAATTGTGCACTGAGACATTTTTTAAATCACCATAGAATAGCTAACATCCAGGATGAGAGAAGATGATTCTCCCAATAATATTGACAAAGGCAACGTGACAGTCAGAAATTACTAGGGCTCTTCTAGTGTAGTCTTGAGTTTAGAAGAAACTATGGCTGACAATCAGGTTGGTTCGGTTTATCACCATGGTGCTAAAATAAAAAGGCATCCTTATTCGAGACAGCATAAGAAATATATCCCTGACTTGGGAGGCATTTAAATAAGTGCAAATGTGTAACTTGTTCCCTGAATAAGGATAAACACAAATGTCTCCTAGTTCTGCCTTACAATAGCGGCACATCTCTGCTGAAAATGGAGATATATACGTGTCGCTCTTTATATCATATTTATGTGATTTATTCTGTACCTAAAGTCCTAATAAAATTGTTCATCTTGACTGGAATGATTTTTATGCAGAAACAGAGACTTTTCTCAAAGATTTTAGCCAGTGTCACAGTAGCTGTAAATCGAAGGACTAGAGACATTCGTTTCTTCACCCCAAGATCATTCCTGTTGCCAAGTTGTCTCAAGTCCCTGAACTTCCTCTCCCCTCTGCAAAGCAGCTTTCTCTAGAGGTCATGTCAAGCATCACCAATTTTTGCAGATGACACTTAACAGTCAGCTAATTCACAGTATGTCTACCAAAGTGCAGAATTACCTGCTGAGTTCCCCACATCAGCTGCTCCACGTTGCAGGCCACAGAAGCAGAGAGGCAGAAGACCCTGCTCTAGTGAAGGCTCACGTGGGTGCTAAGCCTTCCCAAAAAACCTCCTCCTTGTGCAACAACAGCTCCAAGCCTACTGCACAACACAAAGCTGTACCTTTACATGTCTCCCATATGGAAATCAGGCACTGCTTTATAATTTTTTTGTCCCTACCCCATGCAAAAGTATGTTCCAGAAACAATACAATTATGAAGTACAATATTTTCTCTTATCAAATTCCAAACAAATTAAAAAAGCCTTTCTCTATGAAAAATAAAATTACAGTCAAGTGGCGCTTCATTACCACTATAGCTTGAGGGACACTATTTGCACAACTCCCATTAAATACTGGTTTATAACAACAAAGAGGTACTTAGGTTGTCCTCTAAGCATAACATTGCAAGTTTATCCTATATATGTTCATTTTATTACATCTTTTTGAATATATACTTCTTTTTACACAGCAGGCACCATGTTCACTTTGAAAAAAAAGACAGTGGTGCCTGTACAGTAGCTATTTCATGACACTCCTGGAATACATTAATTTCACTACTTACTTCATTTTAATTTTTTCAGCCAGTAACTTACTGGTAAGGCCAAATACAAGGCTAAAACTCTACAGCACTTGAGAGAAATGGAATGATTAATGATCACTATACCAGTTTATAGAAGTATCCTTATGAAGTTGGAGAAGAAAAAATGAGGTAATTGCAAATATAATGATCTATAAAGCTAGAAATGTTTGTCTGAATAGCAATTTCACCCAGCATGTGTAATTCAGGAAACATTCTTCTGAATGTTGCTTTGATATAGATTATCCAGTGATCGATACTGTGTCAGACAAACACATTTTTGGTCATTTCATTTTCATTGTACGATAAGAAACAAAAGGGATATTCAGCATATTATTTTAGGGTTAGACTCTAAACTCCAAAAACACATAAGGGAAAGTATTCTGCCCTCCAAGAGCAGCAGTTGAGCTTCTGAACTCTTTCTTGGGCAGAAACAACAGCCAGTGAATCTGTGGAACTGCACAGCAATTATCCTACATTTTTCACTCTCACAGACCCACAGAATAATTTGCATGTTTGGACACATATCATACAAACCCTATACTCACTCTGACAGGAAGCAATCCCCTTAGATATTAGCACAGAGACTAATTTTAATATGATGAACCTAGCTCTACATGTCAGTGGTATTACCTGTAAAATAGTACATTTTCATTCCTAAACTTGCTACCAAGAACCCGTGGTTCAGAACAAGTCCTAGTACACTTGGACCATATCCTCACCAATGGTCTACTTCAGCAACATCAGGGGAGCTGATGCATTTGTGTTCACACTGGTAAAGATGCTTCCGCACCTTTAAAGCACAATAAAAACCAAGTACCAGTTTTCATTCTGTAACGATACATTTGTAACAGACATTACGACTTTAAGATATAAACCAAAGAAAATCTGATTAACACCAACTCACACAATATCTATAATTGCCTCATTAGCCACAGATACTAAAGCCTAAATTGCCCTCTCTTGCACCTCTAAAGCTGGTGCTACTGTATATGGCTGGTGATTTCTGATGTGTTCAAATACCTCAGTAAAACCAGGCTGGATCAAAACCATTGTGGGAGCCTCAACTGAAATTGTTATTCTTTCTTGATTTTTAAGCTAATTGTGTTTGTTTCCACTATCCCATTAACATTGTTTTCACAGAGTTCCATGTAAAAGTAATTATAAGAGAACTATCTGCTAAAAACAAACAAATGAAACTATTACCATCGAAATTTCCATACTAGAACAATCCAGAAAACTTTCACAGATGGTCCTCAGAATTGCCATCTTTGAGTGTAATTTTACTTCCATTTGTGGTAAATAGCAAAATTCCCATTGATGTCAACAGATGCAGAAGGGATTCGTAAATGCTTTTTCTCTTTGCTTTTTGGTGTTTTCATGATTTTTATATCTAGAAATACAAAATTCATCATGTTGCTTCATTTCCACTCATGGCACAAAGTAAAAGGCACAATAACTCCTTGAGAACTTTTCTTCTTGTTTAGAATAATCCTAATTACTATACATTTAACGGTACAGCCTCTTTATCTAAGACATCTAGACAAAGGTCCACAACTTTCTGAAAAACGAGACTTCCAATAAAAGGAATTCTAGCTAGTCATTTCAAAAAAAAAACTTGAAATCACAGCCCATATTGCCTAGAAAAGTTGGCTGGGTACTACACTCTGAGAGACCCTGGAAACAAACCCAATTTTTAACTTCTGGTCAAATGGATTTTAATTAAGTAGAATTATACCAAACATTTGGCAATTATTGTGCATTCTGGTTTGCCTGTGTGAGGAAACAGTAATATTCAGAAACAATGAATCGCATATCACCAGTCCTGATGAAAAGAAGTAAATCTCTTCAATATTTAATATGCACCTTACCTTGAAATATAGACATTAAAACGACGTTTCAAAAATGAAAACACATGGTTCCCTCTGTAACATTTCCTCCTATTTGCATTTTACTTTTCTGTGATAAATATTTTTCCATGAAGGAAATCAGTATATTGTCATTCTATCACCTGTGAGTAACAGGATTAAGATTATGTATATTTTGTTTTTAAGTGTTGCCATAATTAATTTACTTAGTAAAAAAAGCCAAAACAAACAAACAAACAAACAAAAACAACACAAAAAAAACCAATCAAAACCCCCCCACCAAACTATTTTTTGTTTAATTTTATTTCTCTCACTACTTGGCAAATGAATGAGGAAATTTAAAAGTTTTGTCCAAAGAGCCTGGACATCAAAGACGTATTCCTATTCCTGTCATTAGAAGCAGTAATTCTCCCAGACATTCAGAGACTTACCATAAAACTGGCTTTTCACTCTACAGTCATAACAGTTAACTTGCAACACAGAATTTTTTGCAGCTCTTCATGATTTGTGTCCTATTTTCTAGACCCGTGTCCATTAATGAATTATATCTCTTGGTAAGGAATATACTGTGATCCTCTGACACTCAGATATTCACATTTGTGGCAAAAAAAAACAATCAAAACCCCCCCACCAAACTATTTTTTGTTTAATTTTATTTCTCTCACTACTTGGCAAATGAATGAGGAAATTTAAAAGTTTTGTCCAAAGAGCCTGGACATCAAAGACGTATTCCTATTCCTGTCATTAGAAGCAGTAATTCTCCCAGACATTCAGAGACTTACCATAAAACTGGCTTTTCACTCTACAGTCATAACAGTTAACTTGCAACACAGAATTTTTTGCAGCTCTTCATGATTTGTGTCCTATTTTCTAGACCCGTGTCCATTAATGAATTATATCTCTTGGTAAGGAATATACTGTGATCCTCTGACACTCAGATATTCACATTTGTGGCATAAAGCCATCCTCCTCTGCCTTTCGGAGAGATGTCTAACACTGGAGTTTGGTTATTCTTAAAGAAGGTTCCATTCACCTATAGTTAGCACGTCTCACCTCAGTAATTCCATTCTGTTCATGATCATTACTGTCACATGGGAAAATGGAAATGAGAAAAAAACAAAACCAACACCACCACCCCCCAAATTATTTCATTTACGTATTTTGACCTGTGCTCTCAAGCTACTAACCCAGATGTCACTAACATTATGGAGATAATACAGTATTTTTTACTAAATAGGCAGAGTTTAACATCTACATTAAAGGATATTATTGTCATTAACACTGGAAATGTCCTTAATGTTAAATTCTTTGTTGCTCCATTTTAATGGCAGAAGTTATAGTACTTATTCCTGTATTTCCTTCTATGAATTGGAATAATTTCTAACTTTTATACCCATTACTAATCCTGTTCACAGTTACATTTGGAAGCTGCTCTAAAAAACACTGTATTATTTATATGGTTTACCAATTAAAAAAAATGTGTGATTTCATTGGAAAAGTATTGATTCAAATAGAATAGAATGCATTCTCTTGTAACTATGTATTTGCTGTGAGGGTTTTGAAAGTGGAAGTCACAGAAAGGCTTTCCTATTTATATTTAGATACTTACATAAAAGAACTTCCTCTAATAAAGTTTACATTTTAAAGTTGCTGATTGCTAGTACTCCCACTGCACTCAGGGACTTCTCAATGCAATCCAGATCTTTTTTAGGCATTTAAATATTACCTTCAGTAGGTGTCATTTAACAATAAACTATAACTAGAACAGAGAAGTAAAATCCCATGCAATTTCAAAGATTTAATTGCTGAAGTGTTAAATTAACCATACATTGTCAAAATTCCCAAGTACCTTTGGTCACCATCAAGTACATTGTTGGTCACCATCTCAGTTGAGGCAAAGTATACAGACCCACATACTTGGAGCTGGCATACTTGGAATTAGGCCAGCACAGGTCCTGGCCTTCTGTTCCAAACTGAAATGCTTTTTGCTCTTTTAAGGGTTGGAAAACACATAAACTTTCTGATTTTCAAGTGTTATTCTTCATCACTGCTCTGACAGTCTCTGAGGTTTACCAAAAGTTCACAGAATGCAACAAAACCCTTTCCATTTACCTCAAGTGAATGTGAATTAAGTCTTTGTAGCCTTTACTTAGTTTTATTTTTGTTTTCTATATCAGTTCTTCAAACAATGTCTTCTGCTGGTATATTATTATATCAGCCCTAGCAGTAGCACAGAGAACATAGAAAACACTACAAAAATGAAGACAAATTGCTAAAAGGTTTCTCTAAACACACATCATACATGCCTGTCATAAATATGGCACAGAAATGATAATAAATTACGTTGAGATTGTAGACTACCTACCTACAACTACTCATATAAGCATATAAAAGTTGTGGCATAAATCTGCTGTACTGCTATTTAATCCCTTATGTAGAGCTTAGCCAAACTTTAAAAAAGTCTGACTATATTTTGTGCAAGTCATCTACTCCATCATTAATTGAAATGTAGATGTTTTAATAGAAGTGATAAGGAGTAATCAATATTCAGGCTCAGGAAAATGTTCAATTTCATAAAAAAATAAATCTGCATTAGCATTGCTTAAAAAGAAATTTTGCTTGGGCCATCAAAGTACAGTACTGAATCCACATGGACCAAAACCAACCATGATCTACGTGGAATGGGGAGATCAAAGAATAAGGTTAACAAATCCTGTACAGCAAGTAGTAAGAACCTCCTAAGTTTGATTTTACCTTCCATAAGCCAGTCTGACATAACAGCTGACTGCTTTGAGCAGGACATGAGACTAGAGACTGAGATCCCTTCCAACTTGACTCTCCCATGATCCTCTCAATAGAGGGGGTTGTTCCTTTGCCAACATTGTCTTAGGTAATGATTTACAGCACCACTGTCCTCATCAGAGCCTGCATAGATATCTTAGCATGACTGCATCGGACAAGAGCAATTAAGATGTCACCAGAGCTGAACGGCGCTGCCCAATGTGTCTTGCAACATATTTTGAGTTTCACCTCTGAGCCAGTGGCACGGAGTTGAAAATTTTGAGAAGGCAGGCAGTCTGATAGGCTTCTAACAGCTATAAAGGAAAAAATCCTTCCATTGAGTCACGAGGCGATATTTGCTTTGCTGTTACCTACCAAGAGAAGGTAATTTGACCACATCCCAGCAGGATGCTAAAAATTGTTTAAATGCCCTCCTATCTTGTTTAAAATTTTAAAATAACACACTATTTTTATTCAGATAACAGAAAACAACTATTTTCTAGTAGGGGAGAAGAACAATTCCCTGAAACATTACCATCTTAATTTTTAATCTGTGTATTTCTGCTCAGCCAGGTGTTCAGTGTATTCCACAGATCTGGGACTGAATATACTACTGTTTTATATACTGTCTTGAAAAATACAGCATTAGCAATTGTGAATTAGAATTAGCATAATGACCACTTCATATTGAGCTCTAAACTTCGACTTGCACTTCATATAGTGAATATACTTAAACTGTGTCACTCTTTACATGATATAAACCTAAAATGAGTTTCATGAGGAGTGATTCTGCTGAGAAATCTTGCCAGTTTAGAGCTATTATTTGTGCTGAGTTTCTCATAGTTATCTCCAATATCAAGATTCATCCAGTAATTACTTCTACCAGAGTAATTTAAGAAACATGAACCGGTCAATTAGAGTCGCCTAAAATTTAGAGTACCCTTATATAGATGATTAAATGAACACAAGTTTTAGTCCTAATCTTTGAAAAAAAAGACAGCAATGTGCAAATGATGACAAACTAGAACCATGCTATAATATTATATGTAACTTTGTTGAAGCTGTGGAATGTAAATCAGGGCAGAAATAAGCTGCAGCACTAAATTCCAGTGTTTGCTCTAATGTTATTTGTGGATAACATAAGACAGCCTTTTCAGTTTTATGTTCTGAATGCACATAAAATCGTCATGAGATTAGAGAGAGGGGGTTGAAAACCTTGAAAGTATTTTTCTCATATTAGAAACTACCTTGTGCACAGTTTGCACTTCTGTTCTTCAGCATGAGTGAAAGGTATAATTTGATAATGTTCTTTAAGAAAAATGTTTCTGAAAACATAAATTATATTGCCAATATTAATCACTGGTACTATATCAATTCTCTAAATCAATATTCCAGCACAAGCATACTCTAAACTCAAAAGTACAAAGAACAAAGAATTTTAGAAATACCAACCATTTCACCAAAATTATACCAATAGGCTATTGCTTAGTTATGATCTTCACATTTGCCTCACAAAGTTCGCTTGTTGCCATTCACTAGGGTTAAGTATTTGAATGCAATTAAAATCAAAATGTTAATGATATCTTATAAAATTCTTTCTTCTTATAACAAGGATGTGTTTCTCTTTACGCAACAATTTGCAGAATTCATGACCATTTTCAAAACAAGCACAAAAAAGTTTGCCTGAACAAGAACTCCCTAAATGGAGTCCTAAATTGGACTCATATGAACAATGAAATCTGGTCTTTCTAAATGCCCGCAGATGCTCATATTCAAGACAGATGCTTAATGAAATTTGACCAATTACAGGAAGTCATATTTAAGTGCACAAGACAACTTTTAAAATCCAATTTCATTTCTGCTTACATGACCTGATAATCACACCCAGCGAACATGATCAGCACTTACAGCAACCACAGCTACATCTTATTGACAGTAAATACAGATAGTTTGACAGGGCAAAAACCAGTTTAAGCTTAGTTGCTCAGTGTGTAAATGACTTCCTGGGCCATGCAAAATACAAGTGTACGGAGAGATTCAAGGTAAAAGCTGAAGCAGATCTAATTCATTGTTATGTAAATACTATAGAGGAAAACCATAAAAAACAAATTGAGAATATTCGACTGTATATGATACTGCTTTCAATACTGCAAATTTACATGTGTTTTATTCTTGGACTTTTCCTTCAAAATGCAAAAAATGGTTTCCCTAGCAACTGCCACATGTTACTCAGTTTATTTCTGAGACACAGAGCAGCCTATATCAGAATAATACTGTGCGCTTTTATCAGGATCTCTCAACACCACAGAGAATGGGGAACTAAGTGTCACAACATGTACCTGTATTTTCTCAAAGTTTTAAGAAGACATATTAAAGAAAGAGTAGTTGTATATATTCTGCATGTAACTTTTGTAATCTCATTTTCTTTACTGCTTTATGTGTGAATTAAAAAAAAAGATCAAGAGTTGTATGGAGAAAAATGTATAATCTGTCCAACCTGACAGTTGCTTTCTCCATTCTTCCTTCATTACTGTTCTAGCAGACTTCTATACCATACAAGTAAAACTTTCAAAACTCCTTTAATGATATAGGAGATATCATTTTCCAAAGCATAATCATAAGGTAGATCTCCAATTCCTGTCATCCATCAAAGGTTAAGTTTTTGTTCAAAGTAAGAATTAAAGCATTTCACATTTAATCATTAATTATCCCTTCCCAAATGAAGTGAACTCTTTGTTACATACCTAGGCCCTATATCATTTATGACATGCCTTGCAATAGTAGTACAAAAAATCAGCATGCTAAAAATGGAGCCAACTAAAGTTAGCCATTAATGAACACACCTTAAGGAAAACCCTGTCATTCTTTTGCATTTTGAAGGCTGGAAAAAGGCCTCTTTGTTGACTGGAGATCTGCACCCCAGGTCTTAGAGACAGACCTTTTTCCAAGCAGTCGGCACAGGAATCAAGGTAGGACTCATAATTCTAGTTTCTAGGCCAAGCTAGGGAATCTCTTTTACCCCACCTCCCAGTGCATTTTTTTCTGGTTTTCACACGAAACCATTTTTGGATAGAGGATAGAGGAAAAAGCTAAATCCTGACTCCTCATTCCAAATATATAAATGTGCCCATTCAGATTATAAAAATATTTCTACATTTGTACTTGAAACAGAATAATCAAAATTAATAAATCTTTGGATATAAATAGCATTAAAATGTTTGAATATCCTTCCTACTAGCTATTTTCACAAGTTCTAACCAGCAAATGCTGCTCTGCCTACTTGACTTGTCTTTACTGACTTCTTCTATGTCATCATGTACCTTAGGAAAGAATACAAAAGCTGAAGAACACCTCAACAGAAGAAAACAAGCCCAGATACTTTTTTTTTCTGTAGTTACCAGATATGGAAACATTGCAAAACTTAGGCAGAATGGCATTTGACTAAAAATGCAAATTACAATAATTAGATTGATGAGAAAAACAGCAGGACTTGAAGAGGGCAGAATTTTTGAGAGGTCTAGTAGCATAAGAAGCTCTTGGCTTGGGAGGGTAAACAGATAGAGGCTAATTCTGCATTTAGGCTTTGGGAAGAATTCAAGCTAAAAGTGCCTCAGACATTAAGGAAGGCTTATGAGATTGGACTAAAACTAACACATTAATCTCATATATACCACATACACCTACACATATTGGGCAGTCCAAAACACACCTCCCTTTGGAAGCACAAATACTTTAAATAATTATTACAGATATATAAAAATAAAAACAATAACTTCAAGTGCAATGTTATGCTAGTCCAGAACACACACACAGAAGTGATTAGATTTTTACAATTCAAAAGAACTTACCTTTAGTAATACATAAAATAAATTATTCTTTTGATGCTTAGTTTAATCAAACTACAGAAACAGAATAGCGGGGAACATATAAACAGACTTTTTTTTGCATTCCCTTGGGGCACAATATAGAGTAATCAATTGTAAATTAATTGGGGAAAATTTGTTTTGCATAGCACGGAGAGGCAAAACATTAATTCAGAATCATTTGCTTAATGGCATTTCTAATATGTTATGCATGTATTCAGCCTAGTTTTTTATAGCGAGATGCAAAACAATTACCAAGGATGTAAATACCAATACACCATAATCTACATCTCTATTGAAAAAGTAGAACTAGAGTCAAAATACTAGATAATCAGTAATTTCTACCAAGGAATATTCAGAGTAGTTATTTGAGTGTATGATATCCTTCATCAATTAATGAGAATTTATAATTCTTATATTTAGGTTCACTCAGTACAGATATGCAAAGCCACTCATGACAGCGCAGAGGTTGCATGTATGTATCTGTCTGTATGTAAACATTCAAGTCCGTGCTAGCTCTGCATACATTACTTTCTTTAGTTCTTATATAAACTTAATACCCGCTCTAAGTACACTTTCAGTAGAAATCAATACTGGTTTTAACAATATAAATACATATGTCTAGATATATTTTTAAACAAACTTCTGCTTGTCGTTTACCTTGTATTTGTATAGATAGAAAAACAGATACAAGAAATATCACACAGAGAGAAATTTTTTAAAAAGCCACTCATAAAGTCGCCAAACACGTCTTCAAGGGAAAGGACAAGCACATAAAGTAATAAAAGAAAAATCTGTATAAAAATAACAAGCATTTTGCATTTTACTGGCCTTCAGAAAACTAATTTTAATTGGCGACTTACGGAATATGAGATTGAATAAATGCCATTCTTCCTCTGATTAAATGTCAAGGCCATAGACGTGTTGTTTGAAAGTGAGTGAGCAATAATTTGGTGAGTATAATGAACCTTCCAGATGATTTATCTGTGCAATACTTTTCTTATCAATGAAACTTCACAATCTGGTGTCTCGAATTGTAGCTTCTTTATTATGATATGTTTTGGTTTAATAAAATTTCATTTTTATTTTAACAATAGAAGCAAACTGGTGCAAATCTAACCTGATTGTGACTAGATTTCTGCCAGTAGGCAGAGAGGAAGGAGCAGTCCAAAATCTTATTACTTATCTAGAAGAGAGTGGCCTGTGATGATTTTTCCTTTTCATACCATAAATGAGACTTGAGAACCCTATTTTCAAGTTCTTGTCCTCAACTCCACCATTTCCACAGCAAGAGGCACTCTAGGTCAATGTGGTTATCTTAGAAAGCTAAGTTTTTTGTGACTCTGTACAAGTCTAAGCTCCAGAGGCCCTCTAGGTCCATGTGGTTATCTTAGAAAATGAAGATCATCACCACACTATTCTACAATCTATGCCTAACCAGACACAATTGAGCCCTTAGGAATTAATGGACTTTTCTAAGTGGTATAAGAAGAATCTCTCAGCAGAAAAAAACCACTGTGCACTGGACCATTCTGTTCAGGTTCCTTGCATATAAGAATTCAGGAAATAGTTCACAAGTATTTCTAGTATTTTTAGAACTTATGGCTATAACATAGGAAGATAAAAAATGCAAAAACTATTTGCAAAGGTTACTGAGGCACTCTGAATGGTATCACAGGACAATATTTGCATCTTTTTTTTGCTTTTCAAATTTGTTTGAATGATTAAATCTGTGTTCACACAAAAAGTTGTGCAAAATGAATTTTGGGTCTATTGTTCAGCTGCAAAGCAAATTCTGGTTTGGATTCAACAAAGTTCATGAGCAATAGTTTGTGAAAAATGAGTCATTCACTTAGAAAGTAGCTCCAATATAAAGTATTACATAGAGCAAACAGTAAACTCGGAATATTAAACAACAAATACGAATTACTGTATTTATTCAAATTGCTTAAATGAAAAAAAAAAAAAATCAAAAAGAACATGCACTTAAATTCTGTAATCTAGAACCAGGAATTGAAATCTAATACATATGACAGCACACTGCAGAAAGTAGGAAGGCACTGATAACACAGACAGACATGGAGCTTAGGCTAGAATTTGATATCTCTCAGATTATGTGTGATAAAAGCTGAGCTCTTGTAGCAGACTGATGGTGTGGTGATTTCTAGTTTCACTTGTCTCTTTTGGGCCTAGAAAGGACTGAGAAGTCTAATTCTTACCACATGGATCCTTTAAACAGCCATTAGGCAGATAGCCTTAGTCTGAGCAGCAAAAAAGCCCTCATAGGACCAAGCAGTGAATTATATTTTTCTTTCTGAGAAATGCTAGAATTCACCGAGTAGAGCAGAAGTAGAATTAAGTTAACATCAATTCACTTTTACTTCCAACTGAGTTAATTTCCAAAGATGGTGAGCAAGAGAATGACAAATAGGAAAAAAAATTTTCTTTCTCTATCCTCTCATCTTAGTCTCTCCTGTCTGCCTCTAGCAGACAAAAACTGTTTCTACCTATAGTTTTCAGAATAAAATATAATTTTAATTTATTATAATATTATAACTTTAAATTGTGCTAAGAATTCTAGCCATCAAAGAGGAAGTTAACAAATTCATTGGAATCTCACAGCTATTTTACAAAGCTAAGCTGCAACTGAGGTGATCAAATTAAAAAAAAAAAAAAAAATCATCTTCATGCTGAATAGTTTGATAACTTTTCTTACCAAATCATTTTCTTTTAAGCTCTGAAGTTGGCAGGAAGACTAAGAAAGCTATATATTCATCATCCCCCAAATCAGGACATGTAAGGCTGGAGGATATGGATGGAGCTACTTCAAGTTGATTTCCAATCAATAAGCATTGTGAATATTTTCCAGTCACAAAATTAAATGAGACCAGAACTAATCTCAGTGGGATTCTAACATGTTTAAACTGCAGAATACTCTATTCTGTATCCTCCTTCCCTATGGCTAATCTCTACAACTTTATTTTTAACTCTACTGACAACGTCTATTTTAAGAAGAAATAGATGTGATATCACAGCAAGTGTCAGTGCCCCCATGAATACTGTCACATTAGACAGAAGTCAAGGAAATTTTATTATAATCATTTTGAACATAAAAAAGGATAGTTAATAAAGACTGTATTACAACAACTGTTGCTTTAAAAGTATGTTGCCTGACAAAGCCAAATAATTACCTGCATTTGTCTGATACCCACTTGTAAAATCAGTCTAGCCTTGCAACTTTCTTTCTACAACATGTAGAATGGAAACCTAACACTTCTAAACATTAAAATATCAAACTAGTATGTATAGCCTCTGGAATTAAGGATTTTTTCCGGTAAAACCAATTTTGTTTCACGCTTCTTAGCTATTGTTATTTTTAAAAGAGAAAGCAATTAAAACCATGGTGAAAAATTCTTTGAGTGACTTTTGCAACAAAAATATGATAGACTCAGTAGCAGTAAGATAGGAATGAGCCTGTTCCAAAACAATCTGCCTAAACTAATTACCAAACTAATGAAGGCTAATCATTTCAAACCTTAATAACAGCTTGAAAAATATGCTATTGCACAATTAAGCAAATGAAGCAGAAAGATTTTTTCCACTACAAAGTGCAGATTTGTCTTTCCATTAGATTTCAAGGATCACATTTGTATATAATCTACTATTTTATCTTTACAATAAAGCAAAAGAAATCAAAACAAATTTTCCCATTCACCAAAAATAGTTAGTAGTTTGTAAGGTTCTTTTATGTTCTGTAACAAGTTCAGAGGAGACAAATGTTGCCTCTGTCTCCTTTGAAGTCCTACAAATCCAGTTCATATATAAGGAATAAGTATTTGGGGGCATCAGGAGCCTTTCTGATTCAATGGAATAGAATTCTTACTTCTCTGACATAGTCACAAAAGGGAGGTCATATAGCAATTCCTGAAAGAATTAAAACCCCCAATACAGCTTAGAAGACCAGAAAGAGGAACAAATGAAACTCATCAAGACTCCTTCACCTTAACATTTCCTAGGGTATGGGATTGTCCAGTATGCAGTATTAAAATGAGATTATCCACCCTAAGAAAAAACAACTATGAGTGTTTATCAGCTGAGCATAGTTAATAGCTAATTTTTTGATCTGCAAACATCGTAAGCATTGGCTGTACTCGGAACATCCTTGATACCACCTTATTCATCATCCTGGTTAGCCACTATAAGGAAAAGGATGCACAATCCTGCTGTTAAAAAGATCTGTTAACTCCCAACAAAACAACAAGCCATTTCAAAGCAGGAAAAGGGTTTGGTATTAGACCAAGCTACTAATCCTTTTAAGAAATTATTTTGGACTGGTGCAGATCCCTACATGCCGATTTTCAAAGGAATACCAAGCTTTGCTTTATCTTCATCAATATGTAACTTCAGTCTTCTGTTTTTCTTTCTTTCAGGGTAATGTTAGTTATTTTGTAACTAAATATCTATGTCTCCACCTGGAATAGACTCTCCATCCTTCATTAAAACTTTAGTCTAGTGAATATCTGTTTTCTGTGTCCATATGACTCTATAAACCACAAGGACATTAAAAGGGATTTAGACATCCTGGCTGTAAAGAGAACTCAGTAATTCTTCCGTATTTTGTTCCAAGATAGGCTTTTATTAACTTAAAATGTTTTAAATGCTTTAAAAGTTGACCCTTGAAGAATAATTATTTGTAGAAAAAAGGCAAATAAACAGCAAGTTTATTTGTAACTTGTAAATTATCATTCAATTCTAATGTTTAGTAGCAACATGGGAATGAAACTGAAAACCAATTTTCAAGCCAAACATTTTTATGGCCTTTAGGATATTTTCCTTTCTGTTTGTAATGCAAGTCTTGATCAATCCTAAAAGCTTGCTCCTGAAGGACTGCCAAACACAGCTGTTTCAGCTCAGAACTGCTACAGGTTTCTACTCATTAGTTCTATAACTTTCAAATGGTACTTCATCTTCCCTGGATATAGCTCACGTTATCTCTCATGAATGACATGAGACAGAAAAGAGCATTATTTCATCTTCAGGGAAATGTTATCAGGACTTTTCAAGTTCTCAGCCATTTGGATGTGTTGCTTTGCCTATTCATTTAATCCCAGAATAATCTCAACCTTTAACCAACTGAGAGCTACTGGATGGCATTTCAGAATTGGAATTTCAGGAATATATCATGATTGTTCTCCACAACCAGTACTAGAAACTGAACCTGATCAGTCAGGGTTTGAAAATGTACCAGTTAGAACGCTCACGTTCTGCGCTCCCTGTTCCAAATGATAAATGTTAAATCTGAATTTACTTTCAAAATTTGCATTTCCCACCTACCATGATAAGCACAGTTTAAAGCACACTAACACTAGCATAACAACTGGCAAGGATTTTGAACTTCAAATGTTTTCCATGCTTTGTTTTCTTTGTATTAAGAATGTTAAAGCAATTTAAGGTGACATTTCCACACTCATTACAGAGGACACACAGTCATTTGCAAGGAGACAGACAGGTGGTTTATAACTTCCATCATTATAATATTGAACGAGGTGACAACTATTGCTTGAAGGAAGGATAATTATACTAGAAGAGAACTTAAACTATATATTCAGTTCACATTTATAAAAACTGGCAGAAAAACCCACACACCAAAGCTAAGTTATCTTCACTTACCTGTTTAAATTGTTGTTAACCAAATTAATCCCCAATGCACATTTATTGGTGTTCGTTTGTGTATTGCATTGGCTAACTCTATCAAGCGAAATGGCTACTGGTCCTCAAAAGTATCTGCACTACCTATTTACACACTACTGCAAGAAAGTAGATCTACTTACATTTTTAGAGAATCACCTTGTCACCTGAATCTCTTTTTTGAGATGGCGGATCAAATGCTCTTGAGATACTGCCTCCCTGTTTTTAACATACTAGCTAGAAGAAGGACCAGCTAAGTGGTAAATCAACCTTTCCCAATGTCAGAGGGTTGATATGTGCCCTCTGCTTTAAACTTCTCTGAACTACAGCAGCTCCATGTTTTTCATTTGCAGTACTCCTTATCTACCTGTAAATGATGTATCACTGTACTTAATATTTGTAAAAACAACTCACAGCTGTTTCTCCTCTGTTGTCAACAAATCTAAGATTGTTTTACAGAGGAAGCAGTATTCTTTTTCTTAGTTTCACAAAGATGTATTATCATTTTCCTCATACTAACTGCTTCCACCCTAATTCCAATTTATTTTACTGAACTTGAGTGACCGGAATCATACACAGCATTTTATGAAAGTCCTTACCTGTAGGTGATAAACAAATTTAATGTTTTTTGGCATTCTAGTGCCAGTGGTCCTTCTATGAGTAAGCAAGCATACCATGTCTTTCTCCTTACTTCAGATGTCTTCCAAATTTGAAGCAGAAATTACTACTAGACCTTGAAAGCATAATTCTTCGTTTCACACTATTGAAATGTCACACTATTGAAATATCTTTCTCTACTTATTCAAGTTGTTTTACTGCTGGAAAAATGAACCATGCCATTGTCCAAAAACAGAAAGCTGAAGTCAGACTTAAAAATAAATGTCTTACAATAAAAAAGCAGGTTACTTCGACTTAACATTATCACTATTACAAAATTATGTCTAATCCATCTTTGGAAGGACAAACTGGAAGGACAATTTGAAATGGTTCATCTATCCCATTTCAACACCAGTGATGAACAAAACTGTTCTTTCTATCATTCTATAATCACCACTAATAGGATCTTTTCAGTATCTTAATTCAAATTTATCTTTTGTTCAGTTTGAAGAGCCATTTTCCCATAGCAAGATGCGTTTCATCACACAAACATATCTGTGCATCTCTCATGTTCTTATCGTAATACGTGAGGTAGTGTTCCTATATGTCTTTACATATGCACCCACAGCAGATATCTATGTCTAGGTTTTGATTTATAAGCAGGAATCACAAGAAAATGCAAGAGAAATTACGCTTGTCAAAGAAAATCTAGTGCAAGCTTTGAGTACAGTGATCACAATCTGGTTGATTGACTTGAATTCTTGAACAGTAAATACTGGTCAAAATTCTCTGTGAGATCAGAATGTTAATTTTAACACAGAATGTTAATTTTAACACTGCTGTCAGATTTGGCATCCTAAATGCAGAAAGGTGATGTAAAAGGATGACAGATACTGGAGAGCTATGAAAGAAATAAAAATCAAGATGTGGCTATGTGATGTAAGTTTCATAATCGAAATAATCCTGTTCAATGACATGCTAATGAGCCAAATCATCTAACATTAAGAGATGGAGTGAATTTTCCACTTTAGACAAAATAGAAAAAAAATCTTTTAAAATAATAGGAAACACTAGAAGGATTGTACATTGGGGAAAAATGGAGTGGGGAAGGTGGCTTGGAATCTATATATGCTGGAGAGACACAATGGTTTAAACAGATTTGCAATTTTGAAAGAAAAGAAAAACACTTGAAAGAGGATTCAGTTACTGTTCTACAGTTTATTTAGCTGTAGTGCCACACACAGTGAAAGGGATACTGTACTTAACTATAAGTGTTGCTATTTATTTATCTTGTATTTATCCTCTTTCTTCTGGTCTCATTTTAAAAAGCAAGTCATAAAGAGGAAATAAGATCAGCATTTTAATGTATTCACTTCTGAGGAAATAAGAAATGAACCGTGATAATCCTATAGTGTGGGTTAGAGCTGACAAATGGGTCATAAAAAGCACAAAAAGCAATAATTTCAGGTCTGAAAATAACATTAGTTTGGCAAATCATATAAAAAAACTTAACTTGTAATGTTATTAATGAGACGCTCAGCTGAGCAAAAACTGTAATTAAAACTAAATACAAATCAAAATACCTCTGCAATCAGAAATGACAGTATCTCAATGAGCTGGTAATTTATGAGTATGCATAAATCACTCCAACTGATATAAAGCACAGCAGAAAACAGAACTTTTATTTCCTAATCTTTACAATAATATTGGGCTTTACGCATTGTCAGCTTTTGAATCCTGGAATTGTTTTTTCATCAGTCCATTTCTCTATACTGCCTCAGACAGGATTTTTAAAAAAAATTATCCATTGCTGTTGAACAATACTTTGAAAACCTGATTCCCCAGGTGGCTCAGAATGAAAGTAATCACCTAACATATTCACAATTATAAAGTTAAAGCAATTCAGCCCAATTTGGTACGAAAATTCATGACATAGAAAATATTATCCCCTACTGGCACAGCAAAAATAAATCATTTCTGTATTTTAGCAAGGCATTTCTGCTTACTATAATGACCAGTGATAGTTTTTTTCCCTTCATGGATCTCAAGCCACATTCCATATAGTATGCTATAAGTGTACATCAAATTGTTATGGTTTGGGCTGGACTGGCCACTGAATGGGCATTACCTGGCTGGGACTGTAGCAATGTGTTCCTGATATAAGTGTATTCATTAAGCCCTTTTGTATCTTTAGGTTATTACAGTTGATAATCAATAGAGTGCACAGTGGAAATGATAATTTTTAAAATTATTATAAGGGCATTTACCTTGACATGACCATTTCACAAAACAAATCACCAATATACCAAAAACTAAAAGGTGAATTCACTAAACATTAGGAGTCTACCATTAAAGACTGATGATTTAAATTAATTTAGATTTTGCAAGCCTCAATCTTTGTTATTGAAAAATTATAGTATAGAAATATTAGCATCTAAAATTATAATGCTTATTATTATGTTACTATTTTTTCCCATGATAAATGAAAAAAAAGATAAATTAATAAATTCCCAAGGAAAATATTATGTGCTAGGTACAGCCACTATATTTCTCTGCCTTTATTACAACTACGTGAAAACACTTATTTCTGTGCTTTAGGCATGTTTAATATTTACATTTCAAAAGCCACAAATGAAAAAAAAAAAAAACCAACACCAAAAAACAAAACACAAAATGCAGTTTTTGCCAGTAGCTCTGCTGGATTTTGGCTAGGTTTCTTTACTAGTCAAATGTACTGTAGACCCCCAGAATCGGTATGGTAGCTTTCTAGAAAACCAAGCCAAAACTGGTCTCACTCATCTTTAGTTCTGGCCATCTGCTTGAAGCATCTGGTAACTGGGTACATTCACCCACATCCAGAACGTGACTGCTCTCTTGCCAACTATGTGCCTAGGTAACTGCCAATATGTGCTTCTCCACTACTAACATGACAACTGTCAAAAAGAAGTCGAACATGTACGAGTAAATCTAAATTAAACTAACACATTACATTCCCAAGTTACAGCAATATTTTTTTGACATAATTGCTTGATAATGGCAACAATAAATAAGTCACAGTGAAACCTTTCTAAAGTTACAAACTATAACAAGAATACCAAAGGTCCAAGTACTTTAAAACTTTATTTTTAACATTTAATCCTTGCTATTTTCTCTGACAACTAGAAAAAAATACATGCAGTTATTACTTAAGAAAAATCAAAGCAAGTAATACTAGCAACTAATTAAACTTTTAGATGAAAATATCAGAATTTTACATTCAATATTTCATTTATGAAGAAGAAATAAAATAAGAAATCAGTTTAGATTCTTTTTGAAGTTTCTTTTACAATTAATCGAAGCATATAAAATTATTAAATGTAGTCTAACTGCCACATATTAAAAATATTGCAAGAGGATTTGGAATGCCATATGAGAAATTAGAACAGAAACAGTAAAGAAAAGCACAACTTCCATTGAAATTCATTCTCTTATCATTTAAATATGATTTCTCTGCTCACTCAGAAAGAATACCTAGAAATTATTTTATGCACTTCACATTAGGAGAAGTAAAAAAATGAGGTAACTATAATTACTGAAATGATTAATTCCTTTACCAAATTTCATCAAATAAACTTTTTGTCTTCATTTGCTATAACGTTTGTGAAAAGATCAGATGTATTCAGTGGCTAGGGAGTGTGTGATTAAAAGTTAAAAGCACGAGACAGAGATCAACAGACAGAAAATCTAAAATCAAAGCCTGAAAAAGTAATCCAGGATCATGATAGCAAACTACTACACTACAGTTAGAGGAAAATAATAAAGGATATTTGGAGATTTTCATAGTGACTTTTTTTCCTTGCACTGCCTGAATCATCAGTTGTCCCTCTTCTTGTATTTAAATTTTAAGCTCTATGGAGTAAAGCTCACAGTTTTGTTTTGCAGCAAGTAAGCACACAAGATGGTGTGGTCCTTCCTCACCACTATGGCTCCAACGCACAATACTGCTGCTGCCACCAAATTAATAATAGTAACCAAACTATGTACTATTTCTATTAAGCGCCATGATTATGATTGACAAAAGCCTTACTTCACATGCAGGTGGTCCCACAGTTTTCTGCCATTCCATGGTAAGACATGCTAATTCAGTTTAAAATAGGTTAGGAAACAAGCATTATATCTTTTCCATCCTCCCATGTTTAAAAGAAGGTTTTACCAAATGTTCATTTAAGTCCATTGAAAAGTTATTCTAAAGTAGCACATGCAACAAATTATCACATACCATATATAAATATTGATTTGGATTCCATTTTACTTTTTTTGTTTTCACCACATCTATTTTAAACACTGTATTTTCAAAGCTTTATGATTTATTACATTGCAATGTTTTCCAGAATACTGTAAAGTAATATTTGATTGATACAAGAAACAGAACTACAGTAAGTTCTTAATGAATCGTACATGATGATAATTTCTTTGATGTCTGTTAAATTGCATTAAGATACAGTAAGCAGGAGCACAAGGATACTAGACCAGACTCACTTAGTAAAAGAAAAAGAGTAAATCTCATGTAAATCTAGATGATCATTATATTTTTTGAATCTATCTTTACTTGTAAATGAAAGTAACCTCAAAACACACGATGTTCGTTTATAAAAAGAACTTTCAATGCTATATAAAATCATGTCATTCTTATCTTGTAATGGTCTAAGGTGTGAGGATTTGTCCTGTTTTACAGTCATATAAAACATTTTAAGCTTGCAGCTTTCCCTCAGGCAACTTTATTCCAAGTAAGGAAAAAAATTAAAAGGATGTGTAACAAGTTCACAAAACAAATATAAACACATATGCTGAAATAATTATTCAGACAGTGCAAATTGCTTCTAGGGTTAAATAGAAGTAGCTTTGTCACTTCCTTTACATCTTGCACTAACTGCTATTCATGGCCAGCCTGAAATTCTAAAAATCCATCATTAGGAAAAAAGTAAAGTAGATTTCCAAAATCAGTCAATGTCCCAACAGAAAGCCTTAGTCAAATTTTTCAAACATGTCCAGCTATTTCAGACACTCGTTTTTGAGGTTTTCAACCTAAGACTTTTAAAATCCCATGGTTATCTGATATCATCAGCTACCCAAATCGAACACTTTAGAATTGAGATTGTCAGAAACACATTAATTTTCAAAAATCCTCATTTATGTTTTAATTTGAGACTATATGGTATCTATATATAAGATTACAAAACAGTTAGAGCATATTATAGCGAACTGTTAATTTGTATTTGTAAAGAGAAACGGGATTCTGTATGAAAGTCTTTCCTCATGCCATAATAAAAATTCCCCAAGGAAACTTTTTTTTTCAGTGATACAATAAACACAGAAGAATTGCTTTATAAAATTGTCAGAAACATACTAACTGTTCAAACAAATCTGTATATTTCCATAGCTAACATTAAAAAAACCCAACTAAACAAACAAACAAAAAAAAAACCACCAACAACCAAACAAACCCTAAGTGCTCTAACCACAATCAGGTGAGGTATGAAATGTCCTGTGGTCAATTTTTGGTTAGTGACATTTCCAGATTTCTGTCCCTAAAACTGCTCAAAAGTGGTTATAATGACAAGAATTGAGAAGTGGTTCTTTCAGTTGATGTGTTTGAAAGGTAGCTTTGTATGAACAGCTGTGTTTTCAAAATGCTTGCCACCTCTAAATTGGTCCTTGTGAAGTGAACTGTTTGCCTTATTGCCAGCAGGGCACATCGCAGCGTAGCTGCTGCATTTTTAGTTTTTATCACTGTCTCTCTAACTGCTGAAGTGGAAAAGAAAGATTGCCAAAACCTGACGTGTTTCTTTTCCTTTCTGCCCACTCTGACTTGGTTCTTAGCTGTCTGTTGCTCCAGTGATGAGAAACGTTGCTCAGTTTATTCATTCACTGAATGTCTTTTCCAGCTCAAATAATTGTGATACCCTCTTGTAAACCAAGGCTCCAGCTGTCAATAGCAGTAAATGAAACAAACCTAATTAAGACATACCAATCATTGCCTACACAAGAGATAATTAGGCTGCAAAAAGTCACACGCATCAGGGTGCACTTCTCTGAAAGCAAGAGATAATACCTTAAGAGCCAGAGGCACACCGTATTTAGTAAGACAGCAAGCACGGATTGCAATAGGGATGGCCTTCCAGAAGAAATTAAATAATCCGTCCACAAAGATTTAAACAGTTTTACGACAGAGGTTCTACTCCAGGAAAACAATAATAAAAATACTAGATATCATTACTAATAAGAAATACTAAACTTTTTAGATGCAGATTCTATTTAGACCTTTTCATTGCAGCCATCAAGAAGCAAACCATACCATTTCATCTGAATGATGACATTTACATGCAATCAGAGTGCACATAAAGATTTATAAATGCAGGTAGGTAAAGAATTACATCAAGATTCCAAAACTATGATGCACAGCTCCTGCTGCTGCTTGTGTGAAAACCCTTATTCCACAGCTCAGCTTACTGGTGATAATTTGCTGCTGAGCCTCATCTCTACAAGCTTTTCTGTTGTGCACCATAGTAGGTACAAATTTTAAGAATCACTTTCATCACACCAAAAATTTTGAGAGGTCACCAAAACCCAGAAGCATAATAAAAAATAGTCTTTTTGCTTAACAAATAATGCTGACATAATTGCATTATTGGAATAAACTTTTTTTTTAAAGATAATATTTACTTTTGTACAGAAACCTCTGTATATGCAAATCTCAGAGACTTTAAATACTACTCAAATGAACAGGACAAATAACCTTCAGGTTCTCTTTGTCCTTCTTATTAGTATCTTTAAAACTCAACATTTGAAATGCAAAACTTTCACATAAAACTCCAGATGGTACAAAGCACTTAACTTTAAAGCACTGGAACCCATCACCAAAAATCTGAAAGTCACCGTTAGTAAGAGTATTTCAACTTAATCTTTATTTAGTGTTATCAGTACGTATTTACTATTATCAGTACATTGAAGTACTATTACTGTAGTACTGAAGTACTAATACTGAAGTATTATCAGTACAATGAAGAAAGGGAATAAATGCATTCACAAAGTTCAAAGTATCTCAAAGTTAAATGCTTATTTTCCAGTAAAAAATTTATCTCTGTGATGCTACATTCTTCGAGGAAGTTGAGGTTCAATTACAGTTTATGGTGTAAACTGCAGTAAACTGCAGCTCACTTCTCAGTTCAAAATGGTTTACACACATCTCAAGGTTTGAAATTAATCACATACACAGACACACACATGAGCACAAGATATAAATTTCCATGAGGTTTATTTTGTTACAGTAAACTGCAGCTCACTTCTCAGTTCAAAATGGTTTACACACATCTCAAGGTTTGAAATTAATCACATACACAGACACACACACATAATCAACACAACCAGCTGGCATAAGCAAAGTCATACTGCATAACTTCTGGGCTTTCATCTCTTGAGGTGGGACCAGGAAACTTTAAATCAGTGATCTATGTTTTCTTACCTTATCTGTCAACATTGTCTATCAGACTCATACAATTATAAACAAACAAACAAAAAACCCTAACAAAACAAAACTACCTAAACAAAAAGAATTTCACTACTTCACTTTTTTGTGTCCTATGTCATATAACGTGTAGTACAGTCATATGATTTAGTTTTAGGTTCTCCTGCAAGGAGCAGGGAGTTGAACTTGACAATCCTTATGGGACCTTTCCAACTTGAGATACTCTATTCTATGATTTCATAAATGACCATTGATGCCCATACTGCTTCAGAAACATTGTTTTACACCACACCTTAACTAAAGTTAGTACCAAATAATTTCCATGTAAAATAATAAACAGCTATGGCAATATTTAAACCAAAAATCTTTCTGAAGTGAAACAACGTCTTTTGGAACAATGACTGTGCAGGCTGGGAGAGAGTGTGAAAATTATTCTACAATCTGTTATTCAAGGCACTCAACCCCAGTGAATATTTTATACAAGGCAGAAGCACTTTAACTGGAGAAATAAGAAAGATTTATGCTAGAACACCATATGAGCTTGAGCTGGTGGCTTATTAGCTGAAGCGTTCAGCAGAAAGAGAAAAGACATCAGATTAAATCATAAAGAAGAATTTCAACCTGGATCTCTAACCTCTTCTTTTTCCTGCCTTTTGCAGAAAGCCCACTCTAATATATATTACATGAAAACATCCAATGTCCAGTGTCTTTTTTTTAACTTGAGAATCCCATAGAAGCTTAACTATCATTTCAGAAGTATAAACTCAAATCCAGGAGGATGTTGGCTCCACATACACAAAAATGTGGTAGTTTACATGCTTTAACTGGTACAGCCTCTCAGGTACCTGGGACACACATGAAAAGTCCACCTTTGTCCCCATCTTATTTTTCACAGTAGCCAATAGCAAATGTCCAGGGAGAAGAAAACCAGGTCAGCTATATAGTTATACTTCCGCGGAATACCTTCCATTACCTCTACTGAGCAGAAATCCCTGAGCATCATAGTGGGATCAAAATGCTGAGATTTGATAGCTGCAGTAGCAGTTGAATCTCAATTAATTTCAGGTAAGATTTCCAATGACCTTTCCATTACTAGAAGCTTATATATTGTATTTGCCACACTTACATATACATTTTTAATATACAAGCTAAACAAAATTCCAGAAGTCAATGGGACCTGTGTTTTAGAAAGTGCATCAAAAGCATGACTCAAAAAATTACCACACCCCCGACAGCCAGTCTCTTTTCTCCCTTCATCTCATTTCCCAGAACAAAGGAACAGATTACATTTTTGCTATTTCAGTCAGCATGTCTTTGCATTTCAGTATAAACTCCATTTGCATAAAAACGTATTATAAATCCTCAAAACAGCAGAATGTTTTCTGTGTGTTTATCTCACACATTGTCTGTTCACTTTATTAATATACTTACATGTTAAACTAAAATATTATATGTCCTTAAACGTACGTAACACAAACAGCAGCCTCAAAGACTTGCCAAATGTACTTGAAATTGGCCCAATGCTCATGTCACTCAATGCAGTCCAATACCTCTCCTGTGAGTTGATACCTACATGGTCAATATGACCAGTCTTCCTGAGTTTGGAAAGGAAACCTAAAATCCAAATCCTTGACACTTGACTTTTGTAATTCTGTCTGTCTATGCCAGCAATATCTCAAAAGTTATTTATCAATGTCAATGAAGCATTGATCTTATCTTATAGTTTGTAAACAATGTCACTGTGAATTTTAACACTAGAGGCAAGGAGAGAAAGGGCATAAATGTGTATCATATAACAGTCTTCTGAGACAAAGTCATTTAAAGTTAGTGCAAAGTCTTCATCCTGAGGCAAATGAAGCAGATAATCTGTACCAGTTCACATGTGGAAACACAGAAGCTTTTAAATTATACTGCTTGGAACACAATGTACACTCATAGTAGGATTTTTTTCCCCAGAGAAAGCAAGTACATACCAAAACTCTGGAGAGGACACATTTGATGTTTCAAGTTGCTAAGGTTTCAGTCTTTACTATAATTTGAGACTTGAAGGCAGTCTGCAACTTCACAGCAAATTTCTGATTCTTGCAGAGCTACAGACCAAAGAAACAATTGCTAGTGTAGATTTTTTTTTCCTTCTTATCACTCAAAAGACACTTTTCTGTTGTTATTATTCCTTGCAATGGAAATTATTGAAGCCATAGGAAGTACGCCAGTAATTAGCCTGAATTTGCCAAGATGATGAGCTATTTATTATGAGGTACATATTTCTTTCTAATTATCACTTTAAGAAAAAAACGAGTTTTCTTCCTAAACAGCAACTACAAAAAGAATTAGAACATGATGAAACCTGTGGATTATCAATTTTGTATATTTATGTATGAATATCTCACAGGCTTGCCTAAGAATGTCATCGTTAGGAATGTGTATTAAGCCAACAATTCCTTTTCCCTTTGATTACATATAAATTATGTTCTTTATACTTATAAACTTCATGTTCAAAAGTTAAATATTCATGCTCTGTAGGATTTTGCTCAGTGTTTACATTTTCAAAGCCAACAGAACTCAGTCTGCTTCTAGTGATAACTGAAAGAAAAAGGAAAATATTTTAAAGGAGCATAAAATATGTAGAAAAATCTCACTGATATATTTTGCTTTATACTTTGTGGATCTTCATTTTTCTGTAGAGCAATGCTCCACTGGATGTATGACAAGCTACAAGTCTAAAGATATATTACTATATTAACTTCATTTATGCTATCTGGATACCCTTACAATACTCTAGGCACCACAGTCATTTTCTTTTCTTACTTGCAATAATTAACATTAGAGAGGAAAAGATGGCTAAATTAATTTATAACTTTATAGTTTCTTATACTAATTATTTCCTCTTCTTATATTTTAGGTCATCCTGTCATTCCTGCAAACACTAATCAATCATGGGATTTGAAGTTAATACTACTAAATAAATGAATTGCTTAATCTCCTATGACCTTCTATACATACTTCATCTTCACAAAGCTTATCAATTTTATATCATCAAGGACAGAGTGACCTTCATTTCCACAAAATGCCTCTTACTACTGGACCAGTTGGTTACAAATTTATCACTTATCCTCAGGAAGAAAGTCCTTTGCGACCATCATCTGACAAATGCAAGTGTGTGTATTACCAACTGACCAGGTTTTACTGAATTCCAAAACCATAATTCTGGAATACTACACACTTCTCTGAACATTTGAGCTAAGATGAAGGACATGCAACTCAAAATTAATTTTCTACTTGGCCTAGTTATCACTGCACTAGTACAAGCTGTAGAAAAAAAAGCAGACTGCCCAGAGTCATGTATATGTGAGATCAGACCATGGTTCACCCCCAGGTCTGTGTACATGGAGGCTCCAACAGTGGACTGTAATGATTTAGGCCTTTTTAATTTTCCAGCCAGACTTCCTGCTGACACACAGGTTCTACTTCTACAAACTAATAATATTGCAAAAATTGAACATTCAGTAGACTTCCCAGTGAACTTAACTGGTCTAGACTTATCTCAGAACAATTTATCCTCCGTGACCAGTATTAATCTTAGAAAGATACCACAATTGCTTTCAGTGTACCTTGAGGAAAACAAACTTACTGAACTCCCTGAAGAATGTCTCTCTGGCCTGCACAATTTACAAGAGCTTTATATTAATCATAACCTGCTTTCTGTGATTGCACCGGGAGCTTTCATAGGCCTCAATAACCTTCTCAGACTTCATCTCAATTCAAATGGTCTGCAAATGATCAACAGGAAGTGGTTTGAAGCTACTCCTAATCTTGAAATTCTCATGATTGGAGAAAACCCAATAGTCAGAATCGAAGATATGAACTTTAAGCCTCTTATTAATCTGCGCAGCCTAGTTTTAGCAGGCATAAATCTCACTGAAATACCAGATAATGCTTTGGTTGGCCTTGACAATTTAGAAAGCATCTCCTTTTATGACAACAGATTTGTTAGAGTGCCCCACATTGCTCTTCAAAAGGCTACAAATCTTAAATTTCTGGATCTAAATAAGAATCCCATTAACAGAATACGACGAGGAGATTTTAGCAATATGCTGCACCTAAAAGAGTTGGGAATTAATAACATGCCTGAACTGATTTCTATAGATAGTCTCGCAGTTGATAATTTGCCAGATTTAAGAAAGATAGAAGCTACCAATAACCCCAGATTATCCTACATTCATCCAAATGCATTCTACAGACTTCCCAAGCTGGAATCGCTCATGCTCAACAGCAACGCGCTGAGTGCCCTGTACCGCAGTACAATAGAATCCTTGCCTAACCTCAAAGAAGTCAGTATACACAGCAATCCCATTAGATGTGACTGTGTTATCCGCTGGATTAACATGAATAAAACTAATATTCGCTTCATGGAGCCGGAGTCCCTGTTTTGTGTAGACCCTCCTGAATTCCAAGGCCAGAATGTGAGACAGATACACTTCCGGGAAATGATGGAAATCTGCCTCCCCCTGATAGCTCCTGAAAGTTTTCCATCTGCTCTGGATTTAAAAACTGGCAGCCATATTTCATTACACTGTAGAGCAACAGCAGAACCAGAACCTGAAATCTACTGGATAACACCATCAGGACACAAACTTTTGCCTAATACTATTTCTAATAAATACTACATTCATTCTGAAGGAACATTAGATATACGTGATGTAACACAAAAAGAAAGTGGCTTATACACATGTATAGCAACGAATTTAGTTGGGGCAGACCTAAAGTCCATCATGATTAAAGTGGATGGCTCCTTCCCTCAGGACAGCAATGGAGCTTTGAATATTAAAATAAAAGACATAAAATCTAATTCTGTTTTGGTTTCATGGAAAGCAAGTTCGAAAATCCTGAAGTCCAGCGTTAGATGGACAGCCTTTCTGAGAGCTGAAAATTCTCAGGCTGCACAGAGCGCTCGAATACCATCTGATATAAAGGTATATAATCTTACACATCTAAATCCGTCAACTGAATACAAAATTTGTATAGATATTCCCACTATCTACTCACAGAATAGGAAACAATGTGTCAACGTAACCACAAAAGGACTGGACTTGGCAACGAACGGCTATGAAAAGAACAACATAATAGGATTCCTTGCCTGCATTGGTGCTCTTTTGGGAATCATCTCTGTGATGTATCTCTACAGTTGCATCTCACAAGAGATGAACTATGACGTTGGACACAGCTATCTAAAGAATTACATGAAGAAACAATCCTTTTCACTCAATGAGCTTTATCCTCCTTTAATCAGTCTTTGGGACATGGGCAAAGAAAAAAGCACATCGATGGAAGTAAAAGCAACTGTCATAGGTGTACCAACCAATATGTCATAAATATGTCAGTATATCACTTAATTTCTGAAATAAAAAGCACATGACTGCATTTGTGCTAAACAAAAAGGCAACAAGAAAAAGTATTTCTTTTAGGAACTAGATGCCTGGACTTTGCTGCTGCCAACAAATGGGAATATGGACCGACTCAGCATAAGAGAGGAATTTTAACTAACTGGCTTCTAAGGGTATTCTACCAACCAAATACAATTAACTTCATTTTCTAGAACTTTCATGGGACTTTTAAGTCTGGAATACAGTGCAAGTAGCCAAGAACATTTTCTGTAATTTTTTTTTAATTATTATATAAAAGTAGTGGAACTGAGCAATACCTCCTCCTGTGCTGTATTACACACACTAGCCACGAGTTTTTGCAGTGAACAGATATACTAGGATTGACACATGGTGTAATGAAATGGACAAATTCTGTAGAGTAGACACAGTGAGTATGTGAATTTTTTTTATGAGGAAAATACATTTTTGATTAAAATCAAAATAGTTTTTGGCTTGTTTGTTTCTAAAAAAAAAAAAACCAAAAACAGTCTGGGAGCTCTTGTCTGACAATAAACAAACTCATTCTAACATCTGATAAAATATGTCCTTACATATTCTCCTGTTAAAATGCCAATCTGAGCACACTGGATATTTTTGCTGGTTTTAGGCTGTATAACTGCAATAAAACACACAATATTTTTATAAAATACTTACCCATAATAATAACAACCATATTTTACACGTTGCTTATTGTGGGAGGAAGAAGAGAGAAGGGTGGGAAGGAGACATAAGACTGATGGGGAAATAGATTGTTTGCTAGTGATAACTGCAAGTTTTGAGCTGCTTTGGTATTTTCCCAGAAGCCTGAAAACTGAATGCAATGTTTAGACCCGGATAATACAAATCCAATATTTTGTTTTCAGTCAAAAGGGTAATTCAGTTATTATTAATGTCTAAACTTTAGGCTGGCCATACAGGGAACTTGGATAGCTTGAACAGTTTAAATGACATTAAGTTTTTCTTTCTGGACCTGCACACTTCTGTTCAACAATAACAACAACTGACTAGTTTATAAACCTCCTCAGCTTTCACAGTGTAGCAAGCAATAAATGACTGACAGAAACTTTATTAGTAGAAATGAATGGAAACAAAATGAAAAGAGAACAATAAATACCTGACTACTCATATTGAAGCTAAAGTTCTCACGGGAGTAGGACGGGGCCCATAAGCAGCAACTGTGGACAAGAAGCTGCTGATCAGAATGTTGATTACAAGCTGAACTAATCCTGTGAGGATGGAAAAAGCAACTACTCCTAAACCCAGCACAAAAAAAATATCTGACTATTAAGACACCTGATGAAAAGATATAGTATCTCCTGACAAAGAAAGCAACAGCAACATTTTTATGTTGTTTTGGCTCATATATATGAAAACAAACAGGAAGAATAAAGAAAAAAAACCCTGGTAATCTCTGAATATTGCACTAAAGGAAGTAAATATTCACAGAATGCACAGGCAGCTTGATTTACAAAGTAAAAATAAGAGTAATAAACACTTCTTGTAACTCTTTATCATTTTTTAAACTATAATATCCACTTTATCTTTCTAGACTTAGTTGAAGTTAAAATTTCTGTTGAATTGTCTGCTGACAAAATTTTTGTAGGCAGAAGAGTTCCTTCTGTATTTAAACATTAACAGAAGAGTTATTTCTTGTACTTAGACATGAACTTTTTTACTTATTTATAGTCTACAGCATACTTCCAGAATATTATTGCTCTATACACACATATCATGGAAAAATAGTTTCATTTTATCTAATGATAATTAATAACTAGCTTTCATGTTAAAGGTGACATTTTTCTAGTTAAGGCCCAGGATTTTTTAAATTATGTAGAGGTAATTGTCAAAGTTGTTAAAGGCAGAAAGAAGAACCCAATTTTAAATTACAAAAACTTAGGGTATTCATACCGTCTATATGTTTCACTGAAGAAGGAAGTTTACAAACCTGATGAATCGCTACCACACTTTAAGGCACACTGAAATTGGGCAGAGAAAGGCTGAAATGGCATGACAGGTTTCAGCACTACCAGAGCAGAGCTGCTCCTCGAGAAATTAGGTAGCTCCAGTGAGACCCATCACCAAGCAGATACTGTACTTGCCAGCAAGAACTTGTAGGTATATCTTGTATGTTCACCTTTGGAAACTAGCTATATTTAGAACTTACAACTCTTAGAGCTTCAAAATGAGAATCTAATTTTTTCAGGCGAAAACATCTCTGCACAACATTATAAACCAGCGCACAAATAAAAGTTTAACGGAGAGCAATGGTGAAAAGATTTTTTCCCCTCAAAGAATAAGTATAGGCTTTATTTACTTTATTTAAATATCTCATTAAAAGGGGATTTTTTGATAGATAAAATGCATTTTTATACAGAAGAATTTTCATACTAAACTTTTGAGAGCTGAAATGTAGATATATCTCAGAAATATTTGGATTGTTCTATACTTTATATTGATATCAGATGAAAATACATCTTACATTTTTAGAAGAAATTATCCTGTTGCTAATTGTTAAGATGTAAATGATTTCCTTTATATTCCAAAAATGAGAAATATAATTGCATTTTCTTAAAGTTGCTTTGCAATCTTCCTGTCACATGACCTTGATTAAGCCATTTTACAGCTCTATAATTTCTTTTCTCTGAAAGTGTCTCTGAAAGAATATGCTGAGCTTTTGTTTTCAGTATACCAACAATATGCATCTTCTGTAATTACCCACCATTGAGTAATATTCTTCATTTGTGCAAATATGTCTTCACTGCTATCACTCAAAGGTGAAACTTTAAGAAACACTAGGAAAATTTCCATAAGAACAGGGTCAACAGTGCCTCTACAATGGCTTATGAGATCACAGAATTTTTAGTGACTCATAGAATAAAACATTTCTGATTTGGTAGGGGTGCTTAACTGATGGGGTACAAAGAAGGAATATAACTACAATAATGAGAGCAAGAATTTCCAACAAGAATTTCCCTGCAAATAGTTCTCATACCAAAGGATCTGCAGAAGGAAATGCTTGCAGATTGAGGTTAAAACTCTAAAAAGCCATACTTACTAGCACATTCTAATCAACACTGTTGATTAATATCAACATCCATTTACTCATGAACTTATAAGTCAGCAGCATTAAAATTCTTCAGTATTCTACTGAGGTTTTAAATACCTTTGCAGTGAAATTTTACATGTTTCTAACAGAAATGTAAGCTTAGTGTATTTTTTGATCAAATTCTATTTACTGTAAGAACATGTCAATGGTAAAAAGCATGTTGGAGGTGAGGCCATTTAAACCCACTTAAATTAGATTTCAACATGTATGTTGACTAATGAATGGCTGGTTGATCCTTTTATTATATACACTTGGTTGTATATGTGTACTTCTGTTCTATTAGCACTATGATAGCCCATCTGCAGACCTTCATTTCATTATATCTATTGCATTATTTTATCTACTATACAAAAGTCGTATCTTGTAGAACACGTTTCACTGCTTTCAATAGAAACACTGTGATCCACCTAGTATCCGCATAAACACAACATCTTTAATATCTACACAGAAATATCTCCATTAGCCTAACAAATCTCTTCAAAGATTCATTATTTTTCCATAACCAAAGGCATTCTTCATGTTAAAATCCCCACACACTCTGCAGGTGAGCACTGGGATTCCTGTGTAGCTTTGTGTAAAAAATGGATAGCTGTTCCTTCCACAGATACCTGAGAGTTCTTTGGAAGTAATAAATGCCCCTTTTAGCTTTAATAGCTTAGTGTATATTTAACTTACATCACTTCACAGACATATGCCAAAAATGTAACAACAATTTTTTCAGCAAAGTAGAATCTGTTAAAGAAGTGTAACAAGACAAGAACTTCCTAATAGTGGTACAGTACGCTTTTTTATTAATCTCTTCATTTACAGGAAGGTTGTTTTTTCCACACAAGGCATAGGGCTAACATTTTTCTGTCTTTTATTAATTGGGATGTTCACTCTCTTTAATGGAGGTAGTAACTGACAACGAGCCATATTTAATTTCCTCAGAAGCAGAGAATAGCATTGTTACACACCTGTTTCCACTTATTTAAAAGTTTTCTCTCAGGAATCCAATGTATTAAAGGCATGACTTACTGATTATTCAAACCAGAAAACAGTAGCTCAGAAACAGATTATCCTGGCATTTGACAGCAAACCTCATTCTGAATTACGCTACTAATGAAAGAGAGAAGACAAACATGAGTATTTAAAATGTCTGCCTAGGCAACACCCAAAACATATGACTGAAAAGATTTTTAAATTCAATTTTTTAATTCAGTTACCTTCCTTCTTTCTATCAGCTACTAGACTGAAAAGTAGTGTTCTATTCATAAAAAGATCAAGCATTTACTTCTTGGTAAAACATTTACAAAAATCAATTCCAATATTCCATCAGCTAACACAGCCAAATGCTAGCTTCTGTTCTGTTTTAGCTACAATGATGTGAAATCGTATGTCCAAATAGTAGCTAAAAACTTAGATAAAAAGATCATAGAATAAATATTGATTTACATCTTAAAAGGAAATTTCCAAAATTCACTAATAAAATTCATTCTGCTTGTGTAACCTTAAGCAATGACCTCACAATAAACTAAAAAAGAAATGGAGACCCTTTCCTCAATCTTGTGCTGGCCAGTAATAAAAGAGACACAACAATCAACAATAATCTTAATAAAATATTCTTTGTTATGTGAAACCAGAAGAGACATTTCAGAGAAAGGTGCCTATACAGTCTAGAAAATAAGTTCACATACTAGACAGTACCAGAAGAACTGAGGTTTTAGAGAGAAAAAATTGAAAAGTATCACTATGTCAGACTTAATTAAAAAAATTCTCATTAATGAACAGAATGGAATAAAACCAGAGTGGCAGTGTGGCACTGACAAGACAAGAAATTTTACATAGCAGAAAGTGTACAGTAAGTATGAAATGCCCAGCATGAAAACTACAGATGACATTTTGAAGGCTATAGTTAAATGAACTAGAGAAGATAGCCATTGAACACAAACCACTAGAGAAAAAACAAGACTAACAATTCACCTTATGCTAAAGATGAGAAAACTTGCTTAGAAACAGCAAGCAGTTTTTGTAGAGGTAAGAAATAAGATGACTAGAAACATACCCAGAGTTAAAAACTATTGGTGTTGCCTACTGAAGATCATGAGACTGTATCACAACATACCTTACAGAAAGACATTTTGAAAAAAATTGTTGGTGAAGCAACAGATACCAGATACAAGTGACCTTTTTAGACAGCCTTTAGGCCCCACAAGCATCAGCAGAAAGATGGAATCAACTGCTAAGTATGAAAAAAATGCATCTTTCTGGAATATTCCAGTGTTCTTACAAAATTGAAATGTGTTTATATGACTTCTTTAGACATTTAAGAAGAAAACCTCCTGTTTTCTTTTGCCAAATCACTATGAAAGAAAAAATACAATTATTTGCACAACATGAATTAATAAAAAACCTGAAATGAGATGCTGATATGAAATGTTGATGTTCTTGTAGAACATTTGACATTCATTGAACCAACAATTTCCGATTTTAAAAAGTTCCATTGGAAAATGTTTAATTCTTTCTAAAGCTCATCCCACAAAGACAGTCAAGTATAGTCTTGAATGTCTTTGTGGGATGAGCATTATAAATCAACAGTCTTCAAAGCAACTGAATCTTTTATTAAGTCATTTCTCCCTTCAGACAAAGCTGAAAACTACAAACGAAATTCCTCTGGCAGCTAAAAAAAGCTTTTTACAAATCTCTCTCACTTGCTTTTTTTTTTTTTTTTTTTTTTGTTTCTCCGTTTTTTTTTTTTTTTGACGCCCCTTAACCAGCAACACTTCTTTAATAGGACTGCATCGTTTTTTTTTTTTTTTTTTTTGGTCTCTCAGCTTCAATTATTTTTAGTCTTTTTTTCCCCAAGTCCTTTTCTTTGCCTTGATGCAAATGCTCTGTTCCTCTCCCTTCCGTGATCCCTGTGGGTCCTTTGCTTATTTCCTGCTACTATTGCTGCCGACTGTTACATCATTTCCAACACTGCCAGTAAGGACAGGTGTTGCCTGACTTAATAAATCAAGCAGACATCATATTTGGAGGCAAAATATTGGAATAGTAAAATATAAATATAAAGAAAGACCTGGAATTCTTAAAGAAGAAGATGGTGTAAAACTAATCAGCTAATGAGATGAAGTATCTTTCAAGGAAACAAAGCATAAAAATGTAATGACATGCAGATGAAAATAACAACAGTAATATGGGAATAAGATAAAGCTGAAAAGGCAGGCAATTTGGGCAGATGGCCTATTCCTAATCCTAAAATAGCTGATGTTCTTTTAACATTACAGTTCAGAAGAGTGGAAAACAACTCCATCTGCCTTACACTTACGTAGCTATTGTTTGTTATTCGCATTGATGACAATTTCATGCTGTACTCCAAATAGCCATAATGCTTTTGGGAATCACAGAGGTACATGCTGTATGTATTCAAGTGTGCAGAGTAATATGGAATAAATGGCCAAAAGAACATGATAATAAATATCATAATAATTGTAACTTATTGATCCAAGATAATTTACATTCATATTTCTACAAAATATACCCCCTAATATGGAACCTCAAGATTTCCCTCACAAGTTGAATATACTGATTCTCTCCCACCCATCCAAAGTATACAGTCACATAACACCTCATTCATAGAACAATATTTCCATTAGCAGGAACTCTCTACTAAAATACAGAAAGGAAAGTAAGGGAAGTATATGGAAAAATACTTCCATACTGAATTAACTTCGAAATAGAATCTAACAGCCATGTTAAATAATCATATTCCTCCTTCCAAGAATTATCCATTAAAGAGGCTACTAAAATCTACAGATATTGAGTTCTAAACTCTACTCTGAATACAGGGCTGTTCTCATTGTGTCCTGGCTAGAGCTCAAGTGAAAACAGAAGTGCTGAGGACAGCTGTACACAGAGGAGTTACCACAGCCCAGCGCTAAATTGTCAAGGAAGGCAATAGCTCCTGTCCTAGATACTGCTTTCTACTTCAAAATGTCCACACATGAGACAAAACTGCTTTCCAAGCCATCATCAGGAAATATACAGGTTGATTCCCTTTCACACTCTGACTCAACTTTATTCTTTATCTCATATTTCATGCAGATTTGCATTCTTTCCCAGGACCAATGCAAGGATAGGATCCCTCAATGACATTTGGTGTCTTGTATCACCCTGAGACTGCCAGTCAATACTTGCACAGTGTGGATTTGATCAGACAACATTGTTGCTAGCCAGATAGACAGCTCTCTAGTTCACTCCGATAAGGAAGCAAACAGGAGGAGTCCCATGTCAATAACAAGGTATTCACAGGTGATGCCTTCAGTTCAGACTATTGCTGCAGATGAAAAAGCAATTTAGAATTCGACTCCTATGGAAGCATGTACTTATTTCACCCTCCAGCACTTAAGATGACCTGAGAGCTAAGTACCAGAAAAAGGGCCAGTAGGGCAGTAAGAGTCTCTTCTATAAATAGAAGACAAGGAAGAAATCAAGATGCAAAAATTAACCTATTTATGTTCTTTTTAAGGACATATGGTTTCTAGTGACATTACAATAGTGAAATAATTTCTTTGTTCATCTTTTTAAACCAAGCAATTACACCATCTTGATCACTAGACTTTGAAGGACAGATAAATAAATGCAAAGATTAACTCTGAAGACCAAAAGGAGTGAGACATGCCCAAACTGAGGTATGCAACAGCATGGTGAACACAAAACCGAGTAGAAAATGAATTCTGCTTTTAAAGCTGAGTAATTAGGAAATACAAAAACAAATATCAAAGCTTTCCTGATAGTTAGCTGTGCTTCAGAACCTCAACAGAGAAGAAGGAACATGCTCCTTTTAAAAGTAAAATAAACACGGGCTTTTCACTGGTCAAAGACAGACCAGTGGTCAAAGACAAACCTCATAGAGAAACATCTAATACTATTTTTGAAAAAGCAGTGATGATAGTCTTCATTTATACACATTTCTTCCAGTCCAGACCTAGATTCTATAAATAAACCATTTTAGAAGTCATACACTACACTTTACAGGTCAAAAAGTTTACAGTTTTGTCATTTAGCATGTGAGCACAAGTCAGATTCCTTGAGATGGCTGTTGGGAATAACATTTGAGGGCAGAATCTTGTCAGAAAATCTTAATTTTTTGTATGAAGTTGTACTCTCTGCTGTTAACATTTATAATGTCTTTTGGTTTCTGTCTCTAGCATGAATTTCAGCTAAACTTAAAAACATACAGCTGAATACTTCATAGCACCAAAGAAACGGGGTTATTGCCTGAAGACTACAAAAGACAATTAAAAGACAGTGCTTTGACATAATGGTGGAATGGTTTTATAGGACACAGAACCATATGAAGAAAACCATCTATTCCCATATATTCTAACATTTAAATGGAAGATAAAAGGGCTACAGTTAGAATTATCACTTTTAAATTAAGTGCAAAGTGTCCGATAGCTACACAAAAACCAACCATTTAGTCTCACTATAGTAAAGCAACTACCATCATTAAACTACAGGTAATCAGCCATGTCTTTCTTTACATATCAGGTAATAAAAGGATTAAATTAAATCAAACTGTTATTATCAATTATACTTGCTTAGATTAATCTTACCTTAACATTTACTATAAAATGGGATAAGTAAAATATTTATTGCGGAGTTAGCTATTTTTAAAAATGCATTTTTGTCTAGTTAGTCAGACTATTGTGTAAATGGAAATACAATGATAGCTGCTGAGAAAAATTTAGTTATATCCATTTTATATTACTTTGACTCAACACGCAAAATGTGGTCATATGCATTTTACCAATTCACTACTGGTTTTGTGCTTTACAAAAATTAAAGTGTTCACCAATCATAAGTGTTGAAGTCTTACATAATTTATGTCATAAATGCTCTGCAGGTATTTATGAGAAGTACATGCCCAATTTTAGCAAACTAAATGCTATATTGAATATTCACGTGCCACACAATGAATTCTAAAATAGGAAACAATGTTTTCCCCTAAAATACCTGCTTGCAGAAGCTTGCCTATCTATATCTAAATTATACAGCATATACACACCACTATGTGAATTCCCTTTCTTCTACAGCCACGTAAGAGGATTGCAGTACTCAAACTAGGATGAACTGTAACCCCATGACTTCAGACTCTTAGTTTGACAAGAACAGCACTATCCACTGTCACAACACTTATAAATGTATATTTGCATTATCATGTCCAAATCATCCTGTTCCCTTTCAGGCTGTTAGAGTCCAATTCAAAATTACTTCCTTTTCTCCCTTTCAGGAACTTTAACTTCTCTCTCTTGCCCTTCACACTTCTTCCATTTATTTAGCATTAATCTACTGTTTGCTCTCACACAAAATCACACCAGTGTGAGCATACAGCCCTCCTTCTAACTACATTCTATCATCTCATTAATGCTTCGTCTTTTTCCCAGTCTCCTACAAACTGCATTTCCAGAGTATTCTCCTCTAGGCTATTTGTTATCACTTTATAATTTTCAATTATATGAAAAAAAGAGCAGAAAAAAGTTGATTTGTTCTGTGGATTCGAATGCAAATTTCAAGTGCAGCCAGAGGAAAACTGCAACCTTGAAAACTCTGCAGTCTGCTCCCCCTCCCCTCCCCTCCCCATTTCAGCAGACAACTCAAACAATATTATGTTCACTTTCTCTGCCTTGGTCTTAGAAAAGCTGATTAAAATAGAGGGTGACCACTAAACTAGAGTAATTTTGAGTTATTTCTAGCTTGTATAATGTCTGCATTATTAGAAAGAGAAAACAGAAAGAGAATAATCTTATTATTCATCCAGGCTTTCAAAACATATTGCAATTTATAAGCATACACCAATAAACATACTACACCGAAGCACATACATCAAAGAGAAAAGCCTCCTTCTTCCCTGAACATTGGTTAATTAAGTAATTTCAAATAAAAGAAACAGAAAACATATTGTCAGAGACTTCTTTTTTCTCTACCACATCAGTAGAAAAGTGCCCACTAGTACTTCCTCATACAGGAAGAGCATTTAAGTGCATAACTTCACTGAATTTAACAAGTACAGCACTCTGACCTGTTCGGGTGTTTTGGACTTCACTAAGCATGTCCCTGAACCATCCAAAGCCTGGCCCTATGAACCCAACTATCTCACTCACGGCCCTTAAAAAAAAATTTCCTATGAATGGCTCTACTAAATACAGTAAAAAAGCAATGTACATCATTCATTTAACTGAAAACATTACATATATTTTTAATTAAGACAAAATGGGAAAAGAACAATATTACTTATTTAAAATGCTTAGAATAGAATATTTTGTGGAGAGCACCTGTTTCAGGATTAAATAATTCAATATCCATCAAAGAAATATTGGATAGTCTAGAATTTAAAGTTCCAGCAAAGGAATGTTCTGTATGTTCAGATATTATCTAATTACAAAAAAAAAAAAAAGTAATATGCCATACAATATATTCTAAATTACTTTATCTTAAGGTACCACAAATAATATAGGTTTCCCTCAGATTCTTACTCCTCCTGAACTAAAAAGTTTGCAAGAGCCTGCTCCTGCTATTCATCTCTAACTATCAATTATCTTCCTACAGGATTTCTTAGACTTCAACTTGTCTTCCTCCTCCTTTTGTCTCCTTCATTTGAAAATTTCTTTTTGCTTCACTCATCTTATGCATGAAAGCTCCCTGTCTTTCTATGTCATGCAACATCATCCTCCCACTATCAGCATCCCTTCTTTTGTTTAACATTCTGGCACAGAACTCTCCTTTTCCCTTTCCAAAATTAATATTCCATCACACTAGATGTGTATAAAATAATCTAAATTTTTCTTGCTAGAACCCTTACATTATACATGCCAAGCTGTATGTATAATGAGATGACTTTCCAGTGAGTAGGGGTTTACTTTAATCCAGAGTGTGGAAACTATCTCATAAATATTCAGATAATATAGAGAAAATTTAAGGAAGGAAAAAAACAAAACCACCATATTTAAAACAACAACAAAAAAATGATAGATTACAAATCTTACCATATGTTGCTAACAAATCAAGTGCAGACCATGTAAATATTACAAATAAAAGTGCGGAAAAATCAGAAACTGTAGACAGTCAATGGTAGATAAGTCAAATGGTAAAAAACAAATTGTAACATAGGATGACAGAAATATTTTAAAACAAACCAAAAAAGAAGAGAGATGGAAAAACATGGTTAAAGAGGACAACTTTTGAAACAGCATCAAATCAATAAATATGAGAAAAAAAACTTGAATAAACAGAGGTGCTACAAGTAGCTCTAATGATGGTGAAGGAGAAAAGTAGGGTAAAGATATAGGAAAGATTATTGAAGAGGAAAGAGTGAAGACACCGGGTCTAATAGCTGGTAACACAAGAATTACAGGTAGCAAGAGATGAGGCAGTAGTTGGAAGGAAATCTGGGACATGAGAAAGTGACAGTATTATTAGTAATAATAAGTAATTAGAAAGAGATGAAGGAACAGCCAGTGAAAACAAGTGAGGTTGAAGATACTGTGAAATATACATATCCAGACATTTCAAATGAAGGCAAGACTTAACAAGAATGGGGGAGAAGGAAAAGACAGCAGGATTATGTGCTTTGATTTGGCCAAAAAAATTTAGTGCAGAAACAAGTTGTAAGAAGACTGACCTTATGAGCATTCTGAAATCAACAGGAAGCAATCTTGCTTAGGAAACAAATTATAATTTCTGTACCTTATGAGTCATAATTCACCAAGTGTCTAGGAATAAATTATAATACTAATTATAAAACAAGAAGTACAAAAATATTTATTAGAAAGTGAAAAGAAGTAAATGCTTAAGTAATGAAGAAGAGCACGCCTGGAAATTCTGGCTAAAACGAGGAAGGCAGATACAGTAGGTTGTGTCATTTGGGAAGTTTCATCCAGAAGACAATTGAAAGCTGATAACCCTGTGTTATTAAGCAAAACACTTTCATAAAGAAATCTCAAAGGGAAGGAGACACTACTGTCTCTAATTAAAGACAGCTCTAAGTCCAGGAGCTGCTTAACAGTATCAATTATAACGCCACTAATAACTAATTAAGGTTTGTGATTTTTCTAAACATTACCAGAGCCACAGCAAGTTTTATTGTTGCTTTTAAGAAGCCTCAACATTCTTTAAAAATAATTAACTCTAAAGGATTAACTCAAAAAATCCATTTAAAGGCAATAACAAAAGACACTGGAATACATTCAAGTTTTTTCTAAATCATATCCAAAGTAAGTGTATTCCACTAAAAAGAAGCCAGTCATTGTCACACAGAATAAATGCTTGAAGAAAAACAAAAGGGGAGAGCAGGAGTATAGGGGAGAAAAAAAATAAATCAAACCCAGTAAAATTAAGAAAAGAAAAGATGGAAGACAAGAATTATTCAATTTAATAATAAGTTATACAAGTTAATATATTTGTTATATATGAAAATACTGATGCAAAAGAGGCAGAAAGAATACCGTAACAGAAAAAAAATTAAAGTTTGGTGGTTTTTTTTTCCTAAACCCATTTTAAAACTGTTAGCAAACTAACTGGAAACCCAGTGAAAACTTGGAAGTAAGAGAGATTGAATAAGCCAATTATGTGCCTCTACATAAAACCAGAGTTGATCTTAAAGATGCCTCTCAGATGCAATTTGGAGAGATCTGAATTACCAAGTCCATAAAGAGCTGCGCAGCACTTCAAGTCTTGAGTCCAAGTGCATTTGAACATTATTAGCCTGATAAAAAGGCACATTACCTTAATATCACTCCCACAAGCCCTGATTGGCTTGGAAAGACCCCATATTCATAGACCTAGATTGTATGTATAAAGGTGCTAAAATACATAGTACTAGCCATGGTAGTTTGGACACCACCACTCCACATTCAAAGGGTAGTGGTTAATGATTTGTACTCTACAGAGACCACTCACAACTCTTCTATTCTGGGATTTACACTGCTTAACATCCTTACCAATGGCCTGGAAGAGGAGACAAAATCCTTATCAATCTAATAACACCAACAAGAACGACATAGTCAATATATTTGATGACAGGGCTGCCATTTAGAGAGACCTGGAGAGGCTGAAGAATTAGGCCAATAAGCTAATTCAAGGAGCAAGGAGACATGTAAAGTCCTGCACTGAGGATGGACTAACTCCTGAATGAGTATAAACCTGGGAGTGGCCCACTAGGGAGAAGCTCTACTGAAAAAGACTTGGGGGTCCTAAGGATAGTTGGCTAAACGTCCCTGGTAGTGATGTAGGCTTACAGTGTACTGGGCTGTATTAACATGAGAGTTGCCAGTAGACTGAGGAAAACAATTATTCCCCTTTACTCAGCACTTGCTAGACCACTTCCATAATACTGTGCCCAATTTTGGACCCTCACCCATCCTGTACAAGAAAGACATGGATCAACTGGAGTGAGTTCAATAGGAGGCTCCCAAGGTGTCAGGAACACTTGCCCTAAGAAGAGAGTCTAGGCAGCTGGGCTTGTTCAGCCTGGAAAAAAGGAGGATTGGGAATAATAAATAGCAGCCTTTCAGTATCTAAGAGTATCTACTAAAAAGGCAGAGCCAGGCACCTTACTGAAGGGGGCAGCAGAAAAATGAGTGACAACAACGATTGAAATGGCATGAGCAGCAATTGAAACTGGGGGGGGAAGCTTTAACTAGATATAGGAAAAATAATTATTAGGAAAATAATCTTGGGAACAAGTCACACAGTCGTGTTAAGAAATTTTTATTCTTGGAGGTTTTCAAGACCCAACTGGACAAAATCACAAGCAATATGATCTGATTCATAGTTGACCCTGTTTTGAGCAGGAGGTTGAACTCAATCACTTCTCTTCCAACCTGAATAATTCTACAGAGGAACTATATCCCCAGAGATTACACATGTGATGTAATCTGCTCAGCGAAGCAGAAATATTTCAGCTGAGATGACTCCAAATTTTGATGAGGAACATTCTTTTATTCCTTTTTAAATTATTCAGGGAGTTCTTGCAGAGATGCTACAGTTTGGGTGGGTTGTTAGGCCTTTTAAATTTCTAAATTTTAAAAATGTATACATAATGCAGACAGATATTTCCATATTTTTTCAAATACACTTAGTCTATTTTTCGGACTAAATTCTTAGGAATTTCTTGCACACCTTTTCTCATATTCTACCATTTTCATTATGATGCTCCTTCTACATACCTAAATAGTATGATTTGTATAAATGTAGAGCCACAGACTGTGAAACAATAGAAGAATATTTCCTTTTTTTTTTTTTTTTTCAATGCAGACATAAGTAACTAGCTAGAACTAGCATGCATTTTTCTGGAACAAAAAACACTGAATAAATCCATCAACATGAAAAAAAGATTGAAATTACCTTCCTCCTTCAAAAAAAGTATGAAACTGATGATCCAGAAAATCTTTCCTAATTCTACTGCTGATTATTTCAAAGTTTCATTTCTTTCAGGCATGGTTTTCTATAACTTCAGTCCTTTCTTCTTAACATTTCACTGTATCTTCAATCTAGAAATTTCAGTTGGATCAAGGATAATTCTCTTACAAGTAAGGTAAGTCCCAGACTGTATGCTGAAACATGCAGTTTCACCACTATGAGGAAACAGAGCCATGAAATTTAAGAACTTGGAAAAACACAGACTACTTGACAATATCAAAATATTTCCAAAGTGGTCCAACGGAAAAATTCAGCCCAAACACAACAATACCTTGCTCAGAGCTTTAGATATTCCACTGGAAATGCTGCAGTTAATAACAGTAATATGGACAACTGTAAATAGGTGGAAAAAGTAAAAAGAAAAAAAAAAAGATGCAAACAAGAACAAAAAATGGAGACAGAATCCACCTATTCCTTCAGGAAAATTGCTGGAAATAAACATGGAAAATGCAGCAGAAATCAAGACATTCAGTCACAAAGAAGAAAGCTGATAATAAATAGAGCTTATAAATGGATATGAGATAATACCATAAGATATTGGGAACAAGGACACATAAAATAAATTTGCTGGTAAGCTAAGATACAGATATATTATATTCTGATTATTAAGCAATCCATTAACAATGACGTATATACATAGGAATACCATGATAGTTATATTCAAATCACAAGCTTCCCTAGGTTGGTCTCCTGTCTCTGAAAAAGTTCAAGAGAAGACGTTTAGTGAAAAACATAGGACCAGGGTGACTTTCCATACCATTTTCCCATAATATACCCTGTTATTTCCTTGAATTTCCAGACCCCTTCTTCACCCAGGGGAATTTTCATGTACCTTCGTGCTTAACAGCCTTTCACAGACTCTTCTCTCATGAATTCATCAAGCAGTTTTTCAGTCTAAGTGTTTAGCATTCAAAGCATTGTCCTGATGTGCCAATGAGTTCTACTGATGTTTTAACAATAGCTGCAGAGATTTTTTTGCAGCCAGATGCAATTATAGAGGCTTTTCCTTTTCAGTGAGTGCAGAGAGGTCAAAACATTTTTCTCTTTAGTTAAAGAGTCAACTTTCTCAAATATTTGGAAACATTTAAGTTAGTGTAGCCAACTTCTTAATAGGGAGAGGTTGAGGAACTCTGATAAACTAATCTGTGAGAACAAAGGACTCTTGGGACCACTACAGAATGCTTAGACTGCTGATCCTGGTCTAAGAAGCACCAAGGTGACTCAAGGAAAGAAAGTATCTCCCCAAACACTTTGCAATCTAAAGGTGATTATTATCAAAAAAGGTGGTAAGATTTATTCTGAGACAGAGAGGAAAAAGAATTTGGGGATTGTGTAACATTTATTATTTGATGTTTTAAGTAGAATGAGAAAAGGCAGGAGGAATGAATCCAGGTGGATTTGGTAGGATCTAGTGCTGGTAAAGAAATTGTTTTCTGTCTGCATTGATCTGTGTGGCCAGCCAAGTGTGTGTACTGCATGATGTGCAATGTGTGCTTCGCCTCACCACTGGCTGGACCCCTTGGACACAGAATGACAGCAAACTCACATTTATCTCACCAGGACAGGGGGCCCTGGGTCATATAATGCTCCAAAGTTGGCTCTAGTAGACTACAAAAAAATCTTCCATGCATCCTGAAGTTCATAGGATCCAATATCTCGGACACAATTTCTAAGGTTGCCCTACCAATAAAAGTATTTATCATAAGTAATAATATGACTGGTGATGACTGGTTTAATCTCACGATCACTGTATGTATAAATAAGTGTGCTCTTCTAGTGTAAAAAATAGCTTCTAGTTTAAAAATATTTCATTACAAAACTTTCCCAAACTATTTTAACATTTTCTTTTCCCTTTACAGCACAAAATAAACTCTTGCTGCAACGTCACCACCACAGGCAAAAAGAATTGATCAGGAGTAGACTTATTGGTACCAACATATTCTGACAAATACTCTTGACTAGTTTTCTCTAAGACTTCAAACACTCTACACCCCTGAAATCATTTGCTTTTTGTCCACAGGCAAAAGAACTGCCTGTTACTACAGCAAACAGCCTTTGCTTCTACCTTTGAGAATACCTGATAACTAATCATTCAAACTGACAGCACCAACCGGGGTCAAAATCTTACTGTGTCCTGAGGAACACACAGGAGAGCCACACCTTAATTAGTCATGCTACCTTTGGTGAGAGAACATTCCACAAAAAAAAAAAAAAAAACTGCTTTCATTTTACCTTCTGTTATTATTGTGCACTTTCATTTCAAACAATAATTAATTACATCAATTTGAGTTTGGTATCCTTCTCTCACAAAAAAACAGTTTAGTAATATTTTGGTTAAATTTTTTTTGACAATGAGGGTGGTGAAACACTGTAAGAGGCTGCCCAGAGGCAGGTAGATGCCCCATTCCTGGTCAGGCCGGACAGGGCTCTGATGTCCCTGCTCATTGCAGGGGGGCTGGACTAAATGACTTTTAAAAATCCCTTCCCCCCCCCTTTTTTTTTTTTTTTTTGTACTGTGAAAGCTTGAGAGTTTGATATTATAGTAAAAATAATATCTATTAAAAGTACTGACTAAACACTTCACATTAGTCTAGGAAATACCAAAGCCCTCAAAGATTTTTCATAGTTCTTAACAATGTATTTAAACACTGTAAGGCAAAATATTTAATCATTTCTAATATTTTGTTCTATTTACTTCACCTTTATAGAGATTTCACACTTCAATTGATTTGGAGATACTGAAAAAAAATCCTCTTCTGCAGTTAAGATGGTCCAAGTTTCACTTTTAAAATATTCTCCTATTAAAACAGCCACTTCAGTGTGAACTTTATATATAAACTTTAATAGCCTATAGTGCAATGAATGCACAAGTTTCCAACCCAGTCTTCCATACTGTAAAATCAATTGTTCTCTGAATGATTGCTTATATCCACCCAGCATGAATTACTACTTTATAAAGCCCATGGATATCTTTCCCTTGTGCACAACACAATATACTGTATCTAGTTACAAAAGAAGAGAAAGTCATATTTTCTACTGTTTACTCAAATTCTGTGTACTAGAAATCTCATTTTTCTAATTGTCTCAAGATGTTATAATGAACAGTTCTCTCAAATAATTTTTATGAGCTACAAGTTAACTCATACACCCCTGCTTTCTTCCTTTTATTTAAAAACCAAGGATTCCCAGCAGTTTCATAGTAGAATGAGTCATTCATAATCTTTAGCCTACTTATTACATATAAAAAATTATAGATGCATATGTCCTGTAACATACATTATTGTTACTTGTGATAACCAGCAACTACTACAAACAGCAGAAATTACAAGGTTGATTCCCACTTTAAAAACAAGAAAACCAACAAAAATCAGCATTTAGATTACTACCATATTGTTCACTAATATAAGGATTTGTTCATAATTTTAATCTTGCAATCATTGACTTTAAGACTAGACACTAGAAAAAAACTTAGCACATACTTAGATATGTAAGTGCCTAGAAACTCAGACGCACAGTGCTGTGGTGGTTGCATCATTTGCTCTATCAATTTCTGTTCAGAGGAGTAATCAAGCATCACTATATTCAATATGAAATATTCAAGTGTTCAAAAGATCCTGAGTTCATGAATGCACATGCAGTGTTATCAATGGAAAACCTTTCTGAATAAATTTCTCATTCCTAAAAATCAGGAAATGCTCTATTTCACACACACCAAAAAACCCTGTTTTACTTTAGATAAAAGCTTCTTTTGAACTATATGCGACTTGGAAAAGCATTCTGGGTAATATGCAATTACTTCTTCCACATGTATTGCTAGATTCAACGTTAACATTGAAGAAATAATAGCTGTTATATTTACAGTCAGTTAAAATAACATGAAAGACCTATTTTTTCCCTAGATATAAATATCATAACATAACATAATATTTCTGTATAAGCAAAGGACAAAAAGCAGGAAAGAAAAAAATGTCCATATTAGAAATTAATTAACTGTAATTACATTAGAGAATGGAGACTTTTTTTTAGATTAGAGCGTTAGAAAAGGTTAATAAAGTGGTGAACAACAATAATTATAAAATTAACTGCCTTAATTACCAGTCTAAAATGGAATGCTCAAAAAAAGCCTTACCTTACCTTCTATAGAACCTAAATGGATGCTACAAAAATTGAACCAGCCTTTGGAAATTACTTCACTGAAATTTAACCTCAAAGAGGTATGAATTCAGCAGTATCACTTTAGCTATCAATATACAAGCTAAACAAGACAGACACATTAAAAAATGAAATCCACAAAAGAAGAAATTTCATGAAATTAAAATTAAAATTAACTTAAGCCAGAGGCAGATCTGATTTTGGCGAGAGCGAGGTTCAAACCCAGCAGAGTTTTATAAGTCTCCCTAAATCTTTTTCCTGTTCTGATATGGTGACATGCAATGGCTGCATAACGCAACAGAGGTTTAGGACAACAGTATTGCAAAAAAACCCAGTGGCTATTAATACCCAGAAGATGTAAAAAGATGGTACCTGTTTGTTCTTGGCGATGGGTCTCAATTATACCTCTGCATCTTTAGCATGTGTTTCATTTATTTATATTCACAAAATTACTACTTCGTTGCAGAAACACTACACAGACGCTACTCTTATAATGAAACCAGATTACTACCTTTTATAGAACAAGGAAAATAAATAGGAATTGCTTGCTAACCAGAATTTTTCTTTTATTTTAAATTACTTTATTAAAAAAAATCAAATGCTTGCTAAGGACTTTATATTAATAAATACCACATTTATTAAACAGCAGATGTGCTGAGAAAACACCCCCATATTTACCACCTAGTACACATTTAATTTATTCTTGCTTTCCTCTGATGAGTAGCATTTATGACACAACAAATGTATTTATATTAAATCTCTCTATGTATGTTTTACTCAGATGCAGCTTCAGTTCAACAAAGGAGCTGCAGAGGCATAACGTATCTGCTAAAGGCCCCTTACTTTACAGTTGCCTGTATATCTGCACTTGATGCACTTTGTCCTGGAAAAGAAGGCAAGAAGTATAAAATTTCTTTATTTGCTTATATCTGAGTAATTCTCCTCAGTGCCAGTGATGCCCTGTGTTCCACAAGTTAAGTATACGTTCTGTGAAAAGAAAGACAAATTTAATCCCTATGGTGTTCATTTTGTGGGTTTTGAATTTCTTAAAAGTATCTTGGCTCTTGTGTTTCCAGAAGCAGAAATCAGCACAATTCAATTACCTTCCTTGTACCAATCATTATTTTTTATACTTCTCCAGAGAACATTTTTATTCATCTACTGACCAAATGAAATAGTTGCAGTTTTTAAACCCTCTCTTCTCAAGAAAATCTCTCCCTGTATTCATTGTTCTACCTGACTGTATGGTAATAGTAAATTTAATTAATTCACTTAGGAACTCTTAGGGTAACTCAGCTTACTACTTCTGTTCATCTGTTACTAATGAATTTTACATTCCATTAGACTGCCTATTCACCTTGGCTGTTTTTCTGGAGTTCCCCAGTCTTCCATGGTGCTACTTCATTCAAATAATTTGATATTATATACAAAATTTTTCTCCTCTTCAATAGCACCATTCCTAACCAGTCCACACATTAGAACAAGATATTAATTTACTAAATTTCCATACTAAAAAAGGACCCCTCAACTTTACTCCTTCATTTTTCCGATCTTGCCAGTCTCTTCTTAAAATTACTACCACAGTATCTGAGCGCCGTCTGTACAAAATCAATAGCAATAAGACAATTTTAATGAAATTTACTTGGGAATGCTTAAGGAGTCACTTAGTTTTGAGAAAGTTGTACTATAGAGATGAGTCTGTTATTTTTCTCAAATAATGTCAAAATTTAGATCTAGTCTGTCTCTTCTGGAAGATTAACATCTGCATTATTTCATTTTTCTTAATGGAAAGAAAATTATAATCTTCAAAATGTCATAATGTTTTATTATTTGAAATGTGTGAATTCATACAATTTGTGCTGTCCTACTAGCTGCAGCTAGCAAAAGGCCAATCTTGTTTTTCTGCTCCAGCTACAACTATAGTTTTTCAAAGAAACTATTTTGTTTTTAACAAGGAAGAAAAGGGCTTTAGAGTATCAAAAGAAGAAAAAAGAAAAGTTTTTGACAAAGAAACAAGGAATTATGGCAGAAACTATTCTGCAACAGTAAGTAACATGAAATTAGTACTCTGATCATGAACTAAAGCCATCATTATTGTTCTATTCTGTCACTACTCTGCACAGCAATTTATAATACAAAATAAGATGCCGTATGTCATATACCAGTGTCATGATTAGAGCAATAAATTTTAGAACTGCAAATGATGTATACATCTCTTTTATTGTATAGAACAGCTAAATGAGGAAAAGCATCTGATGAAGGAAATAAATCATGTGTGAAATTCTTGTGAGAAAACAATCTACTTGCTTCCATAATGTATGTTATTATTAAGCAGCCTAACCAATTACAGAGCAAAAGGTGACCCCAGTTTACAGCTGTCACAATTTGATAAGGCAAAATATGAGAAAAATAGTTTCTATGTGCTATTAAAACTCGACTGTAGTAGATATTTTCTCGCTTAATTTCCTGCAAACTTTTATTGAATCACCCATTTTTATTACGGGCTTTTATATGGTTAAATTAACCCCAGTATAAATGTTTTAATTTAATCACTAAAATGGATGTTGCCTCAGTCGATAAAAATATGAATTTTCTGTTTTGATCTAAATTTACTGGAAATGAATCATGGAATAATTTTGATTGGTAGGCACCTGTGGAGATCAGCTCACTCAAATCATTGCTAGCTTCATAGTTTGATCAGGCTGTTCATGACCTTCTTTAGACAAACTCTGAAAAAAACCTATGAATTAACTTTTATTCTGATTTTTAAATTCTTCAGGCTACCTTGGACAATAGGATTTTACTGTATTATACCAAAGCACAACTCACTTTCTTTATAGATATTATTCTGAAGTAAATGACTGTTGATAAACTAAATTGTTAGTCAAACTAATTTATTTTTCTGTGCATGGGAAAAAGAACCCCCCTCTGTTTTAAAGTAAAATTCTTTTAAAGAAAATTCAGAATTCAGCTTACATTTTTCCAGAATGTATTGCTAGTTGCCTGTTTTCATAGAAAGTAAAAAAAGAATTCTTCTCCGTGACTAAACTATAGAGCATTGTCTAGCTTTTAAAAAGAAAAAAAAACAAACAAAACCAACAAACAAACAAAAAACCCCAACAACAACAACAAACAACCCTGAGGATATATTTATTTAGGTCATCAAGTGGTTAAAGCTAGATAGCAATGTGTCTATTTTCATAACAAATTTCACAATATCTCAGGGAAAGTGTTCTCTTCAAAAAGCCATTTTAGCTAAAGAGTTTGAGCTCCACTAGGGGTATTTTTGTTACTGAATTAGGTAACCCTTCTCAGTTACTAGTAAAAACAACTAAGCAAACCTCACATTCAATAAATTTTAAAAAATAAGACAGCATATGTTTTGAAGAGAAAAAATTGAGATTTGTATCTAGGATGGAAATTTAGAAAAACAACTAACCAAAACTTAATTCAGATTTCAACTGTCTTAAAGTATTACCTCTCCATATATAAAGAAATTATTTGTGTTTTGGTTTATATCTGACATCACCTAAGACACCACGTAAAATGTTGAAAGACATTTTTCCTTTTTTTAATTTAGTGGGCAAGCTCATAGAAAAACTTTATTAGATAGCATTTTTTCTTGAAAGACTAACAAACAGAATCAAGGACATCCATTATCAGCAGAAGTTCCCTTGCTTATTTCTGCCAGGCACTTTATTCGTCCTGGTCATGTTACTTTCAAACATTCTTTCAGTCAAAGACAATTTCATTAAACAAAAACTTGGGGGGGGGGCAAGGGGGGGCTGTGCAAATAAAATGAAAAGATATTTTAACTTTAAGATAATAAAATCAACCTTCTTACTCTTATAGTAAGAACTTTATATGTATATATGGAAAGCAAGCGAAAGGAAAAGTAGGAAGGAGCTGTTTCTGTGCAAAAAGCATGCCGTTTCAGGATTCTGTCAGAGAAGATGCTTTCTTCTCTTCATTTTCCCTCTACCTGAACTGTTGGTCTTCCTCTTCAGCATTCTACACTCATTTAGCTGTAAGTCTAAATTCCCTATGGGTCCATTAAGTATGTTGCTAAGCAAACACTCCAGTAGCAACTGTAAAACAGGAGGTTTGGATGGGAGCCAGTTTTACAGGTCACTACACTGTAAACCTTCACATCATTAGAGAAGAAACTAGTCTTGCTAACTGCAACTACTATGACTGGTATTCTTTCATTTCTCTGAAAAGACTGAGTCATTCATACTACACTAAGTTTGCATTAATGGGTATTTCTAAATCAAAGGCATCAATAAGTATAACATTTTTCCATAAAGTAGAAGAGTATACTTCTCTGCTCATTGAAAGTTTAGACACCATCTATCAAGTGTTTAGAAATAAGCCAGTCATAGCCATGTTAAACATGCACAATTACCATGCACAGACTTCTAGTTTACTAACTTGAAAAGCACATACAATATAACAGATGACTTAACCCTACATAAGCACTATGTATTGTTTTCTTTCTTTATTTTAATGAAAATAAATCAAAGCAGACCTATTCACACAAAATTAGCCAGCTACCACATTATCTGATTCAGGAGCGTACCACCTCTTGGACTGGAGTATTGTTTCTTTGCTGTAATATATCATCATCCTGAACCTGAGCCCACAAACTCTTCAGAGTGATCCTTACATTAATTCAAACACAGAACACTATCTGAGAACAGCAAACTGCAGAGTCCTGCTGATGTGACCACACTGCATTACATGTGGAAGAACTGCTGCTCCAATTAGTAAGTTCATAAATAAATAAATTATTTATTATGTCCCAGTAATGACAAGATTTCAGGATTATTGTTCTTGCAGACTGGAAATGCAGCAGTGAAAATAGCAGCATGTAGAATTGCAAAATCGAGGCAGATCCACAAGAAAAATCTATGGCTCGGACATGTATATATTAAGGTTACTTTAGTTACTATTCGAGCACTTGTGAGCTCGAACAATGTGAAGCAGAGCAAAAGAAAAACATTTCCTGTGTGAAGTTTATACATTTGGGGGAAAATATATGTGTTAAAATATATATTATTGGAACTGTGTCATCATAAAAGAAATGCCATTCAGAAAGCAAAGTACTCATGATATCAACTAGTTCTCTGCGTTCCTCTGTCCTTGTCTATTCTTTATCAGTAACATTTTAAATTTTATGGTAGTAAAAGTGCACCAATAATCTCCCACTTTAACTTTTTAGGTACAAGAAAAAAAATGGGTTTGGATATAAGAAACGGAAATGCATAGGCTGAAAGATCACCACTGTCAAAGGTACAGAGATTTAAGCAATGACAGTAATGCCAGGGATTTCTCATCACTATGGAGTGCAGTGAAAACAGTAGCAACGTTTTTCTCAATTAAGCCCTGGATAATCTTCCAGGGCTTTGTTGGTCTTTGTATGATTGTTTCAGTTTTAACATGATACTCTGTACACATTTACTTCTTCAGAAGTGGAAAAAAAAATTCAAGCAAGCAAACTGATTTTTATAGCATTATTATTATCTTGAAAGAAGGTTTAGAATTTGTCTACTTATCCTGTCAGTTCTTGAGCAAATATATGATTAGACAAAGCTCTCAGAATTGTTTAAAATCTCTGACGCATATATGTTTGGGCTTGCACAGGCAAGATAGTAACTTATGCTTCTAGTTTTACAAACAACAACTTGTGTCATTCGGGCTTGTTTTGAAGCAAAATTAGCAGAATTCATGATCTCTCACTGATTCTACTCAAGCAAATTCTTAAATCCACCTAATCTATGTACGTAAACAATGATGCCAGAAGGGCTCATTAATGAACCCCCTTCTACAAAACCATGAGTTCTTTAAAAAGCCCACTGGTACTAACATTATGTTTTTCAACTGCTCTTAAAAACTCGGCACTGTAATTTGCATTCAAAAGACAAAGATTAGGTGCCAGATACTACTAAACCCTATGTTGACATAAGCATCAGAATTACCAGCAAATTGTTAAACTGAAGGACAAAGTCTGGTGCCTGACATTGGTTAGTTTCATGGGAATTCTCTTAGACTTGATTTACATGCTGTGATGAAAAAGTAACATGGCATTTGTCTCAATGTGCACTTAAGAAAACACAACCATCAGACTGTTAGTGGTGCATTGCTTTTTTTCCCATAGACAAATGTCTGGGCCCTGAGGGTACCCAGAGGCCTTAATGTCCCTGTTTGCCCCCCATGGATGGACTATGGACCCTCACTGTGGCTCATCCCCAGTCCTGTCTCTGGTCCCATCAGCTTTTGCCGCTGACAGGACTCCTCTGGTTGCCCCTGGCTCACGTGCTGTGCAGGGGCTGTCAACAGACCCTGGTACCAGATCCTGGCTCTGCTCCCATCTTTGCACCACTCGGTGTGGGCAGAGGGTCTCCTTGGCTCATCCCCTTCGCAGACCTGCCTGGCTCTTGCTGCTCCCTGACAGCGGATACAGGAACACGCTTGTGTTAATTCTTGATTTTAGATGAATGATGGAGGCTTTCCTCTTCAGCCTGGACCCATAAGGGGTAGATCTTCCTTAGTCACAGTGGAAGCTTAGAAAGGTCATATGCAAAGAGGAAAAAACAGGTTGCCCATCTTGAACTGAACCAGATGCTACTTTCTTATTTACGCATTTAAATATCTTTCATGCACCAAAATATCTTCTTAAACCTGGCCATCAAATATTTGCTAATTCATGGTTTTTAACTGACTAAATAATATTAAACACTCTACTTGGTTGAATTTTCCTGAAATTTTTTTTCAGTTCACAGAGGTACTTTCTTGTTTCATTAATATTCTTGTTTCCACAGTTGCTGCGTTGAGAAAAATAATAATTCATAAACATGAATTCATGAACAGAAGTTAGAAGTTGTAGTAAGACGGTACATTTTGTCAGAACTTGAATAGCCCGGGAAATCTGTGAAGTATGTCCTCATTGAAAATCATGCCAATAACGAAGGAATTAAACAACTCATTTCTGCGGACATGTAGTCCACTTTTTTGGTACGCTCCTAATACACATTGACAAAACCCATATCATGAATTTTTTGCAAGTGATTTTCTGCTGTCAGTGCATCACAGAGATGCCTAAAGTGGTTCTAAATGGGCTACTCGGTTGCTGAGATAGCAGAGTCATGTTAGCACAGACACTGCATAATGTACTCAGACCGTTAGTTGTAATACATTTTTTGAAGATAGCAATATTTAGGAATTATTTTTGATAAGCTATATAAACCTAAAGATTCTCAGTTGCCTCAAAAAGGCAATACCATTTTGGAACACAACAGGACAGGATGATTTGGACTTGTGCAAAGAAATAACCATATCTTCTTTAGACAGAAAGGATAATAAGTAAAACCTACTTTAATAAAGCATAAGAGATGAGAACCTTTGCATGCTGCAAAGTAAATGGAGTGCACTGCTACTGTCTAGAGTATGCAGCCTAAATCAATAGAATTTAGAGGAAAAACAGCTTTCTGACAACAAAGAGCCAAACACATTCACCTAATCAATATCAGAAGTAATGGATTTATCACACACCTCATATTCCTAAAATGGTATTTATCAAAGTTTAGAATAATATACACTTTAAACCAAATAAAAACCTAGCATTTAAAAAAAAAAAAAGATAATAGATGGGAAAACTGAAGACGCATTAAAACAAAAATAATGCACTCAAAATGTTCAAACCAAACACAATAGTTCATCCTACACAATTACACTAATAGTCATATCTTTTTTAAAAAATCCGTAAAGATGATACAAAGAAATTTAATAGAAATCTATAGAAAAACAATTCTACACCAAATACACTTCTGCTGGAAGTTAAGAATTACATTAACATTATGCTTCATGTTCTAAAGAATATAACAGTCTCTCTTCCCTAATTGCATTTTAAGATATTTCCTCCATCAATCACAATCAAATCAAGAAGAATCACATATTTGCTTACTGTGTCTGTCCACCAGAAAAAGTAAACTTTACTACATACACCCTATTCACTGTTGATTTAACAGTTAAATTTTATCTTGTGTCTCTTTGTAAAAGGTCAAATTAAAATAATCTCACAAATGCTGGCCATGTGGTAATATGAGGGGATAAACCCATCACTAAGTGCTTTTAGTTATAGGTGCAGCTCTGAAAAATCACAGGTTAAGATGAGTTAAAAGTTGGAGACTTGTAGCCACATTTTTTAACTTTCAAATGTGACCATAAATGAGATTTTTTTACAAATTATGTTTGCTACATGAAACGATAAAGTTGACATACTAGGCAGAAGTTATTTTAAATCTGTGGCTATTTTCATTTTGGGACATACTTTGGTGTTCTGTTTTATTTTTTTAAAAGATGATTTTTATGTTTACCAATTTTCATGTTTAACAAAATGAAAACATAGCAAACATATTTATTTGTAAAGCCTTGAGGTCATCCTGACTTTGCCAGCTGCAAGAGAAACTTAATCCAAGCAAAAACTGAAGTGCTTTTAAATGTAAAATGTGCTTGCTTTCACATGAGCAAGCAGCCCGCAGGTAAAAAATGCCTGCCACAGACTCAAAAGATAATGGTGGGATTTCAAGCTCTCTTTTCAGAATATTTGTAACTAAATCTGTTGATCTGAAGGTCCACTGAATATCATAATGAAACATATTATAATATGTGATAGGCACAGATGTGAGATCTGACAATAGGATGCCATTTGCCTGCCCACAATTTTTTTGAATTAAAAAAAAAGTAACCATTTCCTCTCATAGTTGATGTTATGTTGGATAATTTACATTTTGTGAAAATGCATTAAAAGGCTGGGGGGAGGGAGGGGGAAACGGAGATGACAGAATAATGATATCACATTGCCTAAAGAATGCTTTTGGCCTGAAAATATTAAGATATTTTACAAGAGTTGCCACCACCACTGTGAGCATTGCTGGCTTGGACTGAGCATTTCTGAAACGGAAAGCTGTTCTCATGTAGATTTTAGCCTACATAAAATTAGACTGAGTGGCACCAGCAGTGAGGAGACAGTGTAGATAAAAGCCTACAGAACTTCTAACTCAATTAAGAACATCCAAAACCACCTAATCTTTCTAGCAAACAGATGGAGGCAGAGGAGTAGCAGAGAGAATAAACAACCATCAGATACTGACAGGGATTCCTGGGTTTCTGTCCTCCAGGCCTGAACATCACATAATATTGCATTTCCAGTCCGGCACCACTGAAAGACTTCAGTCCATAAAGATGTAAGTGTAACTTTTATGCCCTTTTAACTTGTCAACATAGCACAGATGTTTTTAGTGTACACATACATTAGGTTTCACAGATTTGGACTATCTGAGGGGCTTGGGGATTTTTCTTGAGCTCCAGCAAGAAGATACTCTTAGGTTCCCTTAGGCATTTACTACTGTTATCTGAACTTCTTCATTTGTTAATTTGTACTTTAGCATCTATATAGTTGTTTGAATAAAACAGGAGCCTTTAACATTTATGACATCATTATTTTTGTTCAGTGATACTGGGACAGCCACCAGGAACTAGTAGACATGTTTGCAAATCAGAAATGTTTCAAGAATTAATTACTTTCATAAGTCCTGTTAAATGCAATTGCTAGACTTGCTTCACCCATAGTTCTTTGCCTTCTGTTATTTAGCAGATGTTAAAAAATTCAAGAAACCCTAATCACTAACTGAAAACTTAATGAGTAGTAATTAATGATTACTAAATCCAAGAATTTATATAATTCTTTTAAAACTATCTGGATAAAGAATGAAAACACACATTCAAAAAAAGTAGTCCATAAGTAAACTGCTAAAAATATTTTTAAATGTTTTCAAATTAATTAACAGTTTGAAATATATGCCTTCATTTCTGGATACCAACCTTTCTCTTACTTATTTGTTCTACCTAGTCAAACCAAATGCTGGGAAACAGATCAGCAAGTAATGATTTACCCAGGTGAAAAAATGCTACATGGACGAGTGTGTGTTTCACTACACTAAATTCAGGTTTAATTACACATAACTGAAGCATGAATTTCACAATAGATGAAAATTTTCTCACCATTGATAAGAAGAAAGATAGCACGCAATTTTATTCAGGATCCTCTCTATGAACTTACACTATTCAAGCAGTATATTTAATTCTTGCATGGTTGAGAAAGTCAGAGACACACAGACAGAAATGAAGCAGCTAGACAGAAACAGTAAAATATCAAAGGTACACTCATGTTACATCACAGTATCCTATAGAAGATCTTTACAATACATAAGAAGAAAAATCTCTCTGCTAGGTCAACATTTTCATTGACTTCAGTGGGATAGCATTGCATCCTGAAAAATTAATATTAGAGGAATGTACAGATCCTTGGTTAGGTAGCCCAAGTTCTATATACAGATCAATTTCCACTTGGCTACCATTCCCTCTTAGTCATGCCTCCTAGCCAAGACATCAGTAAAAATGTCAAAAACATTTCACTTAGTCTGCCAAAATAATTTAAAACTGGAACTCTCTTCCCCAATCTGTCCAATTCTTCACACTCTCCAGCCGTACTCTTCCCAGCCCTAGCAGGTCTCAGACTCCAAATCCAGCCAATCTGCACCAAATACATTTGTACTTAAAAAGCTAATTTCACACAAACTTTAGATCATATGAAAAATGTACTGTTTAACCTTTTGGTAGTAGGTGTTGGCAGCACAGTAAGAAAGTTTATTCTGCTTGACATATGCTTACTGTGACTTTACCAGAAATCAATTTTCACACAAGACTTCAAAAAACTGGTGCTACACAGGTATGCATAAGGGAAAATTGCTGTCAGTTGGATAGTGTAGTCTTATTCTGTTCACTAAGATTTTTTCTGTGGTTACACTGAGCAGGAACCCAACTGTTTTTCTAGGAATCTCGCTATTTAGAAACTTCATATGAAGACAGAGATGAGTTCAGATTACAAAGTTCAATTTTTTTTCAAAAAACACTGTACATTTCTGCATTAGAGACTACAAAATTGATACTGATCTAAATCTATTTAGAGAAAAAGTAAACCAGGAATATGTCTACTCAAAGTGAAATTTGTATGACTTAAAGTACCAGAAAATTATCCATGTAGCCATGAACATCATTGTCCTGGCAAACTTAAAACTGTTTTGTTTTTTTTTTAACTTATTCCAGATACTCTATGAATAAGGATCCACAATTGCTATGTTTTCAATAAATTCCAAGGGAATCAGAATTTCAAAACAAACACTCTCCTCGTGTTTGCAATCCAATCCTTGCAAGACAAGGAAAAAGGACTATAAAATTAAAGCTTTATAGCCACGAAAAAGAAACTCCAGTATTCTGTATTCTGTTTTCATTTTCCAATCTGAAATAAATATAACTATGAAAAAGCAATAAATAAGAACAAAACATAATACATCCTTGGTTTTTAAAATTATTTTATCTCCAATGTTTTAATTGTCTTCTTAAAATGGAAGAACAACAGAAATATTGTAATATTATCTTCTGAGATACTACATACTGTGTCAAGTACTACAATACACGTTCTGACAGAAATGAGATTCCGGGGGTCACCAGTAAAGAGAAAATTTGCAATATGTGCTATCTGTGAAAGTCTAATCAAAGAGAATATTTTATACAGTCAGAAATAACTTCTTAACATTTTGCACTCAAGCAAAACAGTCTAAGCTTGTATTTTCTAACCTTATAATGATTCTTGACCAGGGCAGGTAATTTTATGAAATATGTTAAAGCTACTGTATTAAGTCACTACAGTAGAAGTAGGAAAGACCACAACCAAAGTAACAGTTACAGGTAGCAAATTAAGTATATTTTTATTAGTTTAGCTCTTCTTTTATTCTTTTATAGGGCACTATAACATTAAACTAGGAAACTGAAATAGTCCTTAGATGAATTATTCTCACGATACCTTTCTACTACTGTCATTCAATATCCCCTCCCTGTGACTGAGAAAATTAGCAGATTTGAGGGTTTTTTGTAACATTAGCCCATGAAAATGATTAACATAAGGGATATAAACTATTTTCACTCTTTTCTATACAGTGTTCCAATATGATTCTCATTTTTCTATTTGACTAAAGACAAAAACTTGAAAAAAACTGAAATCACCACTTGAAAAAAAAAAAAAAGTATTTTTGTATTTGAGATGCAGCACACTTGCTGAAGCTGCCTATTCCACCTCTGCATCAGTAAAGAGCTGTTCTATTCTTAAAGACTTTTCTTTCTTTGAAATGAGGGCTTCTAGTTTGAAGTAACCTCAAGAATAAAAGACACAAGTCCCTAGAATAAACTCCTTTCTCCAAATTGTTTCAAGTCCTCTCATGATTTCTATCCTGACTCAGTTATCATGCTATCAATATTAAAACATATCTCAACTTCCAACAAGAGAATTTTTGAAGCACCTTTTATAATAAGCCAGGATAGTTTTTGGAAAGTGTATACTATCAGGTTCCCAAGAGCAGAAAACAGTTGTGAAGTAGCTCTTCATGTTAAGAATAAATTTCAGATGAACTTGAGTAGTTCTTTCATGGCAGACAGGAAGATAAAGCCCAGCAATCCTTCCTACCATAGATCAAGATAGTTAACTTTACAATTAATGCCAAGTAAATTTAGCTAAGTCAGATGGCAAAAGATGAGGAACCTAAGATTTCTTTATTATATTTCAAAATGCATAATTGGGAATCATACTTGTAACTATTTTTCTAATCTGGCTAGACTAACTGGAGGTCAGATGACAAGACATCAATATGAATACCACTAACATTATTTTATATATATTATTGGATATCAGGAAGAAATTCTTTACTGTGGGGGTGGTGTTGCATGGGAACAGGTTGTCCCGAGAAGCTGTGGATGCCCCATCCCTAGAAATGTTCAAGACCAGCCTGGATGGGGCTTTGAGCAACCTGGTCTGGTGGGAGGTGTCCCTGCCCATGGCAGGGGGGTGGCAACTCGGTGATCTTTAAGGTCCCTTCCAACCCGAACCATTCTACTATTCTATTTAATCTAGAGAAAGATGATACCTTAAAACATATTACTGCAACAATAGCAGGAAATTATGGATAACGTTAAATATCCAGTGATGATCATTGCCTCTCTGAATTCTTCTAGCAACTGCCATTGTTTGGGAGGAAAACCCAAATATCAAAATACTGTGAAGCAAACATGCTAAATACAGCTAAGTTAAGTCCTCCTCATGAAGAGCTTTTTGGTTTTCAAAGATCTTCCTGGAAAAATACTAACACAAAGTGGAGTTACTGGAGAAAGGCTTATTCAGCCAAGAGCTAGAGATTTTTCAATAGGTTTTTCATATTTGTAGTATATAGAATTTATATAAATACATTCAAACAAATAAAATGAACATTTTAAGCTGTGAGTTCCCTTGGGCTATCATATGTACCTGTTCCTTTACACTGAAGAGAATAGCCTTACCTAGAAACTGTTTTTGTTTAGAACTCAGCAAAAAGGATTTCTTTTGCTTCAAGACTGGGATAAAGGCATCAGCACAATATTAATATCAATACTTATACTACAGGCTGATCAATCAGCCTTCCAACATGTCCTAATTTTGGTGAGTTGGGGAAAGAAAATATAGGATACACAGGTGATTTGCATATTAGCTAATATACAAACCAGATAATTGTCCATTCAAAGTTAATATCTCTTTCTATTTACAGCACTGATAATTCAATATTCATTATATTATGTATAATCCAATTTTTAGAAGACAAAATATTTAAACTAATAATGAAAGAAAAATCTCAGCTTTAATTTGAAAAAATTTCATTCCTCCTCCTTACAATGCAAAAAAAATCCCAAACAAAACAATAAGCCCGTTCTTTTGTGGGGTAGGAGGTGGGGAAAGTATCTTGTATCATTCAGGAAGCTCATTTCATGGTTCTTCAGGAACATTCCTGTGATTTTTAAATGGTTGGGGCACACAGTATTCTCTCAGCAGAAAGGCACAACAGATCTTGATTTATGGCTTGTTATTAAATCAGTAATAATCAGTAATAAAGTATGGACTTTAACAAATAGAAAATGAAATAATCACCTGCATAAACACTTGCTGTACAGATGTTTAATATCTGTATGTTAGAGAGCTGCTAAAGACAGCTGCTAAAGACAAAACACTGTCCAAATCCAAAGCATTAAAATTCCCTAAAATCTTTTCAAGAAAAGAAAATTCATGATTTCTTACCATCAATTTATTGTTGTTTTCTTTTTTATTTTTCTTTGATTAAACCAGTATCCATATGATTTCCAGCTGGTTTGTATCTGCTATTTGAATTAGCATCCAAATTTGCTACTTAAAGATCGATGAAGAAAGTACAACACTTTAAAGACCTAGATATTGTCATGGTGTTGTCTGAGAGGGAGAGGAGAAGGCCATGAAATCTCTTCCTGACTTGTCAAGTAAAGGAGGTGTGAGCTAGAGCAGAAATAGCTTGGAACAACTTCTCCCTCCCTCTGCACACTAGTATGTCTGCCCTGCAAATACAGCCGTCTCAAGAAATACAAAGTGGACATTTTTAAAGCTAAGAACACTGCCAATGCAATGATGTAATAAAATAGTTTTTGGTTTTCCTTATATACAGCTAAGCAAATTATTTCACAGAATCTCCTCCCTTCCCCTTCCCCCCCCCCCCCCCCC
>NW_015094506.1:29728962-29998998 GCF_001431845.1 Calidris pugnax
AGAAAAGCCATGCTAGCAAGGACAAACCACCTTCTGAAAAGCAGAGCTGAAAAAAAAAAGGTTATTATTTTCCTGTCTTTATCTCCAAAGTAATGCTCTCTTCCATCTGCATATAATAATCTAAATACATCTGCAACCTCTCATTATGGAAATTCAGGAAAAAGGAACATATGAGTCAGTAAAAAAACTTGACAAGGTTAGAAAACAGAAAGAAAAAAACAACTATGGAAAAAATGCAAACTGGGATAAAGATTTCATGCTAACTTAAATATATCTGGGTGACTCAGTATTAGTTGAACATCAAAATGCAATTTGCTCTTCACATATAGTTTTGGCTCCCCATAGTACTAGTACAAAACGATAGACAATCACGCAGCAACAAACATGCACATACCTATTTACAATCCCTGCCATCAATCTAGCTGTACGGTGGGTTTTTCCCCACTTAGTGAAACTTCTTTCTAAAACATCCACATAATACTTGAGCTGGAGGCTTAAACTGCTGTATTTTCACATGTCAGACCAGAGTTATATTTAGTCATCATCCAAGAAGACCATTACTTGGGCTGTCAGGCTAGTAAAAGCAACAAAGTACGGCAGAAGGAGAGCAGATCTGAAGCCTCACACTCCCTAAGGAGGGCACGGTGCTGATGGTAATGAAAAGAGCTGGCAGTTTATGGGACACATGGTTGTGTAGTTGCTCTCAAACAGTCCTTCCATAGCCAAAGGACAGAGATGCTGAGCAGGCAGTGTGTTGCCTGCTGGTCACAGAGACAGAGTGAAGCACCTTCTAATCAACATCCCTACATTGTTCAAAGGCATGGGGCACAAACATCTGACATTTCTTTGCAGAGGCGGGGATAAAGGCAAGCACAGCTGGCTTGTTGCTGGGGCACTGAGTTCATTTAAAAGAGGCCATCGTGCCAATGCGTAGTGGAGGGAGGACAGAGAGCAGCAGCTGCTCTGCTTCAGCAAAATTTTACTATTCATTAGATGAAGGCAAAATAAAGCATTTTATCTTTCCTCTCAAGGGGGCAAAATTCAATTTTCCCAACACTGCTGAGTAGCACCAAGATGTGACACACCTAAACTAATGAGCCAAGAACTGTTGCATTTTTAAAACACACATTATCTACACTTGGCTAATAGCCTATTCAGTGATACTTTGTATCACTATATAATTACAAACCTATAAAATCTCCATTAAATTCACACCAGTAAACATTTCTTTGAATTGAGTGAAATAAAGCATTTTGATGTATGCTACTCTCAGCATTTATCATAGATATTAGAAATATATTCAGTAGACTAGATTACAAAAAAAAGTCGTAATTGCAGAAGAATCAAAGTAACAGAGCACTTAATTGCCTCAGACCAATAAAGGAAAAATGATGGCAGAATCAATTAAAAATATATTAAACAAATGTATTTTAGGTGGCAGCACCCCACCTTCATTTTAGTGCATATTTCCTTGGGTTTTATGAGCTTGCTAGTTTTACATCAGAAACTGGTGGGTATACAGAGATCAACTACAGTCATTGCCCTGTGGATTCCAATATAGCCTAGAGGGTAGAACCAGTGTGGGTAAAACTCACATATGATATATCATAAACTTTTTGGAAGAGATTAGAATTTTTCTTCAGAATTACTTTTCATTTTTCCTCTACTCACAAAAATTTTGATTTAAAAAAAAAAAATTCTCTAGATGAGAAGCACCAAAATGGCTGTATCCTAAAGCACTGAACACTTAAAATGTTCCTGGAAAGTCCTGATAAATGTCAGGGATCATTTGTGAGTGTCATATCTTTCTCAGTCTCTTCTGCTTTAGAGACCTTGGAACCTGATCTCTTAATTGCTGTATGCCAAAAAAGGCCCTTATGACAAGCATAACGATCCAGCCAGAGTGCAGCCAGCTGTAAATTAGTTAAGAGCAAAGAGGAGTGGAGGACTTAGGAAACCTGCCTCAACTTTTTTGTGGGGTTTGTACTTTTCTTGAACAGACGCAGACAGGTTTCCCAGAGGATGTCAAGTCCACAGACCCATGTTCATTGTCTCACAGTCACAACCTACAAAATTTCAAAAGTTCTGGCAGATCTTTCTCTGATATGCTCACTCCATTGAAATATTCAAGACATACAAGCTGGAACATTAAGAGTTTACAACAGGAATACCTGGAATCAAAAGGCTCCTCACATTTTCATGCTATCAACGACAGATGGCAACTTCTAGTTTCCAAACTTACACTTATATTAAAATAGAGGATTATTTTCCTTTTTTTTTTTAAGGTGCATAAAATGGTATTTGAAAAACAGAGCAAAAGTCATATGTGTAATTGTATAAACATACATAATTATTTACAGAAATACACACAAATTCAATCAATAAAGGAACTTATAACTTTATCCAGTAACAATATATCTGCAAAATCATGATTTAGTAGCTTAGCACAAATATCGAACACTGAAAACTCAGCCTTCACAAGGAAATATTCACAATTTGATTATGTTGTTTTATTAAATATATGTAGGGAAAAGAATCATGGAATCACAGAATTGTTGGAGTTGGAAGGGACCTCTAGAGATCATCTAGTCCAACTCCCCTGCTAAAGCAGGAACGCCTAGAGCACATTACTCAGGACTGCATCGAGGCGGGTCTTGAAAATCTCCAGAGAAGGGGACTCCACAACCTCCCTGGGCAGCCTGTTCCAGGGCTCTGTCACCCTCACCATGAAGAAGTTTTTTCTCCTATTTGAATGGAACTTCTTGCGTTCCAGCTTGTGCCTGTTGCCCCTCGTGCTATCACTGGAAACCACTGAAAAGAGTCCGGCTCCATCATCCTTCAACCCACCCTTTTGATACTTGTAAATGTAGATAAGGTCTCCCCTCAGCCTTCTCTTCTCCAGGCTAAAGAGCCCCAGCTCTTTGAGCCTTTCCTCATAAGGGAGATGCTCCAATCCCTTACTCATCATAGTTGCCCTACGTTGGACTCTCTCCAGTAGCTCCCTGTCTCTCTTGAACTGGAGAGCCCAGAACTGGATGCAGTATTCCAGTTGTGGCCTCACCAGTGCAGAGTAGATGGGGAGAATGACCTCCGTTGTCCTACTGGCCACACTCTTCCCTATGCAGCCCAGGATTCCATTGGCCCTCTTGGCAACAAGGGCACATTGCTGGCTCATGGAAAGTTTGCTGTCCTCCAGGGCTCCCAGACCCTTCTCCTCAGCAGTGCTTTCCAGTGCTTTTCAATTAATTGGTATATGTCACAATCAGGAAGAGGCCACATTTGAGACAGACACAAGTATTCCTGAATTATTCACACAAACATCACTAGAATTTAAAATAAAAATACCAAAATGTAAACAAAAAAAAAAAGCATAATGAGGCCCAGAAGCACAAGGAATCACTCACCCATATTGTTTAAGACTTAGATTTAATCGAAGGGGAGTCAGCGCAAGACTTTCCAGGTTTCTTGAGAAGAAATACAACCACCTCCAAGCACATAGCAGTCTGCCCCCTTCCTTCCCTCTCTTCTCTCACCAAGAAAAAAAAAAAATCCTACCCAAAAAGTCCAAGTACATTCTAGTAGTAAATCCTTTGGAAAGATAAGATTATTTCTGAATTCAGTGTATTTTATGCTGCAGAGGTTTTCAGCAGCCTACATAAAAAGTTTTGGCTGGTGTAGTGGCAAAACAGCTACAGGCTCAGCTGCCACCTGCAACCTCCTACTTCATGAACAGACACATTGGGTGTCAATCACAGAAGACTGATTCCTTCAGGGTAACCTGCATCCAAATATTGCTATAGAGCTGTTAACTTTTACAGAGCAACAATGGTATCACTTTGGCACAAGAAGGCCACAGCTCTTCCAGCCAAACATCAAGGAATGCAATTGCAAGACAGAAAGGGGCAGATGCTATATAGTAGATAGCAATCCAAAGCATTATGGTATGTAATGAAGAATATGGTCTCCTTGCCCTTCACTATACATTTTGAACCACTGAATTGCATAGTATCTCCTCCTCTTGCTGACAGGAGAAGGAACAAACTCCTTTTTTGAGTGTAAAAATATTTTTCCTTCTTGTTATAAAAAGGAATCATTTCTCATTAAGTTAAGATAATTTAAATTTACAAAATTACCCTCAAATATCAACAAGAAATAGTAGCATTAGATTTGGATGAATACCTTCATAAGAACATATATAATTCATATTATAGCTGAAAAAATATCTCTGCTATAAAATATATATATATTCGTTGCACATATGTAATTTAGCTTTCTAAGTGTAAACATTGCAACAAGTTTTATCACTGATTGCTTCTCTAATAATGTACCAAATGCCAGCTTGAAAATTAAACATTCACAAGAACACAATTAAAAGGAAACCCCCACTCCCCCCCCCCAAAAAAAAATCTATGATAAATGAATCAAAGAAGTATTCCTGCTGCCTTTGTCCAGTTCTTTTTTCCCATATGGTATCTTATTTGTCATATGGAGGCTGCAAAAATACCCTTTTAGAGAATAAATTAGAAAAATGAAGCATAAACAATAAAGCGTGCTCAGCAGTCATGTTTTCCAGTGCTCTGTAGGGTAGCTGCAGGAATTTTCCATGCTGTGAGTGTTAATGAGACCCTCCATAGGCACCATTAATACATAAAAGCAATCACCTATAACTCACCTTTTCAAATCTGTACTTGAATTTAGTAACTGGAAGCAAAATAGGAAACATCATGCAAATACCATCTTCATTTACGGATATAAAACTATTAGTCAAAAAAGGGATTGATAACAGAAAAGTTACTGCAATATGTAAATGCTTCGATAATCAAGCACAGAGTCCAGAAGCACTTGGAGAACATGCACAGTTTTGAAGAGTACAAAACTGTCCCTAAACATATGGTTTTCCTGATGGAAGAAAACATACTTAAAGGAATTACAAATTAGCTAAAACTGGCTGGATTCAAGATACTTAGGTACTTAGAACAGAATGGGTATCTGACCAAACTCTATAATGACAGTAATCTGGCATGAAGAAAACTCATATGAATATTACATAGTTTATTTCCAAGTTGTGGTTTACTTTTATAACATTTGTTTAAATGAAAGGGGGAAAAATTCAAGTTTTCCACATGGATGCCATGGAAGTTCTAGCTAACAGTTGCCAACATGAGGCAATTCTCAGTAGCTCACACGAGCAAGTTTCCAAACCAAGCACTGGACTTCAGACAAAGACAGCCCCACCAACCTGTGAAAGAACCTCAGACTTTTGGTAGGAAGTCCCTCTGCTCTATTCCATTTCTGAACCACCAGCCCTATGGGCAAAGTCATGTGTGGGGTCCGTCAGACCCTAATACTTGACAAAATTTTACCTGAAAGAATATTAGTTTCTGCCAAAAATGCCCAGCTTAGGATATTACTTGCTATATTTAGTGACAGAAACATGCCATGCCTGATAGCTATCTCACACTCTGGTCTGGGTTCAAAGTGATTTCTGTGTTCCAGTTAATGGCCAGTTTCTACATAATTTGAGCAGATACCCAAAAATGAGATGCATTTTTTTAAACAAGACCCACCTCTTCCACAAAATGGATGCTGATTTGTGGTAAAAGCTTGCTTTACGTCACCTTTTCTCAGCTGCATTTCTGCTTCTGATGATGAAAATTAACCCTTGGCTTTCCCACAGTTCTCATTACCAATAGCTGCTTCAGGTGACATCCTGTATCAACACAGTCCTTTTTGGTACAGTACCATCCATTGCCAGGTAAAGATACTTTTTGAATATCTACCTGCTAGATGAGCCCAAGCATGTAATCTGGGCTGCAGTTCTAAGATGAACATACCAAATACACATCAAAGATATCCCTCAAAGACAGCTTTGCTAGAGGTTAGTTCTGGCCCTTCCCTACCTTTTTCCTGGCTTTGATGCCCATTAGGCCCATCACCGAGTAATTTTATCATGCTAAGTTATCAAAGGCACTTCTATTTTGGCAGCCAGGTTAACTTCCTGATGCCTTACTGTGCTGCAAGAGCTCAGTCAGCACCTGAGCTGAGCCGAAGCATTTGAAGCGAATAGCGTGAAGGAAGGCAGCAGCCAGCAGTTAAAGGGGCTTGGTTGCTACCACACTTATTTACACAATGAAACGCGCTTCCTGATTGCATTTCACTTTCATAGAAGTGAAAAATCACTGTGGCTGAACATGAGATTTTCATCCTTAAAATTAAATAAAATATGACTCCAGAAATACTCATTATGCAAGCACATAAATGAAAATAAGAAATGTACCTCATTAATAGTTCTTCATAGAACCAAAACATGATAATGGACAAACTCGAGAATGGTAATTGATTTGAGATAAATGATCTATCATTGTGACTTGCTAGAACAAGGGGCACCGTGACAGCCATTTTCATCTAAGACTAAAATTTCTTTTGCTTCCAGTTTTAGACTGAAATGTCATCAGCAAGGAGTCACATATTGATATTTGGTAGTTTCGGTGAGTGGTTCATATAACTGAAATATCATTTCCTCTCATCTGGATTCTATCAAATAACTTAGAAAAAAAGTAAATTCCATCACTGTTCATGTTCCCAAACAGCAGTAGCTGAACTGCAGTTTTAAAAGACAGAAAGCTTTATACAGTATCCCAGTGGCATGTTAAACCACTGTGTCAATTACTATTGTAATCTACATCATCTACTACATCTCCTTCGCTTCCTTTTTTTTTTTTTCTCTCTATTTTTAATGAAAAAGTGAAATACTGCTAGCGCCTGCCAGACAGGAAATTAGCTCAACATTAAGGACAAGTAAAATTGCACTAACACGCACTAAAAAGAGCATAGCTATTTTCTGAGCTTTTCTTATTGCTTTTCTACTATGCTGCATAGACGTTTGACTAAACCAATAAATAAGCAAAGTTCAAAACGGCCTGATCCAGAGCACAGTAAAGTCAAGGGAAAATGTCTCGACATATTTAAATTTAGACATCTCCCACAAACTCCCATTTCACAGCAACTTTGGATAACTGTCAACATCAGTGGTCCAACTGTTATTACCATGAGAAACTAATTGCCAAAGGATGCTTTACAGACCAAAAGAGGTACAAAAAGGGTCACTAGAATTAATGGAAGGCGGACATTAAATTAGATCAGAGGCATTAAACAAACAATACAATGCAACCTGTGGCTCACAGAGTCCCTGAAATCCTATCTGTTGGAAGCCAGATTCACCAAGCAAAGACACACATGATTCTTCTCCGATATGTTATAGTTTGGGCAGATTTATGGGAGTTTGTTTTGGTTTTAAATACTGTTTATGTCTTCATTCTGTCAAGAAAATTCCTTATTTCTTAAAACCCACTTACTGCAGGAAGAAATAAAAGTAACTGAGACTGACAAAAATAAACTCATGAACCCCACAAAATGCAACATTCGTGATGCTTTCTTTTTTAGTTATGTTGGTTTTTCATTGATTGTTAGTGATATGGCACAAATAAATGGGGCATTCTGCTAGTAGTAGATTTTTTTTGTCCTGCAACAGATTCAGTAAATAATGATCACATATTGTGACACCAAAAGCGCTGGTGCTCTTCATTTGTTCTAACGTTGTTTCAAAGAATTATATTCAAACATCAAAGGCTGTTTTTCACGACCCAAATTTTGCACAGATATAAACTGCTATGGTAGATTAAGCTCAACATGTCAAGTTATATACATGAATCATTAGGTTTTAATTAGTGGACATTTCTAAATATCAGCTTTCAGTGAGTTCCCTGTAATTACCCACTGAATTTATTTGAACTCATTTATTGCTAATTTGTCAAAATAAAGAATGACACTAGAATCAGCAACTTTATGCTAAATTGTACATCCATTTAACGCCTACAAATGCTGACCACAGAATGTTCCCATGTTCCAAGAAACCACATTGGGATGAGTTTGTCAGTACTTCAGTCTTAAGTGGACCATCGATAGCAATATATGTTTAATCTCCCTCCATTAACAGGTACATAATATGAAGGTTATAGATCAGAGATTACTTTTCACTTAAATTACGGCTTCTGTGATGGGCATGACCGACTTTATTATGTGGTCTTAATCGCCTATTTTGTCACTTCAAGTAGACTGAGTCAGGTAAAGCCATCTGGAGCCAGAAGATTGTGCCTTCACAGTGACCAACTGTGCACCAAGGGACAGAAGGTCCCATAGGCAGCGAGGGATGGCAGAGCAGGGAGTGCCAAGGGGAGTGAGCCATATGCAACCAAGCATCAGATGAGAAAGAAAATTAATAAGAATCAGAGGGGGATGATTCAGAATTTTCTTCATCCCAGAAAGCCATGTAGTAGTTGAAACCAAGCATGGGATGAATGAAGGACCTACTTGCAAGGACTTGAAAGAGTAATATTGAAAACCTGGTTATTCTGTTTTGCCTAACCTAGCTATGTGGAGTCTTTCTTTTTTTCTCTATTTAAAAATAATTATCCAATAGAAACTAGTTTGATGAGTTTAAAAATCTTTTGGTCTTTTTCAGGAACTCCTTATAAAGAGAAGGTCAAGGCAGATTCTCTTCAAAGCTCTGGCCTTCTCAGGGAACCATGAGGGCTTGCTAGAATTCTGCTATGAAATCCCATGGCATTAACATTTCAAGATTATCTTTTTATACATTTTGTAGATTTACAATTTATAGTTTTACATAATTTATGGAGACGTGCTTTATCTAGAAATTTAGAAAATGTATAAAGATAATTTTAGAGAACTATAAAATTTACAGACAAAACTTCTTGAGGTAAATGAGAAAAGACTATTTTTATTTATTTGATACCTAACACTTAAGCCAGCTATACTTACCAGGAAAAATTAATTTCAATTTATATTAAATTCTCTCTTTGTGCAGAATTTGCCCATTAGGGATTATGTCTATATCTGACAATGGATTCATGCTGAATGACAAGAAAAGAAAACCGATAGTAATCCAAATTTCTATTATATTCAAACGAGATATTATTAAAAAGATATGACTATGATTAAGAGTATGATTACTATTTCTAGACAAGATATCACTCAAAGAAGAACTAACAAGAATGCCACCTAAAAGCTGAACACAGGGGCAAGAATAGTCTACACATACCACTCAGAAATATATAGCAAACATACAGCCTTTAAAAATGACAAACGTATAGAGAGTGAACTATATCTGGTGTTCATTGAATAACTAGAACAAAGTATGAGTGCAGGTCAACTTTCTAGCTCTAGAGGAAGAGTTTAGATACTCAAGGAATCTTCAAAGTGAATCTGAATCTACAAGGGCATCATGTGGGAAAATAGGTTAAGAACAGGCAGTATTGCTATTTTTAGGCACAAAGGAAATCTAAGAATATGCGTACATGTGAATCCCAACAGAGAGAGAGCAATGTCAAAAAAATAAAATAAAGAGACTGAAGACGCAGATAGAATAAATGCTTTTGCCAGTATGTGAAATGACTGAGAACTACAATGCTCTTAAAAAAAAAAGAATCCCATAGAAGAAAAAACTAACACACAAGTTAGAAGGACAAATAATGTACAGGATTTCCCCATAATTTCTTTTAAAGATAGAAAGTGCTAAAGGGAATAATTTACCTAGTGAGTAGCACTTAATGTTCAGAAAGTGCTCCAAAGCCAAAAGCAGCTGCTCAGACACTCATAATTTTATTAAAATGTTTCTAACAGACTGACATAACAAAATGGTTTTGTAGGCTTTCAAATCAGATGACCAGACCTCCTAGTTTTAGGGTCAGTCTCATAGTCCAATCATGAATTTATTTGTAGGTTTTAGTACTAGTTTAGGTACAATCTACTCATCCTGTTCTGTTTCCATCTGTCTTTTCCTTGTATTTCCCTAATAGTTCTTTAATTCTGCTGATCTGGGGCCAGCTCTAACAGAGTAAGTTACTGCACAATAATATCATTTTTCCTATCTGTCCACCAGCCTCCTTTCCAATTTGTAACAAAATAAAAATCTCTGACTTATCAATTTCATCATAGTTTAATTTAAGAAAGTAAGGATAGTCCACTTAAACCAGTATCCTGTCTGAAATGGCCAAAAATGGATGTTTTGGGAAAAGAATAATAGTGGGATAGCTGTGTATTCAAACTGCCTCAGAAAATCTTTCTAGCTTGGAGCAATTCTCAGTTCAGAGAATCCTGAGCCAAAAGTGATCTCTTTATATCGTGACTTTTTTTCATGAAGTAAAAAAGGAATCAACTCTGATATGATTGCATTGCGTGTCTCTACAGATCCCCCCCTTTCAAAATTTTCTTTTAATTTGTTGAACAATTTTCACTTAATTTAACAGAGGAGTTTTTGCAAAGGTAAGGAAAATCAACAGTGGGGGAGACACTTAAACTAATAACCCTCATGGGAAAACACTATAGAACGACCATAATCCTTCTCTGTTCCACATGGCCCACGCTGTGGCCAGAGGAGCCATAGCAGAGTTCTGCCCCTTCCACAACCCTAGGTAGGAATTCACAAAACATTGTTGGGTATTATACAATGTGTCAGATGGAAACTAGAAGTACTATGGGGTGAAAAACAGTGGCAACCTGGGGAAGACATAGAGTTTTTGCTGTGGCAGACAGCAGAGGAAAGAACTGAGCGTACCACAGTGGGAAGGATAGTGTGGGGAAATGGGGAGGAAACTGAGATGTCTAGAGAGATAGTTCCAAACTTTGCAGGAAACCTGGCTTCTAGGTCTCTGAGCACAACAAAGACAAAGGTCTTCCACCCAATCTACAGTGGAAAAGGCAGAACACATCAGTGTTGAAAGGAGCGGGGAAAGAAATCAAGCTAAAATGTATTAGTGGCATAATGGAGAAGGCAAGCAGTCTGTACAATAAAACAGCTCTAGAGATACATTTCTGTACTATTTGAACAAAAACCCTGCAAATTTAGGTGGATGAAGGAGAAAAGTACTCAAAAGCCAAATTCTTCATGTTAGGATTTTCTGTCTGTTGCAAGGCTTTAGCGCTACTTTGTGACAATTTTTAGAATAACAACAAAATCTGAAATACCAATTAAAATAACAATCTTTCCTCACATTTTGTTGTTCTACAGTTGCCTGTGCAAATGGCTTCCCCAGCATAAAACAAAACTATAGATCAACAGCACGAATGATGATAAGAACTAAAATATCTCTCAGGATCAACTTCCAAGAGGCTATGAGAATTTATTAGAAAAAAAGATTTGTTTATCAAAAAGACATTTTTAATATTTCATAGCTTGTTTTCATTGAAACAGGGAAGAATAAAAACTCTCACAGAAAAGAAATTCCAAAACCACCTCAGTTAGAAATCTAAAAACGTAAACATTTTGAATTATTCTAATAAAGAAATAAAATTAGCCCAGAATGATAAAGGATCAGCAAATTGATTCTAATATGAAATTACAATCTTTTGATATAAATGACATTTTTTTCCTTTTTTTGAACCTTCTCTTACATTTTAGAAAATAACCTGAGATCTTTATGCTGTGAAGGCTACATGGGGAGTTCTAAAAGCCTCCAGATACTCTATGCCAATAGGTTTTTGATTAATAAACAGTTCTTTTGGTGCATAGAGATGTTAACACTTTTCAAGAAAGAATATAGTATAAAAATTTACATTTGTACAAATAAGGCCAAAAATTTGTGCTTTCTTTTTACACATACACTGCACTTGTCGAGCTTCCCTACTGCAGATGTTTGCAAATATGCCAGTCATCTCCTGAACCACTGCTTATCACAGGTTAACAAAGTGTTTGGGCAGAGGAAGAGCCTTGGACTGCCAAGACAAGAGGTAACTCTATCTTGTTGCCTAACCAGCTCCCCTGCCAGCTCCTGAAAACTCTGTGTGGCTCCTACATATTGCCAGACCATGCTGGAACGTACTTATTGCCAGTAATATAGAGAACCTGGAAAGCACAAGGTGAAGGCAAGAAATGCTGTACACTGTAAAAGGTAGAACTCGGATAGAAACTCCTGGATGGGCATTGCCTGTCAAAGGCATGAAAGGTTTGCAGCTGAAATAAGAGAGAGCACAGACACTCTGCCTTGACACACACAGAGCTCTGCACGTCGCAGTACTCCTTCTAGAGCATTCAGAAAAACAGGCTAAGAAATAGACAATCAATTACGAGAAAAAGCAGCTAGGAGCATTCTGTCTCTCAAGACATTGAGAATCATATTTTGCTATCGTTACCATCGTTACTTTCTGGCTTTTAACTCCACTACTACCTAAATTACTCTTCCTTACATTGTTTTTCACAGCTGTAGAACACATAACCCTGTCACTCTTTTTATTGTAGTAAGTGATATTTATTTTGCTTTTAACTTCTAATAAACTATATTTTAACATATTTACAATGTCATACTCAATTTAAAAAAGGATCTTAGCTGTAGTCACAAAGCTATGTGTTCCAATAAGAAGTCACTCAAATTTGGAATATCAGCTAATGAAATAGTAGAGAATTTCACATAATAGCACTAAATATAACCAGTGATTTCATGATGAAGCAGCTAATGATCCACATTAGGAAATGAAATCTAAGAGAAGACTTTAGTCACAATTTTTTGGGGGTGCAATAGCTTATAAATTTTAGATATCTTTAACGAACCATGCGTATTTGTGTATTGAAATTATCTAAACATAAATTTTCTTTTATGTGAAAGAGGCTATTTTCCTACCCACTACTTGTTAAAACAAATCAGTATTTAAGATTTGTCATACGTTAGAATATTCTTAAACTTACCTGGGTAAATAATTCAAAGTTTTACTCTTTACACTTACTATGATGCACATATCAAAGTTGCTTTTGTTACAACTGTCTGAGCTTATTTACTGTAACTTTAAGTGACACAGACAGGAGGAAGTGAAATCCCATTATTACCTATGGAATCTCTGATGCATTTTGGAAACGTGTCTGTATTTCATCTGATGGCTGCTACTGCTCATCTTGTACAAACTGGGCTGACAGAAAACCAACTGATTCTGAAGACTAACTTCATGACGTTTCCATAAATGTTAGAAGACATGGAAGACAATTTCTAAGATCTTCTGATGACAGAAAGTGAGTACTATTCTAGTTAACGACAGTAGACTCAACAATTTAGCAGATTGTTGATCAAATTTTCTTCACCTTTGATCACATGAAAATGCACCTTTACATTATTTAATGCATTATTTGATTGATTTTAAACAGTAGTTTGCTTGTTTACATCATGTTGAATTGAAAGAAAAGCAATTTTATTCCAAAACGTATGTAGAACATATGCAATTATTTGCTGAATTTCATAATGAACAGCAAAGCAATTCAATATAGGCTAGTTAATAGTCAAAGCTTCCAGTTTCTGTGTAATTGCTGCACATTTGTGACACACAGTTTTCTTTGGATTTTTGTTCCTATACTGCTGTTTGTAGGTAATAAGAGCCCTAAAAAGAATGTGCTTGTTATAAGCTGTGTAGTCATAAATGCCATAAACAAAAATCCAGACGCAACACAACTGGTGATGCAGTTCTACTTGTTGGAAAAATGGACCCTTTCTGCTTTCTATGTTATGTGGTGAACAAGCAGATCAAAAATAATTTTGCATTTTTTCTTAAATACCTTCTTTCTTTGGTCATTTTATATACACCAGAATATTTTAAAATGTGCAGCTTTTAATGATATTACTTGAATGCCTTCTGATGATTTAAGTGGTAGATGTGTGATCACTGACATAGAAATGAACTTTTACTACCATTGGCTGATACATACTTTTGTTCTTAACTTTCTGTGCTTTTATCTCTTTTAAACCAAGAAAAAAAGTTTGTCCTCTGGATCTCATTCTTTTTCCTTTCATATCAATAATGGGCTGTTTGTACAAAGCTCTATTGACTCTGTTCCATCTAAATCAGTCTCCTCCTCTCTCATCACCATGCTCTGTTTTCTTTCTTGTCTGTCATTATAACTTCATTATAGCTCAGTCAAGGTATGTGGATACTCACAGGGTTAAAAATATGCAGTGGATTAGTTCAGCTAGTCATATTAATGACTAGAGACACCACCGCTGTACTTACCAATTACTGTGACGATATAATGCACTTAATTAAACATGGACAAAAAAATGCTGGTGTGGATCTGATATATATACACAAAATATTTTCACATGGTAATGGTAATTTTTGAAAGACTGATACATTACAAAGAAGAAAATATCTATCATGGATTATGAAGCAACATGGATATCAAATATGAACTGCTTTATATGTGATCCAGAGACTTAGTAAACAAAGTTCTAATATATTACTTTCAAAAAGCTAGCGCTTTCTCATTTATTAATCAAGAGACAAAAATAATTCTGTGCCAATACAAACAGAGGTAGAACGATATTATGAAAAGAAGGTGCTCAAGTTAAACTGGGAGTCATGATCTTATGACATAAAAACCCATCCATTTTGGGTTAGGATTCACATTAAAGCCATCAATCTAATTACAGGAGACCTCACTTAGACATAAAACCCACTGCAAGACATAGAATGTCCCTGGTTTATCCTCTACGTAATCTAGCTCCATCAGGAAACTGGATAGTAATTTTAATAAAATAGGAGTCATAAGTTTTTATTACTTTTATAATGAATGCTTTTCAGTTTTATTGGCTCTTGGAAGGAGTAATTTAGCTTCTCTATTTAAACATGACTTTTTATCCTTCACAACCTGCAGGTTTCAATGTTATGTTTCTAACATTATAAATATACATGCAGATACCGAGGTTTTAATAAAGGTATGAAGTTCTCTTCACTGATATATATAACATATGATTTTGAAAATCACAGGAAAAGGAAAAAAGATTTAATCACTGTTCTAGGCTGATACAGCAAACATAATTTTTGAGAATATAAGAATATAAGCTTTACAAAGTGGTTATCAGTGATCACACTGAGTTAGGTAATATATACTGTTAAACATCAATTTCGATGCTTCTCTTGCTCTTCAAATTTTCCTGGAAAAAGCATTCTCTTACATTTCTCACATATTAATATCATGGCCATTACTGACATCAGTGAGAGTTGTACCATCAGTTTCTTAGATTACAAAATGGGAAGATGGGACATGAAGATTTTTTCTATAAAGTGAACCAGGAGACTGATACTGATTTCAAGGGGAAGAAAAAATAATTTCTGTTATGCTCTGCTTTTCTTTCACTTTGGTTTAAATAGTTAAGCAGCATAAATTTAAAAATACTGCTTCTGAAGTGCTGTCTAATTTTTTTTCTAGAGTTTTGGAATAGACAGGAAAGACGTGCTCTGGTATCATAAAAGTGTTTTGTTTTTCCCTGATTTTATTTGTTACAGAGGAAATGGGAAAAGAACAATATGTTTGTACTGCCTGTTTTTAAAATTGTGAGAATTCTTTAATAAGTAGTGAAATCCTGGCATCATCAGAAAAGTCCTAATAAACAATTGACTGAAGAACATTGGCAGCCTGAAATTCTACTAATTAATTTATAGAAGACAAACCTGTCAAAGCTGTCAGGTATAGTCTTCTGGTATAAAACCCATGAAAACTTATTTTTCCCCTTGCTCTTTCCTGTATATCTGAGTGATGTGATGTCAGTAAAGTGTTTATAATAATCTGAAGAAATGTTTACAGACAGCTTCAGCTTTAGTTTTAAAAAAAAAACAAATTTTTTTTTTTTTCATTTTCTTATAACTGAAGGGGACATGACACAAAGAAACAGCAATTTTCAACAACTGCATGAATCCCACTATTTTGGCAACACACTGGCTAGTTAAAAACAGAAATTAGAGCAGAATTCACAGCTACAGAAGTTGTAACAGGAGTTGGCAATGGAAGATGATGCATCAATGCTTGCCACTTTGAAAATAACAGTGAGCAGCTGCATATGCAACTTCCATGGAACAGTTCAGAATACCCTAGCACTCATGTATGACATGAGAGCAGAGGGTCATCTATAAAGTACGCATTCGCTGGTTAGGGAATTTCTAAGATTATAGAGTGAAAAAGTACATAAGAAAGAAAATTATTAAAATAAAAATTTAGTAAAGCTTCATCCTGCTGAACTTCATGAGAAAATTCCAAACTGCACGCTTTATACATTTTTATTTTTTTTTTAAATTGTAGCTGGCTGTAACTGAAATTTGGAGGTTGCTAATATGTTATCATTACTCAAATAATTAAGCTTGGGAGCAATACATTTTTTTTAATTAGCTATCTCAAAGCAAGTACTATTATAATCATCTAATTATCCTTTTAGGCAGCTTTATGCATAAATGTTTTAAACATTCATTGCCTTTCTACTGGGGGCTATGCCTCAGTTTACATACTCTACAAGAAAATAAAATTAGTGTTTCGCACTGAAGAACATGCATGAACAGAAAATGTCAGAATGCTGAATGTTGCAATTTTATGTTTTTCACTCAAGACTTTCTAAGGCTTAAAGGAATAAACCAACTTGTCCATTTAAATTATTATTTTTTTAATCTTTTTTTTTTTTTTCTGTTTGATTTATGTCATTTATACTGTCTACACCTGCTTCTTCCTCATAAACCTGGAATAATGCCACTTCTCAAATGATTGAGCCATTCAACTGCTAATGAGTAGCCGTTAAGATTTTCATATACATCTGTTTTATATTTAATAAACAAGTCTTTCAGCAAAACTACTTCTGAAAAAGCCTCTTAGCTATTTTTAAGAATTCTTGGTGTATCTCCTCAGAAAAAAGAATGCTGAACTGTGGTATGGGAAAACACAGCCTAACTAGAGGGGGTACCAACAGTGAAAATGCAGAAGCACACATTAGCAGCAAGCCTGCTGTGGACTTGGTACAGATTGGGGATGCTGGCCAATAACAAAGCATGCACCAGCGTGTTTTTATTAATACTGCTACTTTCAGCAGATCCAGGAAAAGCTGAAGGGAATCTATTCATCAGTGTGGCAATCAGACCTTCATGTTTCTATACGCATACCCCAAGAGGGCAAGTTTTACTTAGTCTCATGAAGGCTTAACATCTTAGGTATGTAACATGGTAATACATAATCGGTACCTGTTTCAAATTAATAACAAACAAATTAAAACAAATAGGTGTTTTAGTACTCATTTTGCATTTTTAAAGACTACACCAAATAATATCTTTATCAACCCATAATTTGATATAGCAATTTTTCCATATTAAATATAACACTATGTCCCTTGCTTCACTGTAATCAAAGAACATACATCAAAAAAAAAGGACTATCAGAAAAAAAGTTACTCAGAAGATAGATCGTTCAACTTCAAAATGCTTAATTTAAACATCTGATACCTAATCACTTAAATAAGAAATTTGAAAGTACATATGGAGTTCATTAAGTAATGCAGTTTTCTGGTTGGTTATTTTTATAGAGAAAAAATACATTTTTTACTTTATAGAGAGCAATTTTATGCCATAATTAGGTATATCAAGTCTTTATAATACTGATAAACAAGTGTACAGAAATTGCATTTGAGATGCAAATAGTGCAAGTCAAAACTGCAGAAGATACTTATTAAATGTGATTCTTGCATGATAATGATGTAATTTCTGTAATAAGTTAAAGCAATAAGATGGACGAACATGCACAGCATTTCAAAGTTTTAGATTGATGAAAACATTTCCTCATCAATTTATCCTAGCACCAGAAAAACTGATCTGGATCTATTCCATGTCTTCTCCTGACTCAATTTGACAATATCGTAAAAAGCTTAGCATGGATGTAACAGGAACATGCTGTTGACATGTTCTGTCTCTGGATTTTCAAAATAAAATCAATAATAAACTACACTTTATTCAAGAGCGCATGTTGTAGGCAATATTGCCAGGGAAAAAAAGAGGAGAGCAATAATTCATATCTGATTCAATCTCATTCTAAAAGACTTGTAAAACCAAAATAATCATCAAAATCATATACCAGCATCTGAAGCTGATTTACATTTTTTTACTTTAACTATATTTAGGTGATATTTACTTCAGATATGTAAGCAAACCAAGTATTCTTAAAGTTGTTGTCTCCATTGTTTCATCTCTTAACTAAATAAATGTCCAAAAGCAAACATTTGTCAATGTTCTGTCATTCTCTATTTTAATAAAGCATTTTAAAAATCCAATTCTGTCTTATGCTTTAATTACCCAGAAGAGAACGGAAAGCTTATATGCACATCCATTTACATTCAATCCATATAACTGTCAAAGTACTTCATGAAAATAAATGTATTCCTCATGAGAAAAATGCAGATCTGTTGATGCTGTGTCTGTAAAGCCTATATGCTTTACTGTATTTCCTAAACTCTGAGAAACAATAGAGGGGTAATTCTTCCATCAAGACATATATAGATATCAGAACTTGAAAAGTTACTCCTTTCTGAAAACAAAATAAAAATGTTTTTCTTACAACATTTTACAAAACACTGTATCTCTACTCAGCTAGACTTCTACTATGCATCTCAATCCATGAATGAGGACAAATATCTAATTAAATAACTTCATTTGGGAGTTAAGATCTGCTACACACAAATGCCTGAAAATTGGCAAGATTGGTTGGCCAAGGTGCATGAAATGGGAACTAAAAGTCCTTTTTTGGCTGTAAAAAATGTGCATACAAGATTTCATTTCACTGTCTAGGTATATATAAAGCCAGAGACCTTTCTAGGTAGCCATTTCCTAGGTAAATATAGAGACGGAATGTATAATGAAGATTAAGAAATGTCTTTTATAATTCCTACTTTTAAATAATATTTAAAATATATATGAATACAGAAAAATAATTTCCTGATATTTTTTTTTTTAATACTTGAGAGATTATTTTATTGCTAAAGGTCAAATACAGGTAACTGAAGCAGCTGGAGAGAACAGAAATGCTGTAGTTTATCATGCCTAGACTGAAGAGCTTCTTGTGACTGAAATCTAGCTTTTTTCATAGCTAAGCGTGGCTTTCATCTTGATTAATTGAACAGGGAATGACATTATATCAGAGGGGGTTTAAAACCACCTGCCTTAGATATCTATTCCAGGATGGGACAAATTGCCCTTTGGCGAGTCCTTCCTCTTCATAAAACATACCTGGATGATTTATTTAGACTACTTTGGTCACAAATACATATTCAACTGGGTAGGGAATAGATATGTCAGAATTATTTGGCTAATAATTGCAAACACTATCTTTGTTAAAATGCAATGTTAAAATGCACATCAGTGCCCCAAGTGGACCCGCAGGCCCTGCTACCACTTTCCCCCTCATGTGAGTTTGGCTGCCCAGAAGTACATCCATGGACATGGGCAGCTCTGATGGAGCTGTGTCACCATGGCTGTGGGAAGCCTTATAGGTCCCCTCTTATCTGCTCTTGTCAGGAGCTGGCTGCAGCTTAGCCTTGTGCCTCACGACTACTGACTCACATGCCTCACCATGGGGCCCTCTTTGAACTGCTGAAGTGGCCTCCTTTGATCTTTAATCAACACAATAATATTTGATTTATTGGGATTCCTCATATGCTTACATTTATTCATATGTTAAGAATTATATTGGATACGCACTCTCTCACTAAGTTCGATGTTGTAGCGTAACCTACAACTCATTAAACTGCAAAACAAACGGTTGATTGGGGTTTAAAATATTTTTATCAATTTTCCTCCTTTAATAATTTTCAGTGTTAAGAATTTCTTACAAACCTGCCATTGTACCTCAGTGATTTATTCCATTTTCATTACATCCAATTACCCCACTCCCTACTATTAGTCAAAGTAGTCCCAAATAATTGACAGCTTTTTTTCCAGGCTGTAGGTGCTTCTGGAAGCTTTATGTCTCATGAAGTGGAGAATGTCCTTATCTGCCTTACTGAGATTATCTACAAACTGTGGGCTATTTGTGTCACCAGCACACCATAGGTTAACAATGACAACCACCACTAACACTCTTCTGATGGATTGTCCTGATGGATCATTTGGGACCGCCTTGAGAGAGCCAAGGGCAAGCTGACTGATAAAAATCAGCAGCAATTGATTTCCAGCAGAATCTTGACAAATAGGAGACATACATCTCACTTGTCTCTTCAGATACACAGACTACAGTTTCTCCTAGTATGCACTGCAAAAGAAAACAGCCATGAAGGAGTCGTGGATTCACCCAATACTTATAAAACCATGAACTGCTATATTTTATCTTGGAAAACAATACCATGTTGTGTTACCAGCTGTTTCAACCCACCAGTATGTATCCAAGCTATTTTAATTGAAGGTGGTAACATATTAAAGGTTTGACCTTTGGAAACTTGAGTATTTTGAGTCACTTGGGGATTACTCACACCAACTACTTTCTATGCTTCACTCGCATATGTATCCCAGGGTTCCACTGAAGCACAGTTGCTTCTATCTTTAAGCAGTACCATCACATTTATTATCAAGTCAAATGTATTTGACCCTTATGTGGGTGTTGAGGGAGAACAGGAATAACTTTTAAAGTGAACGCAATGGCCAAATGGTATTACCTTGAAGACAATAAAGTTACAGCAGAAGATGGCAAACTTGCAGCAGTATCTCCTCTCACAAGTGACCAGCAGCAAGGTGAGACAGAAGACATACACTTCATAAAGGTGTACTTAGCAAAAAATTAATTTTTAGAAACTGAAGTGCTAGAGAATGTTCCCAATAAGATGTTGCCTTGTACTACATTACTATCACATGCTTCACTGGCATAATTTAAACATTAAAAATCAGACTCTTAATTCTATCAAAACCAGAAAGACTGCAGGCAAAGAAATGTTAAGCCCTGTCTATGCACTTGTAATTTTTCTAAGTAACCCAGACTGTTTTACAGCTTGTTTCATAGTGACTGTAGGAGTCTAACAAGCAATTACTTTTCTATGGCATTAACACATCTTCTCTAGTAACTGTTGAGGCTGTTAAAAATACTAATAACACCCACTCAGCAGAGAAGACTCAACCTACTTGTAAAGCCTAGAAAGGAGTTCACTCCTTTTCTTCAAAACTAAAAGTGTTGTCTTTCTTGACAGACAAGAAATAAGCCTCTTGCACTTTTTTCTATCTTGAAATGTACACCCTAAATTCATGTTATGTTTCTCAACATGCGAAAAGGGAACTAAGTTATTAAAAAGGAAAAGTGTCTATGAAAAGTCAAGATTAAAATCTTGAATAGGAACTCAAACATATTTCTATATAAAATTTATATTCTTCCAAAATAATTATTCATAAAGAGAAAAAATTATTTCAGATGTAGACATTTCATTATCTTTGTATCTGAGTATGTATTACTTCATAGAATCATAGAATCGTCTAGGTTGGAAGGGAACTTAAAGATCATCTAGTCCAACCATCAACCTAACTCTGACAAAAAAATAAGGAATAAAAAAAAATAAAAAAATCACTAAACCATATTCTTGAGGACCATGTCTACCCGTCTTTTGAACACCTCCAGGGATGGTGCCTCAACCACTTCCCTGGGCAGCCTATTCCAATGCTGGATAACCCTTTCCGTGAAGAAATTTTTCCCAATATCCAATCTGAACCTCCCCTGGTGTAACTTGAGGCCATTTCCCCTTGTCCTATCTCCTGTGACTTGGGAGATGAGACTGACCCCCGCTTCTCTACACCCCCCCTTCAGGTAGTTATAGAGCGTGATAAGGTCTCCCCTCAGCCTCCTCTTCTTCAGATTAAACAACCCCAGCTCCCTCAGCCTCTCCTCATAAGACTTATTCTCCAGACCCCTCACCAGCTTCGTTGCCCTCCTCTGGACCCGCTCCAGCTCCTCAATGTCTTTTTTGTGGTAAAGGGCCCAAAACTGGACACAGTACTCAAGGTGGGGCCTCACCAGTGCCGAGTACAGGGGGATGATCACCTCTCGGGCCCTACTCACCACACTGTTCCTGATACTGGCCGGGATACCATTGGCCTTCTTGGCCGCCTGGGCACACTGCTGGCTCATGTTCAGCTGACAGTTGACCAACACCCCATGGTCCTTTTCTGCCAGGCAGCTCTCCAGCCACTCTGCCCCAAGCCTGTAGCGCTGCAGGGGGTTGTTGTGACCCAAGTGCATGACCCAGCACTTGGCCTTATTGAAATTCATCCTGTTGGTCTCAGCCCATCGATCCAGCCTGTCCAGATCCCTCTGCAAAGCCTCTCTACTTCTGCAATAGCTGTTCCAGTATGTGACATCATTCTCTTATTTCATTCTACATTTCAAAGTTTATAAAAATAAAATAAAAATAAATTTAGAAATCCATGTGAGTACAGGCACAACATAAAACATAATTTCTTCTGTTGTTTTCTGTTTAATAATGTCATCAAAAGATAAGAATTCAACTAATTGTCCATGCATGATATTCACATGGTATAATACTTTCTGTTAGAAAGAGGAACCACACATGACCAACTGTAAGAGCTCCAGATGAAAAAAATTGGTCCATCATGGAGGGAAGAAGCACCAACTGAAGTTACACAAGATGAGGAGCCATACATGGAGGCTCAGCCAGAAAGCTGAATAGAAGGGTTCCTAACGTAAATATATTATTGGTGCAATCTTTATGCTTTATAATTATGGGATCTAGGAGATTACTATATACATATACACACACACAGAGTACCTTGTGTGTGATTTGACAGAGATAAGAAATAGTCAACATTAAGAGGCCCCATAGATCACTTTCTGCTGTGCTTGTAGAAGTCTAATCATTATCAACCTACATAAAGTTTCACAGTAAATAAGGAAATTACGCAAACAGTGTAATAAAATATATCTACACAATATGAAGCTTTCACCTATCAAGTCACTACAGCTTACACAGACTTTCTCTAAAGCACAGAAGGAGATACAGGTATGAATTACATTCTAGAATAATGGCAGGAAAATATGAACAGGTATCACATAGAAACACAAAAGTAATGAATTGCATCAGAAAAAGCCAGGTCCTTAACAGGACAATGTTTACATTAGATTAGTTTCATGTGGCAGAGGTAAAGAAACGGAGGCCAAGTAATCTTGATCTACTATGGAGGAAGAAATGTTGTTAGAATAAGTGTAATTGCCAAAGTTACTTGGCTCTGCTCAGGAGGGTTGAGAGCTTTCAGCAAGTTCTTATAAGACATCGAGGCAATTCAGGGGAAATATATCACATTCTCACAGTGACAGCATGAGGAGTACCAACAAAAGAATTTTCAGAGTTTTGCTGTGAATAAGTTAAATAACATATCTTATGATTTGACTCATAAGGCAATCTTCTTTTCTCGCTCATTAAATAGGTGAAACTGAAAGAAGTGACTCCAGTCCTTATTTTTCCTGAAAATAGGGTATTTTCCAAAAGAGAGACATATGATAACAGAGAGTAATAACCACATAAGAGCTCCGTATCACAGTAGGAGAAATTAGTATGGCCAATGTCCTTTTTTTTAACCTCATGAAATCTGAATAATAACATGAACCTGAGAAAAGACAGTAAGCTTTTGACATAAATTGACTCAAGGTCCTATTAAAATTAAGTCATTCGTAGTCAGCTGTCTCTATCCAGGTGAAGAAATTAAATCAAAATATTAGTTTTCTATAGAGCTTCGTAATGACATTAAAGGAGAAAGGAAAACCAACACTCAGAACTTGCTGATCTCAAGCCCTACTCCTCCAAAACATCCTGCCTGTCTCATCTTACCACACAGAAGAGCTGAAGACCTTCACTGTATATTAAAATATATTTTTAAATTATGCACCTAAAAAAAGCCTGTTATCATGGATATTTAGTATCTACGATATTCAGTACAAAGTAAGTAATCATCATTACGCTCAGTGAGCACCATAAGAATGACAGGGTGCATAAAGAAAATAAGAGTATATAACGTTCAGAACAAATTTCTGGTTTCTTTTTAATATACAGAATGATTAGTCATAACCACATATAATAATTTTGCAAGGTACTAATACAAATAAAATTTAAATAATGTCTGCAATGTATAATTGAAATAGGAAAAAAAACCCCTTTTTGTACCACATGAATAACATAGAAATCCCTTTTAAAAAGTTCACAGTGGATTTTTTAAAACTATCCTGCTTCTTTTTTAACAATAATAGATTTTTCTTTATGTAATGTGCTTACCTAATTAATAATATGTACCGTGGAGCATTTTATGAGCCTATGAAAAATCCACTACACAATTCCTGTGAAATCCTCTACCTTGGATTCTGTATTTTCTATTTAAATGTAAGATCACACTGGGAGCAAAATGGACGGCTGCTTGCCAATTACATGAAAGCACCCTGACTGGAACACATTATTACTTTAGCCCACTTTTCAGGAAGGAATAATTCTATCATTTTATATTTTGTAGAGCTCTGAATCAACTCGAACATGTAGTAAGAACAGTTTTAAAAGACATTCTTCCTTTAATTAGGAAGAAAGAAGCTTTATTTACAATGTTTCTTACTCTACCACTGAAGAGATAGAGCTGTGTGTGAACTTGAGTTAGATAAAAAAGAAATTCCCACCTATTTCCTCTCATGCTTCAAACTAGAAGACACAAGCTTTAGTAAAGGAGCCATAAATACAGAAAAGTTATTGGTACTCTGCTACAAAATGTATTTCTTCTTCTGATAGGATGATGATGATAAAGCAGAGCTTAGTCCTCAACTCCTGTTCTTCTCACTTTGCAGTGACTGTGAACACTTCCCTCCACTCACACAGCTTATAAAGTTATCTGCTGATGACTCACAACCCTACCTGTCTCACCAACTTATCTCCTATGCCTGGTTAATATCTCTTCTTAGGCATGCCACTGTCACTTCAAACAGATGATTCTCCCATCTTCGCTTTCAAACTCTTTCTGCTCCTTTTTCCATCACTATTACAATTATTATTCTCTTAATCTTTCAAGACTACAGGCTATACCTTTTCTCATGTTCCTTCTTCTCTACCTCCTCATCAGTTACCCTAAATATCTCTCTAGTACCTATTATTTTATTTCCATAGACGTTTCAGCAAGCACTGCCATTCAGCAACTCATCACTTCAATTAATAAGATCTTGTTCTGGCCCTGAGCTATTCTCTCACCACTCCTCTCTGCCTCAGTGACAATCTTGGTGCAACAGCATTGCTGTTAAACCACATGGCTTTGACTCTGTCTGGCGAGTCTTTCTTTAGTGCCATTTCAAAATTTAATTTTATATCACTGTCCTAGCATTTTCAAAACCACCACATTTAGCCTTCATGCTGTGCCCAATTCCTTCCCATCCAACCCACCACAGGTTTGCCACATAACCTTCAAATCCTTTTTATTAACCTCCTCCATCAAAGGCCTCTTCTTTGCCTTCAAGTTGCTCTTTTGATAGCATCTACCTTCAGCCTACATACGCACCACACAGCTGATTCATTCTGACAAGTATAGGCACTTATATCCAAACCCTACTTACTCACACCCGTGTGCAACCTGACACAGTTGGTGAGGCGGTTTATATCAGAAATGTAACCTGAGCTATACAAAGTGCAACATGGCAGAAGAAAGAAAAATCATCACATAGATCACAAAGTGTATGATCATACACATCTTTTTTAGCTCATTTTAGCACATTCATACTGTTTGTGGCAATTATTTTTCTGCTCTTGCACATTCATATCATATATTCATATATGATGCATGACAGAATTTCACTACTTCTGAACTACTGAAATACTACATTATAAACCAGGTGCAGCTGATATGTGATGCCTGTGATCGCTGGCTAATGCGGGAAAAGTAACATTTCATCTGACTAGCTGCCTGTTACATCTGGTACTGATCCTCAGCCTATCAATTGGATTTATATTAACGGCTGTCTTAGTTATTTTTTCCTAAATGCTATTCTGCATTGAAGAGATGCCATTGTCAATTAAAAGCCCACACTTGCATCTCTTCAACAGCAAATCGCACACCTGATCAAATTTGAGACAGAGAGAAACTGTGGCTCATTAGTTTTCTAAGTGAGCCCCATATACATTGTATGCATCAAAAATTAGCTCATCCATCAATAAATGGTTCTGCTATTCTGTTATTTCAGTATTTTGCATAAGAATTAGTATAATATTCTTCACATATATTCGAGGGTTTTTTCAGATGAGAAATAGATCAAATGCAAAGACACTCAAAATACGAACATGCCATCTATCAAACATGCACAATCCCCTATTTATATGTAAAGATTTAAAGCTTGCTACATGGTGGGAATCATTCCGTTCCATTTTTATCATTGGGATAGTTATGTAATCCCATCGAAACAGAGTATAATTCAGACCTCTCAGCACGACTGGCCGTGTGCAGAAATGGCTAGATCAGAACTATCATACTCTTGCAGATGTTGCTCAACCCATTACACAACCTGCAGAAGGAAGCTTGGGAAAAGGCAGAGATTACATTATCGCACTGCCAGCAACTCAGCCATCTCAGCCACAGAGCTAAGGAGTTTCAGTTTGCTTTTAAGAAAGAGAAGGAAAAGGGTAGACTGAAATGGAGAGCAAACGTCCATAACAAAGCAAAAGAAATAACTGTAAAATTTATAAATGAAAATGTAAAGGACATTTCCTGCAGCTAATAAAGACATGCTGTTAAATTTCAAAGTGGCCTACTGCTGAATGTGAAATATGAGTATTAGATGACCTGACCATGGAAAATGCCCTTAACCAATCTAGGAAATGGCTTTTCTCTCCAGATCATGAAGAAATATGTGCCAAAAGAGCTGTGCATCATGAAGTTGAATAAGAAAAAATTGGGACAAAGAGTGAAAAAAAAATCCTAGAAAATGGACAAGTAGTTTCTTTTACCATCAACTTTGTTGAATATTCTTTAGGGAAATAGAGACGGTTACAACACGGGAGAACAAGGACAGGTGCATGCTGCTCAGTGATCATTCAGCCAAGCAATAACTCAGGGCCTTTAAGAAGCTATGGAGTTTAACGTACAGCTGAAGTACATCAGCAAGGAGAGAAATCCAATCTCCTCAGAGATTATTTATGACAAAGTGCACCTAACTGAGGCCCAATTTGTTTGTGGAATTGCAGTCATTCCATTTCAACTAAACAACAAATGAATCTGCCTTGCAGAGGATTGGTTCAGAGTATAAAAGAAAACAAGGGAGAGAACAGATACAACACTTCATTTACACACCAATTTACAGGCTCACTTACAGAAATGATTGATAAAGCAGTTTTTTGGAAGCAGAGAACTATCTGAAACAGAAGGCCTTTGAATCGCATCTGAAATCTTTCGTCTGTAGAGTGAGCACTTCTTATTTCAGATTTCTTAATGTATACACATTGGCTTAAAATTCATACACTGTCTTATTATTTTTACTGTTTCTGCAATTTCCTTTACATGGTTAAATTGCAAGTTTTGTCAAACTAAGAAAACTAACATAATTCTTTTTTTATATAAAACATACTCTAAGATTAAATTTGAAAAAGGAAAAAAAAAAGTGAGGGCACAGCATGGGCTGGCAGCTCTCAGTGGGCAGGGGCAGCGAGAGCAGTGGGGTCTCCCCACGGCACAGCCTTCTGGCCGGGGCTCTTCCCACTGCCCCCAGCAAGGGAGCAAGGCAACCGAGAAGGGCAGATGGGGGCAGCCCCAGGCATCAGGCATCTCCTTGGGTAGGTGTTTTTCTAATTAATAATATTTAAATTTTATGATATATGCTATTTGAAAGCACACTATTTGAAAAAGCTCACATTTTATGTTGAATTTGCTGTGAAAACATGGAAACCACACAGCATCAGCTAACATATCAATCAATACTTTATCACTTGGCTTGATTTTATTCAAAACTAACTTCTAGTATGTCCACTGAAAATTAAATATTGAAAAGGAATTTCAGCCGTCAATTACAATTTTGGGTCAATTTCTGCTCCTTTTCTCATCCTTGTCATACACAGCAAGACTCCATTTCTCCCCACCAAAGCTCATAAGAGCATTTCCCCAGCCAATGGAAATGATCACACATTAAATACTAAACAAAAATATTCAGGGGCAGTCTGGGCAATATTACCAGTGTGTCACTGCTGCAGTCTTGAAATTAGAATAGAAAAAACCTTAAATTGTTCAGAAAGAGTAATCAGTGGGTCCAGCAAAACCCCACGGGTAAAATTCAGATTTTACACACACCTAAAATAAATTCACAAATCCCAGGTGTTACAAACCACCAAAAATGGCAAAGCAGCAGTGCACATGAGATCTGCTTTTCAAAGGAAGCACTGAAAAAATACTTCTTAAACAAAAAGACATACCGAAAGTACAATTCAATATATATTTCCAAGCAGAAGCAGCAACAGTTATGGCAAACATTCAAATAAAAGAAAGGCAAAAGTTCAAAACCAGAGAACTAGACAATTTAGTGAATCTGTATTTGAAATGGGATAAACTAGCACCTACTGAAGAATAGTGCACAATGATTTTAAAAAAAAAAAATATACAAAATACCCAGTAATCAGACTCTCCTTGTCCAAAAGCTGAACATGAAAAGAAGAACCTCTATTAGACATTAAAAAAAAATGATTTTACTCTCCTGCTGAATGAAAGTGAAAATATTAAGGAGGGAGAGGCTTCTCTCAGCTTCTCACATGTGTTACAGAAGTAGAAGAGATGTATGGTATTTTTCATTGAGAACCTCCAAACTTTACAAGACATACTATGATAACTGAATTTTGGCAAAAAAGAAGGAAATCTTCCATGCTAATGGTATGACACTGAAAGCGTAAAGCTGTACAAAAAGAACTCGAAGCTAAATGAAACCAAAGTACAGAGACAGGACTCCCAAGATTGACTTGAATATGAGAAATGTATATCTATGTTTGTAACTAGCTCCCCAATGTCTTATTTTTAATATTGTGATGCTTATCAAAATATTTGCTTCATACACAATGCATATAAAATTAACATTACCAACATCACTACATTTAAAACAGTGACAAAGTGAGTAAAAATTAAGCAGCTGACGTCAGAAAAGGTAAAGTAGAACAGAACCTGACCATCAATTTAAGTAACACTATGAAAGATGGTTTAACTTAATACTTCCTTGTTTCACCAATTATGCAGAATCTTTTGACTGTGTGATTATGAAATACTGTGAGAAGTGATGTGTGAAATGGGATTTCCTAGACACTCCATAGACTGATAAGCAATATATGTTAGCTGTAGGGAAAATATCAATAGATGTGACAGGACAGTTTAAACTGAGGAATATATTTGCCAAAGATGTGTACAATTGCCTGTGGTTTAAATATATATGTCTACTTAATAATGTGAGACACACTGGAGTATTCTGGTTAAAGAATGAAACTTAGAGTTGTCATATAATCAAACTACAGCATATAAATTGCATGAACACAGAAGAAATTAACCATTAGTAAATAAAAATTAACACTAAAATAAAAACATTAGCAATTAACGATGAACAATAGCTCCAATATAGTGTAGTTATTAAGCCATTAAGGGAGGGCATTAACAACAGGTAATAAATTTGGAATATTTTGCATATGTCATAAATAGTAAGGACAGGAGTAAATTTGAATGCAGCATCCTATCCTGAGCAGGAGGTTGGATGATTCTGTATATATTCTTTACGTGTTTCTGTATAAAGCTCTGTGAAGCTCGCTGTACGTGACATCAAGTTGGGAAACTATTTGTTCTTTTGAATCTGACAGTGTTGTTCTTATTCTAATTTTGAATATGGGTTTGAAAATCTCATTGATGGTGTAGAGGTTTTCAGGATTTGTTGTTATCAAAGACTACAACAGCACATAAAGAGAATCTCTTAATGTTTATTTCTGAATATTACTGGAATCTTACTTTACAAAACTTACTCTAAAAAGGATTTCATATTTGTTGAGAAATGGGAGTTCTTGGATGTTTGGTTTGGTTTTTTTGGCTGCAGAAAAGGTAAACAAAAACATTTTGAGACTTTGCGTTCACTGTGCACATGACATCTAGCTCAATGGTAGAAAATGAAGAGCCACCCTGAGTGGCATTAGTTGTCATCCTACAATATCTGAAACTATCTGATTGAACAAGTCACAAGCAAATATCATGAGCTCCACTAGGCAACAATATATTAATTTAGAAGCATGTTCTTAGCCAATAAAATAATTTGTATTATCATAAAAAAAAGAAATATTGCCTTAATACTGTGAAGAAAATAGTGAGGTCTTTGATAAAACCTATAATTTCATACTTCCAATAATGCAAGGTAATCACTTTACCTAACTTCGGTTTTGTCCTGCTATCTTCCCCCACCTATACTGTAATCAAATACAAATCTTTTAACTCCATCAAGAAAATATTAAACACTTGAATTTTTTAAAATATATTTTGCATCATTAGTGCATGTATTTCAAATGGATCAGAATTCCTGTCTTAGGATGCTCCTATCAGAAATGCCAGGTCTTTGAAGATCTGCTACAAACAGACTTCCTACATGTTCGCTTATATTCTCATTTTCCTTCCCCTTCCAAGGCTTCTTTTCATCTTACATTGCCTCCAAATTAAGGATGGATTTAAGTTTTTGTACTAAGCATCATGGTTTAAGTTGTTTATGAGACTGTGAAAATACAAGATACATAAATATGCTTCCATCAGTAACTCGCTCATATTTTTTATCAGACAACATAAGTTTTCCTAGTAATAATACTTGAAAGTATGGGACCAGTGCAGGCATCTTGACAGCCATTTGAGGAATAAACTGGAAAAGAATAAGGCTAAACAGGATAAGAAGCAACGCAGGCAATGAATTTACTCACTTTATTGGGTGGTATACAGTTTATCCACTCTATACCAAACAAGGGCTTATGTACTTTTTGTTTTGAGTGTACAGTTCAACTGATGAAGGCAACACTTTGCAGTATAGTGCTTCTGGTGAGAGTTATTTCAGTTTTAATTTCATTGCCTAAAGTATGGCAATTTCTTATTCATGTCTCACCTTTCCTGAGTAAAAAAGAAAAAAAAAAATTGGATGTAGTTGGGGATACTTTTGCCAAAATAGATAAAAACCTAACGGCTACTTAAAATAAAATTAGCTGACAACTTCTTTGTGAAGCTGCACATTTGGCATCTTTGGAAAAGTACATCCTATACTGCTAAGGAAATTCAGCTGAAATACCTGGTAAACATATGCAGTGTTGCTTTGCATTTTTCTTTCCCTAATGCTGTTAACATCACATTGTTAAAATTCAGAGTCATCATAATTCAAGTTTGCAGTAGCAAGTATCTTCAAAATGGGGTAATTCTACAAGGAATCTATTACTCATTCATTGCAATTACAAGTAATTCCAAAACCTGCCCACTGCAACCCTGCTTTAAACACAGTTATGACCTGAAATTTCTACAGTAATTTAACTTCCATTCTAGTCTATATAGAGCTTATTTTTTTAATATCGTTATAGTGTTGGAAAATGATGTCTGAGGAAGTGGTAGTGGTGTCCCTACATATTTCTAGTGTAGTTATGCCTTTTCAGGAACAACTTTGGCTTTACGACTCCCTTAAATACCTGAAACCTGTTAATGAAGGAAAACTAAATAGGATTATATCAATATCAGAAATATCAATATCAGAAATATCAATAACAGAAAGTGAATTTATCAATTAACATCCTGGATGTTGTATAGTATTGCATTATTAACACATGCTTACAGGCACATGCACAGAATTTGTGAACATATAAAAAATTTTTGAAACAAAGAATAGCAAAATTACATTTTGTTTTGCTGTTACTAACTCTGTTTACAGACTTATCCATATCAGGGCACTATGTAAAAAAAATAAATCTATATTTTGAAACATGTAGGAACGAATTTTCTTCTGAAGTTTCCTATTACACACATTGATTTTATCACATACTATCACCAAGATCCTCTCAACAATTCGGTCTTACATGTGTGTAGGTTCTTAAAGTTTACAGGATCTGAGCTCCCTCGTGCTTAGTTTTGAAAAAGTCTTATAGAATAGGACTGATTTAGCATAAATTTTACTTTGGTTGTTAAGAAGTTATATATTATTTGCTTCCACCACCACCAATCAAATTTACCTACCAAGTAATGAGAATTCCTAATGAAGAGGATTTTGATCTCTGCTAGTAACTTGTCCTTCTGCCTGAAGTCTACATTAGAGGAGTAAAAGGGTTTCCCAAATGCCCTTTTGCCAGAGCTCTGACTGCATCCTCCCTAAGAGTCTACATTTCTTCCAATTATTTCCTGCCTCTGCAGTTACTCTTTTCTGCTTTTGATCCATGTTTATCTAACTCAGAACAGCCTTTCGCTCCATGTGTCACTCTTCACCAGGATTCTCTGCTCTTTGGCTGCATTTATGACACACCTAATTCATTGTCCTTTGCACTTGTTTTTTCCTCACATGTCAGTTCTGAGGTATTTCCCAAGAGACTTCATTTCAATCCATAAGCTGTGCAGACTGTAGTCAATCTCTGGACTGCTAATTCCAAGATGCATTTTAGTTTTGGTAAACAGCTGACATGATATGACAGACAAATGTGAAGGATATCACAGATAAAATTCCTGTTAAAGAAAAATTTACAGCACCGCATCTTTCAGTGACCCTAACTTAAAAAAAACATGGAAGACCACAGCTTTAACAAAAAACCCCACAATTAGCCCCCACAAAGTACTTTTTTTTTTAGGTTTTCTTCATATTCAAAGCACAGCATTAATTAACAGATCTGGAATAATTTACACCAAATAACATGACCTAGTAAATATACTTGTTTGTCGGATTTGTATCTCCTGGCTCTCTCCAACTATCTTTAACTATAAAGCTATCTTTTCTTGTGGGGTTATTATTTCAGATCAATTACAAATATTTTTGACCTGAATTAGTATCTAACAAAGGGTGGGTTTTTTTAAAGGTTAATTCTAATTTTTTTCTTTTTACTTCATATTCGTATTCATTGCTGCAGAACCAAATGCATGTACAAATGAAATGTAGTGCAGGACAGTATTAAGCAGGATATTGTTGAACCAGTATTTCACTGAACTTTGTGACAGACTGCTTTTAATCTCTCTCCAGGTTACCACATTTAAAGGGCTCACAACATTCAACTACAGGATATAAAATATTCTTTTTAGAAACCACATTTTAAAAGACTTTTAATAATTTGATTTTCTTCTTGATATATATTCAGCTTTAACTGCTCTTACTAATCATTTCTTCAATGCAGTTTGGATAAGGAAATATATAGCAAAAACTACATGAAAAAGCTATTTCACAGATGACAAAATTCTTTGAAGTAACAGTTATAGAAACAACTTATTGTATGCAAAGTAAAACAAATCTGTCTTCATGGAGAACTGTCAGAATACACAATAACTTACTGATTAGATAAGTGATGAGTCTAACATATTGACATTTTGTAGCAACCACGCAAATCACTTACTGTGCTCATCTAGAAATTGGCTAGCTCTGTATCAAAGAAGAGTTCTCATCTCATCTGGTGTGTTCTAAATTGGTTGTGGATTCTTCAAATAAGAAGACATGTTTTCCATTCAATGAAAAGTAAAAATAATCTGAGGCATTTTTTCAACAGTTTTGTAAAAGAAATATGCTCCAATTATCTACAAACATATGAAAGTTTAAAATTACTCAATACATCTGCCTTTCTTAAGACTACCTCTTCCCTAAACAGTTCTTCCCTAGACAGCTCCTCTTGTGTACAAGAATGGACAAAAGTAGTTCTAGTGTAAGAAAATGGCTTCATCATGGCCAAAACTATAGCCCTGCATTGTAAAGCGGGCATCAATGAATAAGGAGAGCTTTGAGTGGTCCAAGTAGTGAAACACCTCTATGGCTATGATTATGGCTTTTCTGACAAACGCAGGAAAGACTTCAAATATATTCCTTCCAGCACTCCTGGCTGAGGACAACACATAGTATTGCTGCTGCTCTGACCAGAATACTGTTAACACAGTTTGTTTAACCCAGTAGGAGATACAAGTTCTATCAAATATAAGGACACAGAGCAAACACAGCCCATTCTTCATCAAGGAAGACTGGTTAGGAGTATGGCTGACAGCTGTTGAACAACTGTAGGAAATCTCTTCAGCAAGCACATTATCAACAAGTCTCTGAGATGATGTTGTGCTACCAGCTAAAACCATAAGTTAGTCACTGCTTTTACAGCCTTGAGGGGAAAAAAATGCATAACCTTCTTGATTTAGCATTCCTCTATATCCTCTGAATCATCAGCATTTGGTACTTAAACAGTAATTAATGAAACAAATGCTGACAATAACACTACGTTTCACCATTCCAGCAAAGCTGTGAGAGATATTTTTTCTTTTTATTTTCTCACAAGATAGCCTATTAGTAGTAAAACATACAATATCTATTCCAAAGCGTAAAATAAGTATGTATGCCTGAAAATTACAGAGCAGAATGCACAGACAACAGTAAGACAAAGTTCATTTTAAATATTAAAAAGTATGAGTTATTGATATATATATATATAGTGATTTTGTTTTCTTGGAATTTGTTTGCAATTAGCCTATGAACTCTCAAAATTAAAATCAAAGACTTAAATAATTTAGAATGAGAAATTGCCTAACACATTGATCAAGAGTTCTTTAAATGGAAAAATTATTGTAAGACTGGCAATTATTTCTCCAAGAATTTCAAAGTGCAAATCTTCAAAGAGAACAAAATTATCTTTAAATGACAAAACCTTACACTTTGAGCTTACAGCAAATCTCTGTTTTCATTTGGCCAAATCTGGGCTACATTTGCTTTCCTGCTCATTCAAGAATAATGCTGCATGTAAACATAAAATATTGTCTTTCTTGAAGAATTTCCACCATTTGTTTTGAAATTCTGAGTCCAAATACAAGGGGAAATGCTTTGACTCAAAATACTTTCTTCTACTCGTCATCTTATGAATATAATGAAAGGCCAGCACCATTAAATGTGATACAGAGTTCACATATAGCCAAGGATAAGAACACAAGACGTATGTGCAAATGTAAAGTACTGAAATCTAAGTACTTTCTAATGGAGATCTATGGTCAGAAGACCTAATGGAAATCCGTGGTCAGAAGGGCCTAAGAAAATGTAAACTGCCAGTCACAAGATTTAAGTATTCAATAAAATAAGACCTAAACAAACAGGAAAAAGTGACAGAACACACTAGAAAATTGTACTATGCATCAAGAATATGGTTGGAAGTATCAAACACATCACTGAAACTGCACAGGTGAGAATCAAAATCAAAGGGAGGATCACATCATAAAAGAGCTTCACGTTTACAGAATAGACAGCACAGTCATCATGAAAGTCTTTTGGATAAGACAATTATTGGTTACACTCTTTGTTTTTAGTGCTAAAGTAATTCTATTTGGTTGGCAAGTCCATAGAATAACATTCCTTAATCCATTTGAACTGAGTAATTTATCATGAACTGAGTAATTCACCCACATTTCTACCCATGTTTTCTGTATTCTTTCATTAGTGCTAACTTCTGTGCTTTTAGTGGTTATACTTTGTTTCAGGTAATAGATGCAGAAGTTAACTTAGTGGAAACCTAAATCTATTCATTCTGAAGTTATTAGAAAGGTTTCCAGAGACTAAATAAAGGTTTAAAAACTCTGTTCATGATTACATGAGCATGATCTAACAAATCAAACTAATGCCCACTGAGATGTGCAGGTTTTTTTCACTGAACAGAAACAAAGTAAAAGGAATTTCTTTGCTATAATAGCTATTAAATTATTTAAAAGTAGAAAAATAATAAAAAAGGGCATGTCATTCTGCAAAACAGAATGATTTAGGTCATATATAAATTACACATTGCCACTTTCATAGCATCTCACTACATATGATAATGCAAATTTTTCCTTTATTGGAACAGTCACACATTTTGTTATTGTTCATAGCAACCTAATTTGATACACAATAGTTCAGGCAGCACAGATTTCAAATTACACAGAAATATTCAATTTTACTACAATCATAATCTTTTGTCCAACAAAAACTTGTTCTTTTGTGATTTTACTAAAGCAATTCTGAAGTTATTCTATGAGACAATTTTTTTCAAGTTTTGTATCTCTTTTTCACCCCATTGATTTACTTCTTACTAGAACAAAACCTCGTTATGTCTTTTTTTTTATACCAGTTTATATATTTCCAAAAACACTGAATGAGTACAGTAAGAAAAAAAATGAATGCTCATTTATTTTTTTTAAGATTATCTTCCTGCTAATGAAGTCACTTTTTCTCCATTTTTGTAACACTTCAAAAATAATTTAAATTTTTAAAAGAATATGGGTAAATGGGTCACTTCGGCTGTAATATGCATCGAATCCAAACAAGCTGAACAAAAGCATGCTTTAGAAATCTGGAACAGAAACTACTACTCAGTTGTTTTCCCCCTCCACTTTGTAGGCAGGATTACATAGATTTTTACCGTAGAAAAATTGAAAAAGAAAACCACTAGATCTCTATAAATTCAGTTTCTTAAAAATTCTTCCTCTGCTCATAGGGGTCTTTATAAACTTAAAAAAACCCCCCACAAAACCCAAAACAAGACACACAAAGCAAAACAAATAAAATTGTGTTTCCTGTCCGTTTGCATGACTTTTTCCTTGCTGTTTCCTCTGCCAATTTAAAAAGTAATCTGCATGGCCTACTTTCACTGTCATTTCAGGCAGGATTCATGTCCTGTACTTTGGAAATGTCTGTATCTCAGCTAATCCCCTTATGCTCTGTAGCAAACAGAGAGAAAATGGTCACTTTTAGGATCCAATTTGTTGTAAGTATTTTAGATATCTGTTTCAAAATGAGATGGCTTACTCACCTGGGAGTGCCTATTTCTCTCTATTGACTGTAAGAGAAGACAAAACAATAAGCTAAGACTAAACAATAACAATATATTTAGACACTTCCATTTGGCCAAATGAATCTCAGGCTTCCAGTCCCTCCAGACAGAATCTCTAATTCATATGCCCAATGGGCTTTAAAAAAAAAAAAAAAAAATATCCTCTATAACAGAATCCGGTTTCCTGACAGAGTTCCAATGTGCTACTCGCTGAGCTGGTCATTGTGGTAATCTGCTTCTAAACTCTGTAAAATATGCTATTATTCCTACAGTGGCATCATATGCTTTGTCTTGTCTGTATGTTTTCATTTCTGATATTACAGCATCATATAGCTTCACTCTCAGCAAAATTTGGAAAGACATAGGGCTAGCACTTTCCCCTCCTTATTTTTTCAGTTTCCAGAATTTGTGTGGAAGTTGGTGGGCTATTGATTTGGTGTCTTTTTTTGGTCATCCTCTTTAAAGGGCAACCTGTGTGGTTTTATTTCCCTTTTAATTAGTTCCATCCTCTGAGCTCTACTGCACTTAGGATAATTTTAGTATCTTCAACTGAAGGAAGCTGGTAAAGGGTTTGGAGAACAAGCCTTATGAGGAACAGCTGAGGGAACTGGGGTTGTTTAGCCTGGAGAAAAGGAGACTCAGGGGAGACCTTGTCGCTCTCTACAACTACCTGAAAGGAGGTTGTACTGGGGTGGCTGTTGGTCTCTTCTACCAAGTAAGAGGCGATTGGGCAAGAGAAAATAGCCTCAAGTTCCACCAGGGGAGGTTTAGATATTAGGAAAAATTTCTTCACTGAAAGGATTGTGAAGCATTGGAACAGGCTGTCCAGGGAAGTGCTTGAGTCACCATCCCTGGAGGTATTTATAAGAGGCGTAAATGTGGTGCTTAGGGACATGGTTTAGCAGTGGAATTGGCAATGCTGGGTTAATGGTTGGACTTAATGATCTTAAAGGTCTTTTCCTGAATCACATTTTCTTCTGTACCTCACAGCTTTCTTACAGCTCCTCAGTTTAAAAACTTTCATGCAATGTTCTTCCATGTTAAGTGTAAACAACTTGGTTTCCTTATAGTTTGGATGAGGTCATTCTCTCTTACATAGGTGCCCTTTATTTGGAACAGTCCTTCACATCATGTTTCCTCCACAAATATTAAAAACCTCTATATATGACTTCATGAGTTTAAACATTGGGCTGATGAGCTGAGCTAACAGGCAAAAGCAATGACTTTATATTTCTTTCCAAATTTCTAACCTATTTTGAGTTCTGGACAGACTGCTTTTGGATTCATTTACACTGAAATAATCATTTAATTCCCAGAGCAGCACTTGCTAATCCCTTTGCAGGACATAGAAGGTTATCTACCATCCCTCAAAGGACTGTCAGACTGTTACTAACAAGCATTTCAAATTAAAATTGCTGTTATTTTGCAATTAACAAACAGGAATAAAACACTGATATAGCTAAATCCCAGGAACCAGAGATGAGGATGTTCAAGTACACCACAGCTCTTTTATTCTTAACAACTCTTTGACAACACTGGACTCAAAAACAAGTTTTAAAGCAAATAAATGGTTCTTCCAAGGGCTAGGAACAAAAACAGAATAGCTGTTCTTGCTTGATTCCCAATAGAAACCATACAGCTATTATTGTTTAAAGTATAGTGCTTCACAGACATTAAATACACCAACTTCTCCCCATCTACGTGTAAAGCACTTATACTCTATCATTTGCAGCTTTGTCTGCTTGACATCTAGTTTCATCCACCAAAAACACAAAACCAAGGGAAAAAAAATGTTCTTCATTTGTGCTGATACTCTAAATTTGAGGTACATCAGAAATAAACCTGGCATTCTTCCAGTTTATTTCAATCCGATCACACTAGGAAAAATGTGCTTGGTGTTTAGCATCCCAATAATTCTCAGAAGAATCACAGAAATTTCTCTAAATAAACTATTAGCAACAAAACTCACTAAGCAAGGTCAAAAAACATTGCTGACCGCATATGAAATCTTTGTAAGGAACCTCACAAACAAAGACAGTAACCTTGACATTTTTCACTTACCTGCTTTAACAAATCCCATTTGGAGGATCAGACACTTAGTGTTTAAAATTATACTATCTGCACACCAACACATATACAGTAAACAAACTGCATAGATTTCAGCCATGTTGTGTGGAGCAAATGATCTGTTAGTTTCTTTCTACAATTATGCCATTGTATTTCAAGCCTACATTAATTTTACCTACATTAATTCTAGTGTAAGACTTTTCTTGAGTATAAAGTGACAATAAGTGACAAGGGCCTCTACTATTACCTTCCTGAGTAAGTTCCTATCATGAAGTTTCCTGGAGAGAATCCTTGGAAAGAAAGCTCAGCTTCACTATAGGGACACTCAGCACTACAGACCCAGAATGGACATAATCCTTACATGCAGAATCAAACCTAATAGAATGACTATGGTGACATATTAACAGTGCTATAGTTTCAGCAGCTTTAACTCCCATCATTATCCACATGTAATCCTTTGATTTACACATAAAACTTTTGGTGGTTCTTCCAACCAGAGGTTAGATAAAAGATACAACGACAGCTCCTCTGTCACACACAGTTTTGAAACAAGAGAATTAAAGCCCATGAATGAGGATGCCAGGTATGCTGGGATTCCAGGTGACGTTTGAGAGCTGTCTCAAACTTGTCTCCCTTGTAACCTAGGAAAAGCCTTTTTTTCTTCTTTTTTTTTATTTTAATTTTCATTGTGTGAAGAAGTTGTGTGGAAAACATTCACAAATTTTAGTGAATCACTCACTTTACTGTAATGATGTTGGCAATATGTGCATTTATATGGAAAGCAAGGTGACACAGGTACATCCAAAATCGACCATGCTTACAGGTAGATGACTATGAAAATGATGAGACAGAACAAGAGGATTTAGGCCCTAGTGCATCCATTCACCAAACCCTTGGTAAGTTACGGGCACCAAAATAAAGCTGGCACTGGAAGCTGTAATTTCCCACTTATCCATTGGCAGCCATGGAAAAAAGTGTGTATCCAGTACTTCCCGTGCTCACCTCAAAGGCTGCTATCCCTTCTTGAGAAGCTTCTGGAGGTCACCTGTGATTTTTTTTGTAGAACTGACAGAGATCTTTCAGAAACTCGCAGTACATGCAAAAGTATTCAAGGAGCATCATGCTGCTTCTTTATTTTCCAATGAACAGAGATGTGTCCATGGCCATACAATCCTGCTAAGTATCTTCAAACTGGAAACATACAGTCCAAACACTGCTGAGATGGCAGTATTTTGAGAAAGTAGTAAAAGCTCACTTTTACGTATGCAATGCAACTGTCCAATGGCAAAACATGAAAAAGGCTGTTGCTGGAGAATAATCTCTCTTCTAATTTAACACTGAAAAGGGCTCCAAGAGAATCTAAAGACTATGCAGTGTCTTATGTTACATTAACTATTGCCTCCTGATCTTAACAATAGCTCATGACCTGTTGTGATCGCTGGTTATAATTTGGTCATGCATTTCAGGTTCATCATCTTTACTTAATTTAGATTCTGTGAGTTAATACATGATGTTCTATTCTCAAGTTCAGTTTCTTTACACGCCTTCATAATTTAGTTGCTTCGCATGCCGTGGAAAATTCAACAGGATGGAAAAAACGTCATGAATATTTCTAGGCTACAGTGCAATGTGCCTAATGAGAAACTTAAATTTCAGTTTCACAAAAAACTAACATATGTAGTACTAAAAGTCCTTGTCAGTGTGTAACTATAATTGTACTCTGCTCACTTATAGGACTGCCTAATTAGTCATTAGTCACATTGACGGAATGCATCCCCTATCTCCCGGAATCAAATATGACACAGCAAAATATTTTAGGCTTGTGTTGCTAACCAAGTATTTTTGACATACTGAATATTCCAGGAAAACAGCCATCAGAGACCAAGAGATTCTGGTCTAATTTGAAACTGTCTGGCAAGATGGAAAACTTTAGAATGGATCTTTTTATTGTCTCACAGATAAAAACAGATAAAAATCTACAATGCTGAGCTCAGACTATTCACAATTAGAAATAGGATTTCTACCCATTATTTCTTTTCTTTGGATAGCAAATAGCATAATAAAGAAATTAGCATGAATGCTTATGGCTGGCATCTAGCAGGGCTGAGTAATTTAGGAACTGCGAGAAAGGGGAGACTGGCTGATGGGTTTAATTTGGACTTGTTTTTACAATAATTTAAAGTAAATTTAGGTGTTGGAACACAAAAATCTGAATGTTTCATTTTTAAAATGTTTAGTATTTTCAGAACCTCTTTTAGTACAAACTGTTACACAAATAAAGATTCACATATAATACCATTTTCTTAAAAGATGTAATTATAATGAATAAACTGTTAGTAAAATTTGTTTTGAAGCAATATGATTTACAGTCTAAGATTGTTCTGAATAAGTTCTGAATAATTTAGGTATGTGACAGAAACCAAGTTTTCAGTAAATGGTGGCCAAGAAGCTCCTTGGCATGAGATGTAAATTAAACTACCTTACTTACAACTGTCTTCTCAGTACTGTCAAATCTCATGTAACTCACAGTTCCATGTAAATTTGGGTCTTCATACAACTGTATTAGGCGCAAGAGAAGTAAAAATCTTTGCAAAATGTGTGGTCTTTGTAGCTTTTGTAGACAACAAAGACCATCCTACTCCCAAACCTTTCCTTTAACTTCCCACAGATTTCTCCTGAAGGCCTGTGGCAGGCATTTACAATAAGCTTTCGTTCCATTTAGACTACCTAATTGGTACAGTTTGCTAACAGGCTAAGCCTAAGATTTCCTGGCAGGTCTGACTCACTTCACACAGCTTGACTAGCATAAAAAGATATCTCCAGCATCTAGTTTCCCTAGATGCTTATGGAAAATTGTAAGAACAGGGGAAACTTAATTCATGCTGATATGCTTTTGGCCACTGGTCGAACCCAACATGGGCATTTTTACATGTTTTACTATATTGTTTTGAAATAAAGTATCTAAAACTGTAGGCAGTCATCAAGATGCAGGCAAATCATGGATTTATACTACCGCATAATTATATTCTCTGGGCTTTTTTCCTCTGTTCTTTTGCTGAGAATTCATAGCACTTGCTTTGCTTTTTTGTCTGCTGTCGAGCATCTAGTTTTCAAAAAATTACACATCATAATCCCAGGCTTTCATTACCATGTGACAATGGTCAATCCCATAATTTTATATAGAGAGCTCCGATTCTTCTTTTCCTCCCCATGTACACCCCCTTACACTTACCTATAAACATTTTCGCTTGCCATTTTATTTGCCAGACACTCAACTCAATGAAGTCCCCCTGGCAAGTTTCCATGTTGGTACTACCTTAACCACCTTGAATAAGTCAGTAAGTCAACAGCAAATTGACTCATATCACTGCAAACTTTTTTTTTTCCCCAATATTATTTATGAATATATTGAAAAGCCTATGTTGAATAAAGGTCTTGCAAACTTCACTACAAACCACCCTTCAATGTCCAAAGCATCACACATTTTAATAGAGTATTTCTCCTTGCAAACCTTTCCACTTACACAAAAACTATTTAGTTTCCTTTATAGCCCCTGGTAAAGGACCAGTGTAAACACCTTTTAGAAGTCCCAGAATAAATGTATTAATTAACAGGATCCACATAACAACTGATTCTCTCAAAGCAGCTTTGTATATCCAATAGGCAAGATTTCCTTTCACAACAGCCATGCTTGCTCTTCCAAAAGCATATCATATTCATCCATTCATTCATTAATTCTATTATCCATTCAGTTTGCACTAATTCAGCCATGTCTGTAGTTCTCCCAAACGCCTCTGAAGCCCATTTTTTGATTAAATTGAAAACACATTTGTTACTTCCAGATCTCAAATTCTAAAGTAGTTTTAAGCAAGAATAATCCTCACTGAAGGCCATCAGAAAAATTAGTTTAGTGCATTCTAATCCCAACTTCAAATTCATTCACATGGTAACAGAAAGAGTTTTTGGTTTGCAATCACCAATTACACAAAATGATGGAGGCAACTGAATGTTTTCCTTAGAATAACAGAAACAGCACAGATATATCCAAAAAGAGTTTCATTTTCACACTCAATTTCCTCAGTCTGCATTTCTGCAAAAAGATTATGTCACATATTTGTAACAACTGCATAAATGCTCTGCATTAACAAACAGACATTTCAGTCACTTATAGGACTGTTAATATTTTAGCCTATGAAATCATTATGTAAATTAAACTAATTTCCACAGCAGCCATTCGACTTCAAACAGCTGCACAAACCAGGATTTTTCCTTTTCTAAAGAAATCTGCATAACATTGCATTTTGTATCACAGTTATACAGCACCAGTATTGTCCTTTACTGGAACAAAACAGACCTTCAAACCATAGTCCATATTTTAGGCGCTGCTGTGATGCTCACCTTACCATCTGTTCACATTAATCTCATGACAAATCTGCTCAAAAGCATGCCAAATACAGTCAGGTTTACAGTAAAAAAAAAAGTATTTGTAATTAGGGGCAGAAAGAAGCCCTTGATCACTCTATATATACCTAGAGTCAGTCACCTTTAAGCCTGTATTACCATAATTGAGAGTCTTTCTTCTTTTGAAAACACCCGCTTAACAAAGTGGACAAGATAATCACGCTACTCCATTAGCTCAGTGGCTATTCTGACCAAGTTCCCCTACAGAGGCAGAACCAGCCTTAGCCTCTCTATTTCCATCTCCTTCCTATCACCTGCTGCAGCAGACTGGCAGAACACGCTACCTCTTTGGAAGGAAAATTAAAATGCTATTCCTTAATGGAATTGGTTGAAATGCGCATAAGCAATCTGGTGGATTCTCAACACCAAAAGAATGGAAAAAGACAAAGGGATTCGAGCAGCAGGGAAATGAGGAAGAGAGGAAAAAAAAGGCTCTTGTGCTTCCAGCCCTTTAGAAGCCACAGACCCTCTTGCCCTCTGAACACATTTAAATTATCCTTTCTTTTTCTCTCTCTCTCCTGTCCAGAATCCACTCTGTAATCGTTATGAAACTGAATTTTATCTGTGTCTTGCATGACTCACTTCCAATTATATGTATTCTGAGGCTATAAAAATTGTGATTACAAATTAAAAAATTGAGAGAAACAGATAATTTGTTGAAAATATAGAAAGATAATCAGGAATCAAAAAGTCCAGAGAAAGATGGCTCATGAAACAGTTATCAAAGTTATTCGTCTATTAACTGTTAAAAACAAAACAAACAACAACAACGAAAACAAAAAAACACCCAGTAAAGTATTTTTTAATTGAAGAGTAAGACATATGGTAGAAAAATATGACTAAGCAGAGACCTATATATGGGCATAAGCATTGGTTATATTTGGCAGAAGCATAGATTTCAGCACCTCACACTCAGCCAGATGGATGAACACAAGCAGGTGCAGATTAGAAAGCAGGACCATATAATGCCAAAGTCACATTCAGAGATTACACAAGTAACAAATAGGCATAACAGAAATTCTCTGTCTTTAGATGAAAAAGCAGCTCTCAGTGTTTACTAAAGTTTCTGATATTTGGTATTGCTTCTTATGGATTCTCAAAACTTTGTACCACCTTTATTTTCTAATTACAAAACAATGGAATAATAAGTGTATCTGCCAATAAAATAACTTTCTAAAATAGAATGTGTATATACAAAGGGGCTAAATTTACATACAAAGTCTTAATTGGAAATAATGTTTAAATTGTAATACATGTGCATGTTATCTTATTCTTTAGGATAGTAATTTATCTGACCCTCAGTGCAACCAGTACATAATTTCAGCCTGTAATTTCTGAAAATATGTAATGGTAATCAAATGCAGATACCCAGACAATTCACTTGTTCTCTTTAAAACCTACATAGATGGTATGCATGTCTCTACCAAAAAAAAAACAAACAAAAACCTAACAAAAAAAAAAGCCAAACCAAAACACCACAACAAAACAAACAAAAATATCAATCTTAGCACCCTTACTTGGTCTTCTGTGGGATTTTACAAAGACTTTCTGGAGAGATGCCCTCATTTTCTGGGTATCCATTGGAGAAAAACAGCCACCTCTTGAAACTCAAGAGTTATGAAAAAGCATCTTAAGAAGTAGAAAGCAAATAAATGGCTCCTCTAAAACCTTATACTTAGTTTCACACAACACAGCAAACACATGCAATAAAAAGCATAGTAAGATGTAAAGGATAAGGATTCACTCATTCTATTAGGTATCATATTAAAATATTCAAAAATAATAAGTAACATTTAAGAAACACAGCTACTAAAATGGATTTAATAATCAGAAACTGTTTGGATTATTATCCTAAATTAAAGTAATGAGAAGATGAAGATACTATTAACAAAATTTGTTGTTTTCCTTAGGTGGCAATCTACTGTTTCAGTCATGGGATCAAATAGTAGTGTTTCATACTAAAATTCATTTGATGGAGAAAGAGCAGGGACAATGTTTCAGAATGGAAAATAACCATAAAACACACCACAGCATTTTTTTTCCAGCCCAGACATTACACTTCTTCACCTAAGGTGGCCTATATTCAGTACTGATTTTTATTTTTTTAAATTCTGTTGTTGCTGTGATGATATTTTCTGCCTATATATTCCAGGTACTCTTGACAACTGTCTTTCAAAATTCAGTTTGAGCTTTTGGCCTTAAGTGATAAACACTCGTCAATAAAAAAAAATGCACAAAAATGTATGCATTAAAATCATCAAATGAACATTATTCTTCCTATTACAATCATGCTATTTTTTTTTCAAACCTCTCTTAATGAATTACCAAATTGTAAAGAAGAGCAATGCTTGATCATTGACTAACTCCCTCAATTTGTACATATAGATGTGTAACTGATGCCTCTGATCTTGATTCTTTTTGTAACTTAAAGATTTGTCCTGCAGGAACTAACAAGCTATAAATTCTTTCCATGCCAATATTAACCAGCTATGAATAGCTGATTTGGCCAATTTTAAATCCTTTTGAAGGCACCACGTACAGTACAGATCTATGTATAACGTCTGCAGTAGTATTCCTCTATTTGGCAGAAGACCTCCTACAGTCAGACTGCTTCAATCAGTTTTAAGGCAGGATACAGTACAATCTCCCATCTTGCTTTTAAAGTTAAAGGCGAATTTGAGATTATTTTACATACCCACAAATGTGCAACAGATTATTCAATTAATAGTGCACTACGCAGCTCACCAAGAAAATCTGGAGGTGATGAGTGGCAAGCAGACACTTTGGACTGCTAGCACCTAGGTTAATCTTAGTTTTGCATATTAATGGAAATCCCTTCATTTTGGAAAAGATAATATTGTTTGTAACACTACTAATCTTGACACTAACAAGACATGACACAGTAGGAAAAAAGTAAATTAAGCAAATTATGTGTAATAAAAATGTTGTACTTGATAGGTATTATTGCTTTTCTTGACATCTTTTGTAAAGAAACAAGATTTGAACTCTGATTGTTACTTGGGAAAAAACAAGAAGTGCCTGTCACCTTTCCATTTCACCCTGTTCTTGGAATAGAAGAAAAGGAGTTAAATCTAGTAAACAGGAAAAAGCTTCTTACCTCAACACATTTTGACAACAAACTGCAGATTTGCCATTAGGGACAGAAAAAATGTTAAGACAAAAATCACCCTAATGGTTACCAGTTGGTAACCACGGGAAAAGGGTAAAAAAGTGCTGACATCTTAAAATATTGTACTTGGACTTTACAGATACAGTCTAAATTGCATCAGTGCCAGCCCGAAAAATAATCAGTCCTAAACACTGAGTTTATGTTCATGTATTTCTTTTTCTCAATTGACAGTACTAGCCTACACTACAATCAACAGGTTTAAACATTTTATTTCTTAAAAAAAAATAAAAAATTTCATAGCACAGCTATACAGCCAATGTTCATGAGATGAATGCTGCATAACATATTTCTAAACTGGGTCTATACTTTTTTTCAGGGGCCTCAAATAGGTCAACAGACAAAGCCACATTAAAACTACTTCCACATCATCTATCTTTATACATTTGGCCAGCAAACTCAAATGCAATTCAGAAAGATGATGACTCAAAATATTTCATTTAGAAATAGTACTCACTCCAAACCATTTTAGAAAGTAATCTATATAACAAAATAAAGGTCAAGCGCCAATTAGTATTACATGCAATTTATAATGTTATATTTTAAGAGATGGGACTAAAATAGACTTGATTTATTTGTAATAGCTTTTCTCAATATGTCCAATTGCATGAATAGAAGGATAATTATAATGAGCAGGACCAGGCCCCAAAGGGTTACTGTGCAAAACCCTCTAAAATGGCAGATCTGTCTCTGCCAGGAGAGACATCTCTACAATGCTAATGCTATTATTCTATGAGAATGAAATACAGAGAATGTGGGGGGAAAAGAAAAGAAATAAAAAAAAAAAAAAAAAGAAGGGCTTAGATTGCTGAAAAGAACTCTCAGCTACAGATGATTAAACATCCTGATTCAGTGTTGCACCTGTCAGTGAAGGTATTTCACTCCTAAGTCAGTCTATAAAACAGACTACAATGACTGAAATATTTGTTTGAACTGTGTCCCAAAGTATGTCCACACGTATACGTGGTTGATAGATTTTTACTCTTCAAACCTGGCAAATAGCATATGAGTGATTAAATGAAGTTCTCTAGATTTGCCACTGTTTCTTTTAAATATCCTGCTCCAGAACAATGAGAAAAAATATCTGAAGCACCATTTGCTGCTGCAAAGGGACTGTAATTAGCTTGTAAATTGTTTTAATTTGTTTGATTAGCCTCAACAAAAAGCAGGTCAGCTGAAATATTTCTTCCCTTCTTTGATACCTAAATTACTTTCTCCTTCGGATTGTTACAGACGGCATGTACAGTGACACCTATTGCCTAATTATAAGATCCAGCTTTTATAACCTCCCTTATTCAGACTAGAATTTTCCATGCTGGGTTTCTATTAAAAGCTGATTTAAAAAAAAAAAAGTTTCCAATTAAAATTGCTTGACTATTATTGGAAACCAGGTAGAGGTAGAATATATTATTCTGCCAATACTATGAAATTCTTACAATGATTTCATTGGGAGGCTTCAACGACCCTTTCTTTTGAACCAGGATCTGTCCAGAGATTAAATTTCCATGAAGTTATAGTTTCTTCTGAGCTCACAAAAACCTATTTAAATACCGCAAAGTGACAACCTTCGAAAATTGCTTTTTGCTTGTATTCCATCGAGGTCACCTACTTTACTCTATGACAATCTTGTTTATACTGAGCATATTCATTCCTCCCATAGAGCCAGCACAGTTTATCTACCCCCAAAGGAAAGCTGGGCATGTTTATCAGCTTGACTCATTCTCCTAATTAAACTAACCATGCCAGAAAACTGAACTTCTGGTCCTTGATGCAACATTTTCTGTGAATCCTACACTGAAGACTATCTGTGTCATGCTAGGCAATTAGTATCATCATCTGTGTTTCAGGGCTATCAAGCATCTTTCTGCAATTGCTCCCCGTGCCTGGTATTAGATGACGCAGAGGTTCAGCATGAGAACCAAACCCAAGGAGAAGTCTCGCCTGTACTTTCAATAGCTCTATCAAAGGCATCTAGGGAAGGTGGAGAAAATAACACTAGCTGGTCTTGCTGGGAGCCGAAAACCGAAGCAGACTAGATAATAACCTAGGGCAAAGGAGGGGAGAAAACAGAAAAACAGAATGAGGCAGACACACATAAAATTGTCTTTACATCTCTACATATTTCTTTTCAGAACGGAACTTGTGTTTGCCGAGTATAAAAACTAGTCTTATGTCACCAGCTACCAGTGAAAGCTGCTAGCAAAGTGGATGTCTCATCACTCTGCGTTGTTTTTTATACAAAACATAACACGGGCCTGCTATTACTAAATAGCTTGATATTCTTTCAATGCAATAAAGTAACTAAAACACAGGCTTGTATTTGCATGTATGTCCTATTTTTCTTAATCCTTTCATACACTATAACTTTTCTTTTTTGTGAGAAAAGTAAACTAGTTTCATTTCAATGGTTATTTTGCTCTCCGTGTTAATTAACTACAGTCTGTAAAATGAAAAAGAAAAAAAGGGAAATTTCTGCATCTCCCTATTATTTCAAATGCTAATGTAGATTCACCTGATTAGACCATTTATTTAGATAATTATGGTATTAAAAATAATTCTTTTAATGTATTTTTGATGTGTATCTTAAATATTGAAAGCATTGTTACTCTGAGCCTCTTTCTTAACCATCTGGTTGTGCGTAAATGTCAGTTTCTGGACCAGACTTCATCTCTCTTTCTTCCCCAGCACAATCTGAAGTTTATGTCTTTCTGAAATACCTTGTATCTTTCCATCACTTCAGAGGATCCTGCTTATTGAAAAATGCACTGCCCCAGTAGCTTCATTCTGTTTTGAGTGAGTTTTCCCAGATTTCTAACCATTTCCCTTAACATTCATTCCCAGGCTATTCTTCAAACATACATTTCCAGGTTGCATCTATACGGGATGATGGCACGTCACGATTAATCCAGAGATGTAATATTAAGTACACACCCCATCTGTGAAGGATTGTGTTATCTTTTGAAAAGATCACACTTTGTGGCTCACAGGTTTGATTGATGGGAGGTTGTTTCCTTTTACAAGAAAAACAGTAATCAGATCTCAGACATGCAACAACCACTGATCATATCAGAGGCACTTCATTTGGCAGTGTTCCAGAAACTTCAGATGAAAATTAATTTATGCTGGAAAATACTGAGATGGTGTGATCAACTTGGAGCATTGCAATGTTTTCACTGTTCTATCAAGAAATTATTGAAAGGCACTGACTTTCACTGGTACCATATCATATTACAACCAACAAATAGAAAAACAGAAGATATTTCTTGTGGAGCTTGCAGGGTCTTTGTCACTGGAAGTTTTTTGAGGACAGGTTAAACCATTCCTGGCAATATGTTAATTCTACTTGGACAAACATCTGAGTGACACAAGGGTGAGAGGCTATCTGTCATTGTAGACAGGAAGTCAAAATCCAGTGCCCAGAAGTACGTGCCTCCGTAACACCATTACTGTAGGGGTGTGTGCATGTGCTCAATCCATATGACTGACTGGAGTCTAGAAACATCCAGAAAACAAGGAATTTGGCTTCCCCTGCTTATCCCACTGGATGCAAAGCTGAAGACTGTTCGTCCTTTCTGCAGGCAGGAATCCTGCAGTGGGTACCCAACGGCTCAGTTTCACAGGTTAGATGAAGGACTCTTCTCTCCAGAATGGTAGTTATGGTGCTGGGGTGAACTACAGAAAACCACTTTGTCCAAAATAAAGTAGAGCTTGCCTCCTGGGCAAGTGTGCTAACTAAGCAGCTACTATACTGAAGCAGGTATTACCTAATCCTCCAGCTACACACCATCACAGCTTTCAGGATCTTTATATCATCAGTTTATAGTGATCTCCACATGAAGTCAACCTGCTCAACATGTCAAATACTTTTAAGCCTTCTGTAATTTCATACCACTCTTTTTCTGAAGTCTCTGCCTTTCTTCTAGAATCATAGAATGGTTAGAGTTAGAACGGACCTTAAAGATCCTCTAGTTCCCACACCCCTGCCATGGGCAGGGACACCTCCCACTAGATCAAGTTGCTCAAAGCCCCATCCAGCCTGGCCTTGAACACTTCCAGGGATGGGGCATCCACAGCTTCCCTGGGCAACCTGTTCCAGTGTCTTATGGTAAGTTAATATTTTAATGATTTTTAGAGTCACCTAGCACTCATTCTACACTTGTTGCTTCTTATAGGGGGAAAACAAAGAGAGAGATCCTTATTGCCAGTGCTGTGGTCCCAGTTTTTAATATTTATCATTGTTCACCATTAGTGAATGTGTACCATACTCACAGAAGCATGAGAGAAAAAACTGCAATGAGATTAATTTGGTTGTACAACACATTGTTATTATATAGCTAGCTCATTTTATGTATTAGTTCCCATTCCTGATGCTGATCTGATTGTTTTTGTGATTCTACCATATTCTGTTTGAGTGGTTGTAATTTTAGGACTTAGAGACATTTCTAATAAGTATTTAGGATGCCTTGCCTTGTACGTATCTGGATAAATTTCTACTGCAATTATGCCACTCAACTCACTAAGTCAGTCTTGCTAGAGCACTTCCCAATCCACCTTCCCAATTTAAGTAGCTAAAAGGGTGTTGTGTCTTCTGCAAAATTTTGTCCCTCTCCATTCATCCTCCATTTTCTGGCTAATAATAGCACATTAAGTAACACCAGTCTTAGCAAATAGCTGAAGTGCATTGCACTACTAATATAAAACTTGAACATACATTCTTACTGCCTACTTTCCTTCTGTCAGAGATTGTCCATTTGAAAAACCTTGCTTCTCTCCTAACGTCTTTGGTTCTACACAGGCTTTTCTACAGAAAAGCTGGAAAAATACCAAAAAAAAAAGCTACAGATATCCTTTGGACAAATTTCCTCATCCCCTTTCCAGTTCATTTTGGAACAAATTAAATGTTTTCTTTCTGATATTTTTTCCAACTACAATAGCAGTAAATATGGGAAATACTATTGATGGCTTAATTTTTACAGAACAGCTTGGGTTTGTTGGAATAGCTGTTAAGACAAACTTTACTACTCATTACAGACTTTCTCACCACTAGAGCCTGCTCATAGCAAAAAATTCTCCTGCTCACACTGTTCCTACAATGAGTCAATACAGTCTCCAAGTTTAAAACTGCAAAAAAGTTAAATAGAAATCCTGAGGTTTCAGAATCTTCCTAAAGTTCCAGAATTTAAGGAAAGAGTGAATATTTTTAACAATGCTTTGCAAACTGTAGAAATGTAAATTTAACTCTCCCCAGGACAAAGACTGTAGTCTTATCTAGGATACTACATAAGTAATATAATTCATTGTTAAATTGAAAACAGAATCTGATAAAGATAATAATATGCACTGCTGCCTTTATAGAGTTTACTCCCTATGGCAGTTTAATGCCAATAAATTCAAAAGTCATGGCATGGTAATAGCTGTGAGCATTTACGGATATAAGCAAGTCAGGGTTTGGAGGGAGAAGTACTATCTTTTATTAAATAAAAGTCACACAGCTGAGCTGCTTGCATTTGGTTTGTGTTCCCAAAAGTCTGTGTTTTTCCCTAACTGACAAAAATCATTACCCCACTCTCTAAGTCTTGCCTTCCTGACAGGGGAAAAAAAGATCAAAACAACACTTGGAGCACAGCTCTGAAGAAGAGCTTAGTTTGGGAAATCTCAACAAACCAGAAGCACACAGCTGAATGTGTTTCCTGGCCACTGTTTAGAAGGAATAAAATAGTACTCCTTGTTAAATGAATATTGAAAATCAGGAAAAAGAGGTCCCTTAGTTGCCTTTTTTACAAACCATGGTGGAAGTAGAAAATCTTTCAACATTTTGTCACATAAACTTATGAAATAATTATCTTTTAAAATATTATTGGTATACTAGGTGTTTTACAGGCTGAAAAAGACCTCAAGAAACTGCCAGCCTAATAACAGACAGTATTCAGAGTGGAAGAAAGAAGAATACCAAAGTACATTAACTCAGACGTGCAAATGGACTTAACATTTATACCCACAGGTTACAATTTAGTAAATTATTTATGTGCATCAGAAAATTTACAGTAGGGACCTGAAAGCACAAACCAAAAATGCTTTGCAGATAGACTGAAAAAGGTACATGCAAGGAAGGAGGAGAGAAGATACAGAACATTAGGACTAATAAATGCTAACGTTGAGGATGAATGCCTAGAAAATGATGGCACTCAGAAGAGCTAGCACTGAGGGCTGCTTGCCTATGCTGAAAAATAAGCTACAAATTCAGATGGAGAACATGTAACTGAAATACAGGAACTGGTATGAAATATTTTTGCAGGCACAGAAGAAAAAAAAAGAACAAATTCAGTTAAAAATTGTCTGAGGCAGTATGTTTTTTAGACACAATATACCCATGGTACTTCACCATTTGGTATAATTTACTGTTGCAAAAATTACATTTTTAAAGTAATTATTTTGTAATTTCATATATTTTGAATCCCTGTGGGGTTTCTTATTTATTACAGGAAAGAGTGTACTTTAGTATAAAAAACTTTATTATGGATGCTTAGCTCTAGTGCCAAGCAAATAGATGAGTAAAACCTGACAAAAGTGTTTTACAAATCTGGTTTCTCCAGTATTGTAAGCAGTCATGTCCCTTTATAGCATGCAGAGTACGAATGGGCTCTAGTGACATACAAAAGAAACTCTTACTTTGATTACACTGGTATTAATTATACAATACAATAGCTCCTTTGAGATCAATAGAATCATTCTAGCTTGGTGAAATATTTGAGTATCTTTTACTACTGAGAAGCATTGCAGAAGTGTAATAATTAAATTAACAAATTAGAAGGACTGCCAAGCACTTAGCATGATCTATGTTTATGGATAAGAGTGAATGAAATGATAAGATTAAAAACTAATTTCTCTTTCTAATCTGAGACCTTCTGTCATATATGGAAACAAGCATCCTACATGTTCGAAAATTCAGTCCTGAATTGAGCAAGTCACAACGTTGCAGTTTTTCCTGTTATAAAAAGGTAACAACAAGGTAATTACTACCTGCCAACTTTCCCTATTTCGTTACTGTCTGTATCTTACTGCGGACGCCATTTACTTCACATTGTTGTCAAAAGATAAATCACCTTTTCATAATTATAATTCTTGTATTTTTTAAAATAATGTTATCCTAAAAAATTGTAAATGACAGGCTGAGACAGTTGGGGTTGTTCAGCCTGGAGAAGAGAAGGTCTCTGGGGAGACCTTATTGCAGCATTCCAGTACCTACAGAGGGCTATAAGATGGGCCTGTTGTGATAGGATAAGGGGTCATGGTTTTAAACTAAAAGAGGGAAGATTTAGACTAGATAGAAGGAAGAAATTTTTTCACTGACAGTGGTGAAACACTGGCACAGTTTGCCCGTAGAGGTGGTAGATGCCCCATACCCAGAAACATTCAAGGTCAGGTTGGACGGGACTCTGAGCAACCTGATCTAGGCGAAGGTGTCCCTGGTGATTGCAGGGGGGTTAGACTACGTGCCCTTTAAAGGTCCCTTCCAACCCAAATCTATTCTATGATTCTATAACATTGCTGAAAATAAACTCATTCTTGAAAATACTGTGTTTGACTGCAACACTTTTTTGTATAACTTAATTTTGTAGTTACAGATTTGTTTTGGCCATACACTTGCGGTTTTAACTTCTTTGTTTCTTCTCCTGTTTTCATAAATTATTAAAATTGCAGTAGTGGTGCACCATATTCAATGTTGAATTACAAGTTAAATTAATCAAGAAATTTAAAATTTTATTAATGGCTTTTTTTTTCGTGATAGAGAATCAAAATAACTAAAATCCATAAGAACTCAGAAATATGCTTTTTGCCAATTTATCTTATAATCTTTCCTATCTCTTCTGCCAAGTTTTCTGGGACACGTCCTCATCCCCAGTCTATGAATATAGAGCGAGTATAGCACTCACATAGCAAGTAATATCTTGGTTATGTAACACGGTGCGACATTTTAAATAAAAGTGAAAGTTTGCCCAGCAAGATGAATGTTCAGTCGAAACACCTCAAGAAGCAAAAGCAGAATCTATTCACTAGTAAATGGAAGGACGTGTGATGATCAGACCTTTTGGTAAATAACTTGTTGATCCAGGTCACAGAGAAATGACTGAGCTCACTTAAGATAGCGCATGAGAAAATTTAAGTTGATGAAAATAATTTGATGAAGATGGAACATATTTACTGTTACCTTTTAGAAGTGAAAAACCACTCATATAGTTGGGGCGTGACTGATGGAGTTAAGGAAAATGTACGTCATGTCTTCCATTCTCCTATTTCTCCTTCAAGCAATTTGTTTCCATCCTACCTGTGATTCCAGTGGATGATCTACAGTGTACTCCTGCAAATTAAGTTGCCATGAAGCTGTGATAGCTCGTAACATAGAAATTGTTGAAAAAACAACTGCCATAGCAGCCACTTCTCTCATTTTTCCCCATTTTATGCAACGTAAGCATTCTGCTTCTCTGTGCCTGTTTCTGTTCCTGAGCCCTCATATACAGAGTATGAATAATTTCCCCCACAAGCGAATAATTTATGAAATATCTCTCTGTCTAAAAAGCAAACCGTGACTGTGCGGTGTTTTGTACCCCTCACAGCTCTAATGAGAACACGAAGATCTCAGATTCCAAAGAGTTACTCTCAGACCCAGTTCAGCAGCCTTTTTCCTAGTACCTTGACTTGCTTTGGACAAATATGAACCTTCTGGGGTCTGTTCTGAAGTTGGGAAAGGCAAAGTGTTTCTTTCCTTCTCTTTCCCATATTTTCCAGCAACAGCAATTATGGGCAAGATTCTGATAATCCTTTGCCTCCATTTTTAATACACTTTCCCAGTGAACAGGTCCAGTGTCTACTAGCATTGTCATAGTTACATTTGCTAAGAGAGCTTTAATTCTAATTTAATTTCACCAATTACCAAAGACCTTTGCAGAGACAAAACAGTGAAATCAGTTGTTAGGTTAGTGCCCATTTAGTAGATATTCTTTGCCAGAATAAAGAAATTATTACATAAACTAAAGAAGTTATTTCTTAAGTAGCACTTGTTGAACAAGGAATTACACTCACCAGGGAGCAAGTAAGTGGACTTTTCCATTTTTAATTATATGTAAGATTACTTAGTTTTCAGCTGTGTATCTAATATACTGTGTCATTCCTTATTATGTTAAATAGCTCAGAAATTACTGTCTTTCAAGTAAAATTTTACTATTGCAATTAATTTTCCCAGAAAGAAGAAATAAAGCCGCAAAACTAGAACTTCTGCTGGTGATACTAGAAAATTCCATATTGGCTCCTGACTTTAAGAGATAGTACTTCATTTCACAAATGAAGAGAAAACAACTGCAGAACAAAAATATCCTTTATCTTTCTAGGGTGTAGAACACAGAAATCCACCACCTCATTGAACTGTGTTTTAAATTAAAAAGAAAAATCTGAATTAAAGTATAAGTTATTTTTCTATCTCAAAATACTTCCCTATTTCAAAAGTTACTAGAATTCTAAGGTTGCAATTACAAAAGCATCAATAGAAGTAGTACACAAGGAGTCATCCAGGCCCGGTTTTGAATAATCTTGAAATATTGAGCTAATAGAAAAGGATGAAGTTAAATCTGCATAAAGGGTTTGATGTTTTGAAACACAGAAGATAAAGTGTTGTTACCTACATACATGGAGATGAAGTATGTAAACATAGGGAGGCTATTCCAGTTTGCTGCTCATTATAATTCTTGAAGTGACAAAGTTGCATTTCAGACAGAAAAATGGAGCAAAGGAAAAAGCTGCCCACTACCCTGGAGGCATTTTCGTACATGCATTGCTCTTTTCTAACAACTTCAATGAATTTGGGCAGTAGTTACCGTAAATTATATCCTTCTTATCCAAACCACCACAAAGGCCGATTAAGGTATCTCCCCTTTTACAAGGGCATTTCTTTCTTTGATATATACGTGATTAGCATGACCATTTCTGTATTTCAGTATCTCTGCAAAACAGATGCTGCATATAAAAAGTTATTTCGAATACTTGAAGATAACAACCTCTGATATTTCAGTCTGAATTACTTTATGAACACACTTCAGGTAACAGGTATGATCTTTCGATATCAGTATTATTTTAGAAATATGGACTAAACTAAATAATTTTGTTTTTCAGAAAAGCCTAACAAACTATTGTTTCTGGTGGGATCAGATTAACACAGAAACTGACCTTGCCTTTTTCATTTTTCCAAAAAATCAAACATCCCACAGTGCCACTGTGACAAAGCAGCTGGATAAATGCAGATTTAGCTGTCAGGTAGAAATCTGGATATGACCGAACTCAAAACAAGAAATGGAAAATAACTCTTCAGCAAAGTTTTTCCATCACAATTGATTCATTTTAAGCAAAAAAGCAGTAATTTTTGGTGATTATATAGAGGCATGCAGTTAATTTTCTCCCCACTAGTTTTAAAAGAAAGCGAACAAAGCAAGCCACTTCCTTGTGAGTAGACGACATCTTTTATTTTTAGTTTTGACAGGCTTTAGCTAAATTTGAGATTGGCATTAACCCCAAGAAACCGGACTGATGATTCTATATGCTAACAACTGTTAACTGACTTCTAAAATATTCAGGTAAATGGAAATGTCAGAATGCATCACATCATTGTTAGTCTTTATGTTAATTCTATTAATAGCTTTGTTTGGTTCACACAAAATGAAGACTGGGAAGGATATCACTGCATTTTCAAATGCATTCGGAGGGAAGATATTGAAAAACAGCAGTAAAAGCAGAACAAAAAAATACAAACTTTATATAAACACACTCCATGTATGTATGTATTATAATCAATTGATCATCAATAACTTTAGGCTAACGTGACAGTATCTGATCCTGCAAGAAGAGATTCGGGAACAATCTTCCAATTGAAGCAAGAGGTACTTAAAGTTATAAAAAATACTATATGGTGTGATAGTTTGTAATGGGAAGGTACCGGCTGACATGATGTAAAAATTATTAATTTATTATTTTCTCTCTTACTAGCTACATATTCTACAGCAGAAAATGAAAAGAAAACACCTTGAATTCTAAGTCTCACCAGGATAATTCAAGAAAAAGATCTCATATTTTGAATTATTAAAAAATAAAAACACCAATAGTAGTTTTCAATAAAGCCAAATTTCAGGTAAAAAAAAAATCTTCAAAAATGCATTGGAAACATTGACTAGAAATTGACTATTCTCTAAATTAAAGGAATATCTAAGAAAATACCAAGTGAAATCAGAGACCCACCTTCACTAGAATTTCATTTCTGAAGGAAACAGGGAATCAACAGAAAAAATACACCTTACAGAAGAAGAGCATGTTGAAACAAGCTATATTAATTTCTTTAAGGAAGTGCACACCCATCCTTAGCCCAACTCCAAACTTAACAGACTCAAAATGCAAACATATTTGAAGTGTCAGAACTAAGGTAAATAGCATAAATTCCTACAGCTTAAATCATCAAGGTAGTATGTCAGTCTGAAAGGTTTCTATTGTATTTGGAGAATAAATTATTTCAATATAATTTCTTTAAAATGTTAATTAAAAACATTAAGTAACAGCAAAAATCAATTTCAAGGTCCTATACTCAGACAACACCTATTCTGGCTACTGACTACAAGAATATTTTTTAAATTATCACAGCACCTTAATCAGTAAATCCACGTAGGGCAGCAATGCAGACTTGAAATCTGTGTTCTAAGTTCATAGTCTAAATAGGATCCCATAAAAAAAATTGTTTCTCACTGCAATAATAATTTACACACACTTGAACCACTTAGTTTGATGTTCTACAGTACTTAATGTGGTACTGATACAATTTCAAAACCTCATATAAAAAAAAAGTCTGAAACATATGTCAAACAACAGTCAATGCCCTCTCCGGAGGCAGAAAAATTGCTTACATTTAGGTTCTAAATTACTGAGTGGTGTTTTGCATTCAACAGAATACTTTTCCAAAAGGAAAAACGCAAAGCAAAAGGGAAAGCAAACAGATTATAGGTCAAAATTTCTGTAAATCAGTATATAATTCCTTTTAGTATCCAATTATCAACTTTTCTATATTTATACTCTCTTTCCATTTGAAGATATATTTTTCTAGAATCTAATTATGGTTCTGGCAGGAACATTGCCCAGAGCATTCTGGAGTTCTGCAGATTCTTAACACCAGAACTCCTGGCAGAAGCTCTATATAGCAGATAAAATTCTAGTAGAAAAGGCAAGAAAGAAAAAGCAGTAGAAATGAAAAATCTCTCCTCATCTCTTTCACAGCCAATGTTCTTTGCGCTTGCTTTGTCCCATTTGGCCAAAAGTGAAAGGCCATAACAGGGCTCAAAGGTACAATTTTGGATGGGTACACTTTTCATTGGAAGCAATCTAAAGTTTCAGCAGTCAATTGTTTCAATTATTTTTTTCATACAGAAGGATGATCCTTTGAGAGGAAAAAAAATTAAAAACATTTAAAATTCATTAAAAAGTTTTAGCATTTCACTACTCACATATATAAATTCTAGGAGAATGAAACTTTACTTATAACCCCCTTTTCCCTAAACTCAACTCCAACGCATGGAAATCTAACAAGCGTTATAGAAAATTAAACACTAGAGGCAGGAAAAAGAAAAGTTTATGTTAAACTGCAAAAAAATGCAATGGATTTGTTAAAGAACATATGAAAAGAATTTGAAATATTCTCTCTCTTGGTATCACTTCCACTGTACAAAAGAAAACAGCACTATGAATCACCAGAATTGAGAATGAGTGAATGAACGAACTACTTCTGATTTCTCCCAACTAATCCTCTTACAATATCATCCCACAAAAAGAGAAAATTACTTAGCATTCGTGAGAAAAGAACATCATAAACACTGTACATCATATTATAATATAACTTCATAAAAGTACTTCACAAAGCCAATATAAGTTCTTCAATACTAATATAGAGTATTCTTAAGATATATACTCTTCATTTCTGCAAATTGTTTTGCAGGGACTATGGAATATCATTCCAGAGAAAGCCCAATTCTTAAACAGAATTAGAAATAATAAGGGAATTCAAGAGGTCTTAACGTTCATCCTTATGCTCCAAAACAGGTACATCTTTACCTACAGCACTCTTGACAAATGGTTTCTGGTCTCTTTTTATGCACTGCCAATGTTGAGAAGACCTACAACTTCCTTAGGCAAAATAAACAAGTGCTGTTACTTTGCTGTCAAAAAAGGTTGTCTTCTGTTGTTGTTTTTTCTTCCTAATATCCAACCTAAAAATTCCTCACTTTTATCTAAATATAAAGTTTGAAAAGTAAGTCAGCATTCCTCAGCTGGGATCGTTATGCTTGCATTAACTGATTATAAATGGGTGCATTGTTAATTTAACGGCTGATTCTAGAAGTTCTATCAGCAAATTATCCTAGATGGTAATACCAAATTTCTTTGTGAGATTTGCTTACGTTTAGGAAAATATCATAAATTATTTCCTAGTTATAATACTCATTGTGTATATAAATGCATCTAATATATGTACCTTTAATAATCCAATACATACCAAAATTATAGAATTAACACCCTGTTAATAAAAGCATACATATTAAACTTCTAAAGAAAGTATAGTTAACAAGAAGAATAGTTAACATCTTGAAAAGGGGGAAATAAAATCAGAACTTACTTGCTCTGAGTTTCCAAACTATGTACCCTGTGGCTCAAGAGCATATAAAAAAATACTTTTAAAAATTACAATGAATGTAATTTAACACAGTTACCACGAAGTCGGATGCAGAAGAGATTCATAGGTAATTATTCCTAGAAACATTCTGGCCATTTTGGGCACCATCACAGGACTGAATTCAGAGCTTGTGGAGATCCCAGGAGAATAAAATATGATCCCTTACAAGGGGGTCATGGTTTAGCTCCAGCTAGCAGCTAGAGCCAGCCACTCACACAGTTCTCCTCCTTTTCCCAAGAAGGGCAGGGAGAAGAGGGAGAAAAGGAGGAGAAAGGGAAAGAAAAAAACTTGCAGGTTGAAATAAGGACCGTTTGATAGCACAATAACAGAAAAGGAAAAGGAAAAAATAACAATAGTAATGAAAATGACACAAGTCACTCTCACCACCTGGTGAATTGGTACTTTCCTTAGCAGGGATCATAGATTCACCTCACCCCAGCCAATCCCCATCTATATACAGCATATGACATCCATGGTATGGAATATTCCCTTGGCCCTTCCATTGTTCTGTCTATGCTCCTTCTCAGCTTCTATGGGAAGCCAAGAGACTTTGAAAAGTATAAACATCACTTGCAAACAACTGAAACAATACACATTATTAACATTCCCTTCACAGCAATCACTAGAAAGAAAATTAACTCTTTCCTGCCTGAAAGCAGGACAGAGGGCAAGGAACAGATTGAAAAGATGAAGTTCTGCTCAGACCTAGGTTTCTTTGACACAAAGAAGGAATAAAGCAGAGATCCTGCTAAAGACACTTGGTGAAAGAGAGTTTTAGATGTCAGAAGGAGTACAGATGGAATACAGAATTTGCAAATAAACATGAGGGCACACATGACACCACCTGGAGTACTGTGTCCAGCTCTGGAGTCCTCAACATAGAAACGACATGGACCTGCTTGAACGGGTCCAGCAGAGGGCCACGAAGATGATCAGAGGGATGGAGCACCGCCCCTATGAGGACAGGCTGAGAGAGCTGGGGTTGTTCAGCCTGGAGAAGAGAAGGCTCTGGGGAGACCTCAAAGCAGCCTTCCAATATCTGAAGGGAGCCTACAGGAGAGCTGGAGAGGGACTCTTTATCAGGAAGTGTAGTGATAGGACAAGGAGTAACGGTTTTAAATTGGAAGAGGGGAGATTTAGATTAGATACCAGAAAGAAATTCCTTACTGTGAGGGTGGTGAGACACTGGAACACGTTGCCCAGAGAAGTTGTGGGTGCCCCATCCCTGGAAGTGTTCAAGAACAGGCTGGAGGGCTTTGAGCAACCTGGTCTAGTGGGAGGTGTCCCTACCAATGTCAGGAGAGTTGGAACTTGATGATCTTTAAGGTCCCTTCCAACTCTTAACCATTCTATGATACGCATAACTAATTTGATCAATTCCTCTACCTTCTGGAAAGAAGCCATAAAGGCTTTGAGTATCATCTCACATCTGCAGAACAATAGATTTAAAACATCTAAAACCTTGCAAGAATAAGTTTTTCCTCAAGAGCTTTTGAATAAGTTTTAAATACCACAAAATACTTTTTAATGAATGGCCCTTCCTGCCGGATTCAGTTGAATGAGCATTTATCGAAGCACTAATTGTCACCACTACTTTCAGATCTCCATCAGTTCTCATAAACGTCCATATGTTCTTTGGTTAAAAAGTGCAGCTTAATGACACAGAAAAGTGCAAGCCAATTTATCATCCTTCCTTAACCTTTTGAAAAATAAATTAGCTTTTATGAGAAACAACCACTGTAAATAAAGTAAAAAGCATTTCAATTTTATCATAATACTGTGTCATTTTGCATTAAATCTTGATGCAATTGCTTAACTTTAAAATTATTTAAATCAATCATTTATTTTCTTCCTGACCTAAGTGTTTAGTACCTACAGAAGGGCAAACACACAGACCAACTTTGCAAATAGCTATATATGTTTAATATGTGACTGCTCACTAGCTGTTTATAAATCCCTCCCAGCTGAGCCACATTTCCACACTAAAACCTCTACTTTCAACAAATTTATGTCAGTGGAAAATTATTTGTGCTACAGGGACTTACCGTCCCTTTAAACACCTACACTTATGTAAGGATTTTAACCAGTATAACTGAATCCACACTAGAGGGTGCTACCATTTTAATTGTAAAAAGTTTTTACAGTTAACATTGCAGTTTCAGAGCAGTACCTTTTATGTTCCAGAAATGCTTTGCTGTTATCAGGGACAGCAAATTACTACCAAATGAGAATTAAACTTCTGGATCACAGACATGTTTTTGTGCTGAAGTTCAAGTTTTGTCATGTGGTGCCCAGGCCAAATGTACTTGAAATAAAAGACACCTGCTACCAACCTCACGTGGTACACTAGAACCTGTACTTAATGCTTCAATTAAAATATTTTATCTTCAAAGCAACAAAGCTCACAGGAAACACTGGAGAGCCCTTTTCCCCCGTCTGCCTCGCTACAGAGCGGACACATCACTGGTGCACATCAAGTCTCCTTCCAAATCTAGAAGTTGTTTATTTTTTGCTGTCATAATTGCACATCAGTCCTTCTATTACACATTTGAATAAATTAGTTAAGAAGAGGATGAAGAATGTCTAGCATCAGAAGAACAACTTATAAAATGAATACTGACAGACTCAAAACTGGCCAAAATTATACCAATTCTTCAAAAGCAAGAATATGTCCTGTTTCCATGTTGCATTTTTGGTGAAATGGGAATAATTAGCTCCTAATAAATAAAAAAGTGAGCTTTGACTCTTCTGAAAAAAGTTATCAGTACCTTAAACACATCTATCTACCCCTTTATAAACAGATTAGGAGTGCTATGGAGTGTCAAATACAGTTCCTATCACAAGGAAAAGGAATTACCTAAATTATTGTCATTTGAACCTATTAAAAAGCTCTTTTCTCAAACAAAAAAATTGGCTTTTATTTTGCAGTTCCCTTTGCTCTGTGGTAGTCACTGTTATTCCAATAAAAGTGTTAAGTACGTTCTCTTAAGTTCCTTTCACTTCTGAGAGTTTTGTCATGTTTAGTAGTAAATCACTGAAGTACAAAGAAATCAAAAAGAAAGAACAGTGCAATAAGGAAGAAAAAAAAAGTATAAAGAAAACCCACTTTCCAAAATACATACAATGTGAAAGCTTCAAAGAGAATTTTGCCTCAGGCTGCAGAAAAGCCTTTGCAGGAGCTGGCTTCCATACCAACAATTCTCCATCTTCCTCGATCCATATGAAGCAACACTAAGTAACGTGCTGCCTCCATACCTCATCTCCCTAACCACACTTTGAACTTACTGTGAACATGGGCATTACTGGGAGACCTTAAGTGTATCGTGTCAGGGCCCATTTGTCTTTGTCCACATTTTTGGATTATAAAAAAATTTTACTGTTGTTCATTTTCATCATTCATCCAATACCAAACCCTCTCCAGAATGCATATTATAGGTTAAAACAGAACTTAAAGAAACAGTGTATGTTTTATTTAGCTTTTACTTCGTCGGAGATTTCTATCTCTTTTACCTGCAGGTTCTAGCCAAGTAATAAGGGGACAGGAGAAGATAGAGTAATATCTTCTCTATTCTACCTTTTCCACAGGTGAAAGGAAAAGATTCATAAATGCAATAAAGTGAAGGGAAAGATTTTGGTCTACAACATGACAAATAACAAGCATAATGCCACAGATGTATCCTGTGAGAAAATGTTCTGCAAGCTAAGGGGTATAAATCCAGGTGATCTGGGCTGGACTAAAAGAATAGGAAGATTTTATTTGCCAGTTCTTCTGCAGAAAAAAAAAAAAAAAAAAAACCTAATCACAATTTAGGAGACTAGAGAGGGCAAAAACTTCTCAGATGACTGAAATGCATAAATAAGTAAATCTCAGAAAATTATAATGAACGTACACACTGATTAAGGGACTATTGTCTACACTGCACAGTGAACCAGTACAGATTTTAAAAAACAAAACAAAACACCACCAACAAAAATCCCAAACAACAACCACATAACCAAAACAAAACACACAGAAAAATAATAAAAAATCCCACCAACCCAAAAAAGCCCAAAAAATAAATAAGTTTTCAGATTTTGAAACATTTATAAGCCTGATTGGTATCTTCCTTTATTCCACGTACAAACTGAAACCCTTATTTTTAGAAATTCTATCACTGAACAGTGGGTTTGTTATTTAACTATTTACAAGATAAGTAAATATGTTGTACCATTTTATAGCAATTCAGATTATATTCCTAAGAAAAGTTGCAGAAACAATAGCTCACTTAGCAATTCTCTCCACCACTTAACCAGAAGCCCCATAATAACACTGTAGAACGTTATCAATTAATAATAATTACTTTACTATGCATGTTATTGACAACACGTATAATCTGTACCACCCAAGGCATTCTCTCTTTCCTGCAAGTGTAATGCTAGATATCATAAGACCTGCATAATAAATATTTGCATAACAATTGCATGACTAAGGTGAGGACGGCCTTATAAATGCACCATTTCACTATTGAAATCTTTTCCTCAGAATGTACGTTTAATGCAGTAGGAAAAATTATGTTCTTCAAAACTTTTTCTGTTTCTGTGCAAAACCATTTGTGACCTCTGTTTATTTCCTTCTAGTCTCTTTTACTTAAATTTGCCCTTAACTTTTCCCCCAAACACTTGAAACTTCTCTATGCACAAAATTTTATCAAGTTTGATTAATTCAGACAGCCTTCTGTGGACAAGTAATCTTGCTCATTTTATTTGATCTGTTTGCACAGCTTCAGGTGTACTGATGTCAGCCGGGAAAAGAAGGTGAAGTTTCCAAACAGCCGATATGGAATCTACTAGTATGGATAAGTCAATCATTTTACAGCTGTAAATACAGATTCTGGTACAGTTTGTGTCTCACCACTGAAGTATACAATGTAATTTTTGTGTAAGAAGATAGATATTCCCTGTCTGTAATAATGGAAAAAGCACAACACAAAGACTAGATAATGCGTCGGGGAAGAGGATGCTGAGGTAGCAGACTGTGATTTGAGCCAGCGTAGTCATTGCTGTACGCTAAGTTAATGTCACTTCAGAAAAATGTCAGTTCCATACATATTTTATGATTACTAAACTTTGTAATGTAAGCATGTAAGAAAGCATATTTGGAAAGTAAAAAAAAATAAAGCTATGTGCAGTACCAAGGGGAAATAGAAGTACGAAGCGTGAATTTTTTCTTCCTTTCATTAGTCATTATAGCCATTTCCAAGATCATTTCAAACCATTCTGTACATAATATTTCTCAAATAAGCCACAGATTTTGACAAAGGCTGTAATAATTCAAATACTATTATTAGATTACAGCCGCATTACAACGCTATGCTCCTCACCACATGGCAAACCTCGCTTCCACTGAAAAAGGGCACGCTCAAGAAAAACCATTTGTAGGTGTATTGTCACAAGATTTCACTTTCTGTTCCCATTGCCGCTGTTCTTAGCAGCAAATAATTCTGAGCATTCAGAAGATAATTCTAAAAGCATTCCACTCTGGCAAAAATACACTGAAATACATAAAGTGTCTTTAGCTTTGGCAAGCCTCTGATTCTTCATTTCCAGAACCAAGAAAATGCAGCCATTACTAAGACATGAGGATCAGAGTTGTGCTACCACACGCTGTGCTGAAGAGGATGCAGCAGTATTTAAGAGACACGTTTTACCTGCCATAGGACAGGTCTGAGGCTGAGCTACAAAACCAGAACAGGAATTTATTACCATCAAAGAGGTCAGAAAAATGTGGAAAAAAGCCATCTCATTGTTTCATTCTATCCATGCAGAAAGAAAAAGAAATCTAACTTGGAAATGCTTCCTTACCTAAAATTTGTCTAATTTACATCTTAATGCACATGTGGCACTGAACCGAGATTTTGTTTAGCTTGGAAATTGCTAAAAATGTTTAGAAGTGTAGGCAACTACAGCTAATGAAAGATGCAACAATCAGCTAACAACCATCCCACTCAACGATACGAAGCTGAGACCATGCCTTTTGGGCAGCTGGGAACGGGTAATACCCGTAAACAACTAGCACAGGTAGGAGTAGATACTCTTTGTTTCCAAAACATAACCCGATGCATTATGTGTAGTAACTTCGTTAAAACACTTTGGTTTGTATCAGTATTACAGCATTACTACATAGTCACACTGAAGTTTGTCTAATTGCCTGAAAACTTTCATAAACTTTTAGCTTTTCATTTATTTTTATTTCAACCTAGACATGAAAATTATCCAATATTTCTTCTTTGAAGTTCTAAAGTCAAAGTCAGTAATAGAATACAGCACAAAACAATGCAAGTGATATGTAGTAAAAAGAAATGAGAAATTAAGTCTTCTGAGATTCCAGCGAGATAAATTTATTGCCAGAATTAAAGAAAAGAAAAAAACCAACAACCAAGGATGATATTTTGTATACAAGTATACAGATAGTATACATTGTGGCTTCATCCTTGACTGCACTGATGCTAAACACATTCTCACTAACCCTGCTTACCCTGTCAACAGTAGACATTTTATGGAATGTTTCTCCCACAAAGACTCACAACTTCATCTGAGCAGAACATTTCCTTCCTAGAACCTAGGATTACATGTATTGTTACAAGTATATAAATATATATAAGCATATATATATAGTATATATAAACAAGTATATAAATACTCATGTAATGCTAATACTGCCATTAAGGAAAGAAATACGGGTTGATGTAGAGCTGGGAGATATGGTTTAGTGATGATGTTGCTTTTTGTTTGTTGTGCGAGTGTCTATTTTTGTCAAAGTTAGGTTGACGGTTGGACAAGATGATCTTTAAGGTCCCTTCCAACCTAGAAGATTCTGTGTGATTCTGTGATATTTATGTACCATTTAAATTAGCAGCATGTATTAGCTTTTTAACCTCTTAGAAGTTCTTGAGATTTTCTAGAGACCTTGCACATGACTTTACCCGCCACTTAGCTACTGCAGTGCCACAGCTTCCGAAAACAGTATTACCTCCACCCACCACTGTCACTCCATCGAGGGGGAGCGAAAACAACTAACATAAGAAAAGTCTTTTGATAAGAAACCCAAGTTCTGGAAGAGGTTACTATAGCCACGCAGGCATGGGTTATCTTCTGAAAGGAAGCAGGTTGATAGCACATCCTGCCACAGCATGTTCCTTGCCCACATTTGTAGGGCCCATTAAAGAAAAACACAAAAACAACCCAAACCAAACCAACCAAACAAGAAAAACAAAAAAGAAACATTCAGTATCAAAGCAGGGACTATTGTATAGAATGAAAGCATATAAAATCTGATGAAAATTACATTTACATCTGTGTAACCTAAGATAAGTACATCTTACATAAGTACATAGAAACGTGTTTCACATTAGTGTCCAACTCCACAAAGCTAGCTTTACTTTCTGTTTATTGGTATTGTCATAATACGAAAAATAAATACCATTTGTTAGGAAAGCAGCCGTTACACAAAATTAACAGACATATTCTGCTTCAGGGCATGAATACAAGAAAATTGTCAGACATTAATAATGTAGACAGAGCATTTTCCTGGGAAAATGAGGATCCAATGGAACAACAGATAAATCATACCCAACTGCTCACTGTTTGTTGTTTCACAATCTGTTGTATTTTATCGAATATGACTAGTACAAGTCTGTTACAGCCATAAAAAAACATTAGTGGAAATTAATATGTAAATTACTGTAGTGCTTGTGTGGGATGCCATTTCATTAATTTGAATTCACTGACATAACTGTGTAATCTAAATTTATGAGTTTTTCAACTGCCTCTCCATGGAGAATTCTGCATTTATTGAATTTTGCTTTAGAAGTATTTTATGCATTAAATAATATTTGCATAGCAGTAATGTACACGAATGGCTTTGAATTTAATATATATATAATATATATACCAAGAATTTTGCCTTTGAAAAAGCATGCAACCTAAAGTGCAAAAAATGTATGTCAATATTTCCTTTTAAAACATTTTTTGACAGCATTGAAAACGAATTATTGAAACAGGGAACAAAAGCAGTTTTTGAAGTTCTCAGGAAAGTAAATATGTCTCAATTATTTTGTTGAAAAAATTGCAAATCTTTTTATATAATGAGTTTCTGATGCATAGAACTTCTTCTGTTACCCCATCAGAGTTTATGAACAAAAAAGTACAGTCCAAAAAGCACCAAAATATGAACAAGAAGCTTTATCAATACATAGGGCAGCTTGAAGGTTAAAGCTTGAATATCAAGTTTTGGAAAAAGCCATCAAGAAAAGAAATTAAAAAGTTCCTTATCATTCAATACTTTTCTTTAACAAATATCAGGACACAAAGACGGTAAATGCTTTGCGTAATCTTCGCTTTAATATCATCTAGTTTCCTAGATGTAAATTGAGATACCCAAATAACATACTACTGAAATATTTCTGAAGCAAATGCTGCAAATATAATGTTTGTTTTCTGAAGAAAACACAGCCGATGCTAAAGAAAAGAAATTAAAGCTAAATTCAAGGGTTAAAAAATATTTCTACAATCAATAAGTTTTATTTTAATTCATTAACAGCATTGTAAAGGGTTCTCTTCCTACTATGATTTGACATCACCTATTTACCAGCAGGACACCCTACTGGGTTAGTTATCTTGCAAATGCACAACTTTGTTAAACAACACAATTGTTTCATTACTATGTCTCATCAAATTATTTATCTAGGAGTGTCTATGGTGCGGTTTCACCCCTAGACACTTCAGTCTTTCTCACATTAAGACTTGTATGCATAAACAAAATGGGGTTTTATGTATCATCTAGCCTTTGAATGCAGAACCTCACTTTGGAACAAGGCTTTTGGGTAGTGAGGGAAGGGAGGATTTGATATCAGATTTGTTTAACCATGACACGATGAGGACTATATTCCCAGCCAGCAGCAAACGTTTCGTACTTGTCAAATCCCCCTGTCAGCATCCCCTACAGCTCTGCTGACTGCCAGGAACACCTTGTCTGCTCCAAGGTCACTCTGATTCAATGTCACCTTGCAGTGAACAGGATTTCAGTATCATCTTGCAAGGAAATCTGATATCTCTGTCATTTTACTTCTGATTGATTACTAGGTAATTATACTTCATGAATTGATATGATCTTATAAATCAGAACCTTGAATTAGTTTGTCTGGATGGCAAAGAAACACGCATAAACATGACACAAAGCATATACAGACACAAGTGTCTGTTAGACACAATGGCTACATTAAATTGCTTTATATCAATTATGAAAATCCTATCTCCATATATGTTTCATTCCACCAATTTCCTACCAAAGGAATCTTTTTTCTTTTTTCCTCTGTTTCAAATTGAGGTAGAGATATGTTTTACAGTTAAAAGATCATCTGGTTTTTTACTTCCTAAAACATTTCTGCCTACTTGCTAATTAGGAAGCTACCTATTTCATGGTAAATACTGCAGTCAAAAAAATGCTGTATTTCCAAAAGTTGAATACACGTAGAAATTAAAAAACCATTACATGCCCATAGATCCACATTCAGGTGTAAATTATAGGAGTAGGTAAGAACTACAACAGGATTCTCTGCTTTGACTTGACCTTGACATTAAAAAGCATGTAATACGTAACTTTGTTCTGTTCCCCTGAGTATCTGTAACTTTTATTAGAATTCTATGCTCCGGTTGTTCTGAGACTGAAACCTTCTCTTACTGGCTGTAACTATCACTTTCTATCCTAAGTCTTGCAAAACATAGCAATAATTGTCAGGAGACACGCATTCCTCAGCAGCACTCAACCTATTTACCAGCCACCTCTTCCTACACTCAGGTCTTCCAGAGAAACATTTTCTTCCTGTTTTTTCATGTTAAACTGTTCTTTCCTCCTATCCACAAATGGAATAACAGATTTCATAGGTCAGAAAAGCAAAGGGGAATGATTCAGCTCTTCAAATTACTGGAGGAATATCAATGCCATTGCTGTCCCTCCATTTGTCTCTGCAGAAACACCAGTGCATAAGTTTTAAAGACCCACTCGTCATGGATCTTGTAAAACTACTCTGAATTTCTGTAAACATTGCCTCGTTCTGCATATGCAAAGACAAGTATATTTCTACTGAAAAATGACAAGACCTTCTACTGGAAAAGAAATAAACACATGCATCCTAGTCTCAGTGAAAACACAGCTAAAGAGATACCTCAAACATTAAAATTTGCTAAACCTTCCCCTTTTGACTGCTTTCATAGCATTGGCTAGCACTGGCTCTAAGCCGTTTAACTACTGATAGCCAACATCAAACAGAGTTATAAAGAGTGCAGATATAGAAAGTCATTACAGAGGACCCATGATGGTGGGTACTGGCTGCTGTGACTCTAAGATGCTTTCCAGGTAGATGTCTGAAAAGAGGCATCTGATGTCTTTCTGCCATGGCTGGCTGTCTTAGGTCTCCAGCACTGACCAAACAGGGATACCTACGTACAGGCTCCATAGAGTGGAGTTTTTTCAATAATAAGTGATCAAGTACAATGATCTTTAATGTAAGCTCTTTCTCAAGTACCCTTATAGTCCTCATTCTGTAGTCACCACCCAACTTTGCTCTTTTCATTTAAAGTATCCCAGCTTGTTAAGGTTTCCGTCATAATTGTCTGAAACATATTTCAAAAGTTATTCTCGTTCCCAGAAAGTAAAGGGACAAGGGAAGAAAATAAAATCAATCCCAGGACTTAATTATTTTGCCCATGTCTCTCAGTTTCTTTCCCTCTCAGCTGGAATCTTATAATGTGAAAAGCTGAATAGCTAATCTTTCAGATACACGAGTCTGTCTTCATGTCTGATCCCTCTCCTCTTAAGCTTGTCTTTTGTCTGCTGATTTAAGAACCACAGCCAAGGACTTTATAGATTTTCTTCAGAGGGAGAAAAGTTGTGGTGACGGCTGGTTTTGCTTGTGACTTCATCACTCATTCTTCTGCTGAATTCAACAGAAATTTGTGATATTATAATTATAAACTGCAGCAACAACTGATTGACTCCACCTCCTACCAGGTCTTAACAGAGACTCTGCACCCTGCTTCACATTATTGACAGTGACACCAAATCCCATCCTTACCAGCTCCTAGAAAAACTGTACAATCTGTACTCTCAGACTTAGAGACCCATCGCATGTAAAAACCACAAGGAAGGAAACCCTACCACATCTGTATGACATGCAAGAGAATACTCTCATCAAAGAACCAGTAGAATTCACAGAAACTATCAGCAAGCCTCCAACTGCTAAACAGTTTAGTTTTCTGGGAAACACAACAAATTTCTCACACACATACACACACACAAAAAAGTAAAAACACCACCATTTTGGCCAATCCCACAACAGCAAATCATGGTCTATCTTCAGTAAGATTAAGGCCAATACCCAGAGTATCTTATCTTCTGGACTCCGTCAAATTTCTACGAGGACATTCAATAATCACTACTTCTCCATCAAACTGAATGTCAAATATGCCTACAGCAGTATCAATTTCTTAGCCACTGTACTCAACATAAAAAAGAAAACCTAAAACCTACTATACATAAAAAAAATGTGCAAACTATCATATCCATCATTATAAAACCAGGTGCTTCTTAAAACACCCCAAGAAAGCTATAAGATACAGTAAGCCCTCGACACCACTAACATTCACTGTGTATCGTATGCTCACAATGCCCAGCTCAGCAATTTCAGATGCTTAACTAAGTAAACACACCACTCTAGAGAAATCCTTCAAATCTTTCACTGAGTCTTCTAAACCTCTCAGTTCTGACTCGGAGGGAGACTCAGAAAACCCAGATGACTCTGAGAGATAAAATATAAACTCCAAAGGATGCTAAAAAACACAGCAGAGAACATCACGATTCTGATGCTGTATAATTCTCACTCATCCTTAACACAGTGCTTTGTATTCATCTCTATGTCCCTGCCTGAAAAGACTTAATGACTCTACTGTCTCTTCTCTGGATAATATTCTTTCTCCTCTCTCCACCCCTGCTCCACAGACACCCACTGGTTTTTCTTGCAGATGATGCAGATCAGTAAACAGGTTAAACTTGTAACAACTTACTGTTGCACTTCAAGACCTCTCCTGCTACTACAGACTTTTAAAGAGGCTCACATGCTCAAAGGAAGGTCTATTTTCCAGTTATTGCAATTAGTCTAGAACATTACCACCTCCTTACAAAACCTATAAAGCTTTTATCCTTAGAAAATCATAGTTACAATGCTATGAGTGCATTAAAATATTTGTTGCTAGCATAAAGACTTTTAAGTGCTAATGTCTAGGGGAGATAAATAAAACAAAGCCATGTAGGGCTTCGAGAAGCCTGATTACAATGTTCTTTTGTCTACAGCAGAAAAAGTATTTCTACACTGCACATAAAATTCAGATAATTATCTACTAGTTTGATTTAAGGAAGAACATACAGGCCTCTTACTGCAGTAACAAGAGCAATTATTTTTGTGGTAAGTTAAATATTAGATTTGGAATGTTTTCAAACTAAGCATAATAATGTTTTAGCAGCAGTTTATGCTATAAAAAATTCAAGCAGTGTCCTTTTCTGCATCTGCAAATTTAATTTTTAACGTGCTAAAACCACAGGTACTGCAGCATAGAAATGATGTTAACCAGCATTTAACAGGTACAGTAAGTATACTAAGAGTTATATTACCATCTTCACAATTATTAGGTATAATTTACATTTGCATGTAAATTACATGCTGCAGAGGTATAAAAGCAATCCATATAGTGATTTAGTTAAGAGGGAGAACTGCTTTTTTGAAATGTGTGCTGCTACTGGTTTCAATACTTGGTTTCATTAAGCTAAAGATACTGCAAGTATGGTAACAAACTACTGAAATTAGCTTGTTAATAATGTTTGTAGTTTTGCATAAGACTTTCACATTGTATTTTATTTTATTTTGCAAGCAAACAGTGTTTCTTATACTTTAATAATTTTCATTTGATTGTTTACAAGGACAGAACCAATTAAAAAACAAGCTTACTAAACTGTCTGGTTTTCATGCAAGAGTTATCAATCACATGAGAAATTCCAAAGTGCATAGGCAATACTAGTTGAATTAAATACTACCATGAGACATCTGACATACACACCCATCACATCCTTTGAAGTACTAATTTTTTCACTCTAAAATAAACCAAACAACACTAATTCAGTCAGAACTCTGACTGTATGAAGTGTTTGTGTGCTACACACAAAGTGTAGCACTATGAAGTCCTAGAAAGATTTCATTTAAATATACACAACCTACACGAAGTTTAAAAATTGTAGCTTTATCCACATAAGACTAAAAATAAATATTATTTAAAGTGGAAAAATTAAGACATCTTCTGATATTAGACTACCTTCTCAGATAAACTGTTTATTGCTTAATCCAGATATTTTAGTCATTCGTTACTAGTCAGTAACCATTCTATGATTCCATGATTTCCACATTTTACTTTCCATCTTTTGGACATAACAATTATCTTCAGGCTGATGTTTGGTATATTGTTCAAAACCTTAATTTTGGAGATCTATAGAAAATTAAAGTTTGAAGGGGAGGAATCAGATTGATTTTTATGCTTACTAAATTCAAAACAACAAAAAAAAATCCTGAAGTTACTGTTTTCAAAGTCCTTGTAATGCCTTCCAGAATTCTTCACAGGCCATTAAGTCCATAATGTGGATTATTGCCTTTGGGTATTAAAACCAAGCTATTAAAAAATGCTGTTTTATTTACCAAGGTAGAATCCACACTAATTTTCTTCAATGAAAATTTCACAAGATTTTGGTATGTCATTTTAATATTTCTTAAGTAGCTAGATTATCCTGATAAACATAACAGCCCAGAGACAGCCATCACACTCCAGTACTTCAATAATAATCCATGAAATGAAACATACTGATTCAATGCAATACAACTCATTATGATCTGTTAAATTCAACGGGGAGAAAATCCACACGCAGAGAGAAATATAGTATGAATTCCCTAAAAAAAATAATAATGTCAATACACAGGTTTTCAAAGGAAAGGTAATAAGAGATTATCTAGAAATAGAGCTACTCTATTATATGAGTCTTTCCAAAGCAAGAGTAAACATGTTCACTTGTTGGAGGGGAGAGGGCTGAAATGGTTTTGTTCAGCTTTGGAAAAGCTAATTGTTCTCACACATGCTTATGTTCTGCTCAGTCTCACAGTAAATTCTACCCAAAACAGAAGCTCATCTGGCAGATGGGCTGACCAGTCTCAAACATTATGAAACACGTAACGGCAAATACCTTGCACACTGTGCACCTATATCAAACTAGCCACGGTTGGTAACTCATCCTACAAGTTACTCCACAACTTATCTTATTCTTGGAAAATTAAAGGCGTTTCATTAAAACAATTAATTAGACTGATTTTTTGGAAGAGAGGAGTTTCATGTTGTTTGGGTTTGACATCATAAATTTACAGAATAGATGCAAGGTAATTACATCTGGATAAAGACTGGACCTAGGCACATCAAAGCTGCCACAGCAGAGATTTCTATTATAAAATGTAGCTTCTGGAAGCATCATATCATCCTGTACTGCAAGAGAGACTCACAGCTGCAGAGGGCAGTTAAGGCTCTACCATTCTCCAACAATTCCCTACTTGCTCTCTTCAAATTACAAACAGTATCTACCAGCATCACACCTCACACAGAGCTTTTATACTCTGTAAATAAGTAGAAGCTGCTTTGCATATGTCAAAATAGTTTCTTGGCCAAGATTAAAATACCAGGATCTATCCACGGCTGTGGCCACAAGGATCCTGAAATTCCAAATGATTTCACAGAATAAAAAAGGGTGTATCTGAAATTCAGCTTCTAACCATTAGATGTGTGCTGAATATTTAAACCGAGCAACACTTAGTTCATTGTCAAAACATATTTACTGAATTAAAAATCCAATTTTCTCTTCCAAGAAAAATATTCTTCCAGCAGCATTATTTTAAAATTGCCAGGAAAAAAGCTGATTTCTCTGGGAATTTCTACCCATGTTTTACACATTACTCAAGACTATTTAACCTCATGTTAAAAAACCTTCTATCAGGGATGATGCACTTCTAATGTGGTTTTCTTAAAGTGGTCTACAAATAAAAGAACAATTTCAATGAATTTTATTAATTATGTATGGCAATACTCTATTATAAGATATTATGCAGTTTCAAACAAAGGTCTACAATGCTTTTCTAAGTATGTGAATTAAGAAAAAAAAATGTTTCTTAGTAAATAGAATATTTAAACACAAAACATACGCAGTTCTCAATAGGAGTAAAAGACAATATACCATTCTAAAATGTATTTCCTCCATCATCTGAAAATATATGAAGTGAACAGAGTAGACATTTTTCAAGTACTTATCAATACCCCAAAGACAAAAACTGTTGGAATTTCTCATTTGTCAGTCATTTCTTTCAGCTACTTCAACAAAAATGTACCCCAAAAAAGCTATACCTAAAATAAAACTGCTTATGTTATTTAAAAATACTATATTTATATTTAAAACATTAGAAAATATTTTTAAACTTCTTTTTTTTTCCCCTCAATGTGTTACACTCATTATGAAAATATCTTTATTTCTAATAGAGGAAGATAAAGTAAAAAAAAAAGTTTAGAGGAAACTAAAAGACAACTTCTTTAACAATTAGGAACATTCAGATAATTTTTTTGCATAATATTTAATATGATCACCTCTTTCAAGTAATTCCTGGCTAAAGCAAGAGAAAGAAAATGAAGGAACTATTATTTGAAAGGCTTTTCAGACAGAACCTAGTTCTCTTGAATAGAAAGGACAAAAGGATCTCTTTTCTTCTAATCAGACGGAGCACTAACCCTTTCCAGCTCGTGGGGATTTCAACAGTGTGTATAACGCGGTATTGTACATGTGACTTTCTGACCCCAGATGTTATTTAAAGAGAATATTCAGCATATTTAAAAAGAAATTCATATTCAGGAATATAGTTCAAAGAGCACTACCTACTGCATCAGCAATTTGAACAAGAGAAAGTGGGCTTTTTTGGACAGAGTTAACATCATCCTCAATATACCTGGAAGCAATAAACCAAGTCTCCAGCTTCTATGAATCAGTATATCTCCATTAATTTCAGTGATAACAGACCGATTTGCATAACTTGTGAATCTGGCACTAACCTGTTAAGAGTATTTCAAGTTTTATTTTTTGGCATAAAGGCAGCTCTCAGAAGTGACGACGTGTGAGTTGACTCAAACACAGCATTTGTAATGGTAGACATCCATTAAAAGTATACAGATTTGAAAAATTAGGTTTTTAGGGTTCTAAATTCTACAGCTTAAAGATAATACACACTAACTACTTCTAAAATACAAAACCACCAAAATGGAACAGTGTAAAAAAAAAAAAAGTGCAGTTTTTTAAACTAATGCGAATTGTACATATGTAACTTCGTATTTCCTTGTGTACTCACAGGGAGAAAAATTTAAAATCCATGGGAGACAAGGCACCTCATTGATTTTAAGTCTAACATTTAATCAATTCTGATGTTCACAAAGCCCTGTAGGCACCTCAATTCACTCAGTGCCTAAGATTATGTTGCTCAAGCTTGCAGAGGAAGCCTTTATCCCAGAATACCCTATGGCACCGTAGTCGTGGGATACTCCTTGGTGTCAAACCTCCTCTGCCAGAGAAAGCATGAGCTGCAGCCCCCTACAAGGCGGGAGGCCATTAGTGAAAGAGGAAGGGGGTATTTCTTCACCCCCTCTTTACCCATCCTTCTTCCATTTTTGAAAGGTGGACTTTTCTTTCAAAAAATGAAAAGTATAAGGCCAAATTTTAGGATCTTGAGAAGACACAGATGCTACCTTGCTGTTTAGACTAGATGCCCAAATTCCCAGGAGTTAAAAGCTTATGCCATTACTGACCAATTTAAATCCTGATCTACCTACTGTGCCGGAATGTCGTATCTCAATCCTGGACCTTCTTCACATACACACTGTATATAAAAATTGGATATTTCGTTTCACTTGGCAAAGGGTATCTAAAGATTACAATTTAAATGCACATTATAATGCTTCAATCATTGTCTGAATCTAAGTTAAGTCTTGCAAAGATCTGAATATAGACTTGAACATTCTGGAATATATTCTTTTTCTTCATTGACGTGCTCCCCTGGCCTTTTTAAAAAACTGTATCTGAAATTTTCTATTGAAATGGAATTTAATCACAATGCACATTTATATGTCTTACACTGCTGACCAGATTATTAACCTAAAATATTAATCAGAAAGCAATACCTCATAGTTCTTCTGACATTTCAGAATCCCAGATTGAGTCTCCCATCTCAAGCAAGAATTGGAAAATTGCCGAAGCATTTACATGTCTCAAAAATAATTCAAAACTCAAGGACAAGGCAAAGTCTTCCCAACACTCCAGTCCATCACTGAAAACCCCAAGTAAACAAAAAGCCCAAAGAAAACTACAAGCAGTATTGCATACATCTATGACCTGTGTATTGAATCAATACAGATAAATTAGAAGTATATTGCTTCATGGATTAGATAAAAGTTGGATTTTGGATGGAATTAATGCGTATGTCTCTGGGTGGGTTCTATATAATACTGAAAGGCCAGAACACTATGTATAGCTAGGGAAGTGATGTGTGTTAAGTGTTTATCATCAAACAATGGAGAAATTACTGCAACAAATCCTCATGTAACTGTTTCATATGGAACTTTAGCACGCCCTTCAACTTGCTTTGCTTAGATATATATATATCTCCAAGATTAACCCTCCATATCAAAAAAAGAGCACACAAAAACAACTGCTGATTCTGCCTGACAGAGATGTCCCAAGTGGTAGTAGCTCAACTACAGGGCAGAATGAAGTTCAGAAAATACCCAGATTTATATATTTTACAGATAGAAATCAGAGACCATTATCAAAGGGCCAGCAGTTTAAAATGTCCTTAATTTCCTGTGTTAATAAGACATACTACGTTTTTAGTACCTGTTTTAATCAGTAGACACCTATTTTTTTTCTAATAATTTGATGTGTATGATTTGTTTTATGTCCTGCTTATGAGGAAGCACAAATTCAGTCAAAACTATAACCCAGGTGTCACTTTAAATAGAATCACAGGAAGGATTTGGTGTGTTGGTCAGAAATAGAACTCCAAAACATACCAATTCATATCCAGCCTCTAGCAAACATTTAGCTAGAAGTTAGTTCATTTTCTGTGATTTCCTTTTCATTATACACATAAGATAATGACAGCCCTGCATTTATAATAGGACTAATGTACAGGTTCTATCTACAGCCTTTCATCCTCACACCTTTCAGGGTATGGAGTAAACCCTTAAAAACAAACAAACAAAAAAAGCCTTCATTATCACTCCTTACTGGCAAGCAAAGTAGTAGCAGAAGATTAAAGATATGATCATGCCAGGAGCAATAGTAAACAAGTATCACCTCCTCAGAAGTTCTCTTCAGTCCAGGTTCCTATTTCTTTCCTTCTTTGTTATGTGTAAGAAGTTCTCAGTAATGAGCAAGCACCGGCTGCAAAATTAGCCTGACTAAATATTTGAAATTTTCTTTTATGAACCTACTTGCTGTTTTAATTCTTAGAAGCATACTTGGAGAACAGTTTATTTAATATGTATCATGGTTTCCTGTTCACCACAATGAATTTCCGAAAAATAGTACCAGCTAAAGCAAATTTAGGACTGGAGATGATAATGTTCTTTAATTGTGTGAAATTTCTGAACAAATACTCAAAGCTCTCACACATACTACACATATATATAAAGATACAGGAAATGTCCTTAAACTGGCACACGCAACATGGCATATACTTTAGAAGTCTACATTTTAATGTTATCAGTAAACAAAAATATTTAAAGAAATCTGTTTGCATGTGACATTACTATATACATATAAATTCATAATCTCTCTTTAAATAAATAAAGGAATGTAAACTTCATAAATAGAGATGTTTATACTACAGCTCTATATAATCTGGTTTCATGGATGTTTTCTAAACAACAATTTCTAAACCACACAGGGATTTACCTCAACTGACCTTAAGCATCTGAAGTCGACACATGCTGTATGCTACAGATCTAAATCTCCTTTTCAGTCAGTGAAGAAAAAGAGAAATACCTTTGAAATGATTCATGCAGCTTTACTTAGCAATCTTACAGGGTGATGAATTAACCCCTGAAGCTGGTATTTCCTTTCTCCTGAGTATTACAGGAGCCTAGATGACAACTTCTAGATGTCTAGAGCTACTTAAGATGGATTCCATCTTTACTGAGCTGAATGTTATTGTCTATAATACAACTGCTAAGAAAAACTTCTAATTATTTGAATACTGATTGCCACTGGCAAAACTTGCTCTGAAGAGGCTCAGCAAATAAGATAACATAGAATGATTTATCTTGACCTCTAATAACGCCTGGAAACACAATTTATATTAAAAGAAATATGTTTATGTCCCTGTTTCTTTCAGACCATACTGTCAAGATCTTCGATATCTACAGTCTCCTCTTCAGCACAGTATTGCATGAAGTATAAATCCTCTTTTACAAAGGTGCGGGTGCCTCCCATCAGAGATTAGACCTGCCACCTTCCATTTGAGTAGAGATACTATTCCTCCCTGCAATGGGAAAATCAAAATGTTTGAGACAAAGAGTTTTACAAACTGAACATGAGTCAGCACTGTAATGCTGTCTTAAAAAAGCAAATGTGGTTGATCCCCTAACATGGATATTTCAGGACACACTGTGGAAACACAAGATACTGGGATCTAATTGCTCACAGAATTGACAGCCATCATAAATAAAAGGGTAAACCATGTGAAATGTCAAGAAAGACAGTGACAATCAAAGAATAAAGTGAAGAACACTCTCAAGAACGTACATTATAACACACTCATTAGACATCATGTCAGGCTTGTTAGAATGAAGGTGCCGTTCTTGTCTAAACTCAGGAGAGGATTACTAGCTAAAATTATTCCTATCAATATGACGCCTGGGCATGACCATCAATTATTTGCTTTACCAATAGCAATGGACAATCCCATTTTAGATTACATATAATATGTGCAAGACCAGCATGGACGGGGCTTTGAGCAACCTGGACTAGTGGGAGGTGTCCCTGCCCATGGCAGGTAGATGGGAAGTAGCTGATCTTTAAGGTGCCTTCCAACCCAAGCAATTCTATGATTCCATAATGCATGAACCAATTTTTCCACTGTATTCAGTACTAACTATTAAGTTCTTAGGTGAAATACTGAGTCCTATTTTGGACAGTATAATTCCAGAAAAATTCAGAAAAACTGCAGAGATTCCCAAGTACAGAGAAGACCAGTAAAAACAAGTAGAGGCCTATAAATATGATCTACAGGGAAAATATAGAATTAGTTGACTTTGTTGAATATAACAAGATGACTGAAGTAAAGACTTAAAGTCTTGAAGTCTTCAAATAAACACAATGGTACTGTGAAGTTGAGGGTAATAAACAGTTCTTCCTTTCCATTGCATATGAGATAAAATGTAATGGGCTGAAATGGCACCAGTGGACATTAAGACAAGAAACTGAGAAAAACATATATTTCTAATGATAAGTAAGGTTTGAAACAACATACTTAGGAAGTTAAGGGATCATCAAAACAGCATGGTTTTCCAAAGTAATTTAAAACAATAGTTTACAAACCAACATAAGCACTGGCCAGGTCAGATCATCTTATCCCACCATCTCACATCATCACCTTCCTCCACCATCCAGTGAGAAATTTCTGCTTCTATTTCACCAGTTTTCTCTAGATACTGTGTCAGGCACCATAGCTTCTACAGCCCCCTCTAGAAGCTTCACTTTTTACTCCTCCCATCTCTCATACAAAAAGAATTAGTGTCTGTTATGCCTCAGCAGTATACAGTTCAATATAGAAGGAGTCCTTTGGACTTGGTGAGTCACACATCACAGTTTCAGTACCCCTTAATTATATATTCTCTCAGTCTCTCCAGACATATTATGCTATAAGTCTATGAATGCAATTCCACTGATGGGGTGACCCTTCTTTCCAAAAATGTGCATCAATATATTTGACTCATGGCAGCTTATCTACTGAATTTTATATCCAAATCTTCCATACAAAATCTGAAAGCATTTGTAATATGTCATACAAAATTGCAGGCATCTTCAGGCCACCAGTATACAAAAGTCTGTTTAGATTTCCAAGCCTTTTAATAACTGCCAGAGCTTCCTATATTTGAGTTAATTAAATTAATTCTTTCATATTAAGATCAGGAAGCCTTCACAGCCATTCTTTATCTTCATTACGTGCTTGTCTTCACTGATGCATATCCTTAATTGTGAACCAACTGATTATATGAAGCAAATACTTAACTCCAAAAACATCTAGGTAGCCATATTTATAGTCTTCTTTATCTTGAGACTGTTTACTTGGGGAATTTCATTACTCAACCACTTGCAGATATAGTTCATTCCAAATAACACACAATGCTATTAACAGTTGTTCAGATAAGAATCAGACTTGGAGTTTTAGTAAGACATTCTTCTAGGTATTACAAGAAACACGTAAAATATTTCAGCTGTGAAAAAAGCAATCCTTTTTAGGAGAATATAGACCTAGGGAAGTGACCAATGATTAGAACTAAGCTTAAGCTTAGAAGTAAATCGCAGTCAGAAGTATCCTCCCGTTCTTGGATATGATCTCAAATAAAGGCACATGGACAATTTCTGAAAGAAATACTCCTAGGATATTGCCTTAAACACCCTCAAGCTGAGGAGCGCTCATGATCCCCAAACTGAGCAGATTATCAGCTTCCAAGCTACTATAAAAAGATCATCTCTACTAATGTTTTGGATGCAACAACAACCTTTCACTGGACTTCAGAACAAAGATGCATACTTTCTGAATCCTAAATACCATCAGATGGAAGACAAGCACACTGCAAGTGAAGAACTATGGCATAATATGTATCATCAAACATGTCTAGTTATGTTATGTTATGTAAAGCCCTATTTGTTTATTATGTCTTGCCCTTAACCTCTTAAGCACCTAAGATTATTCCACATAATTTCTTGAATATAATGCTTAATCCTGCTTCAGGATTTTTGGCTGCCAAACCCTTTCTTGAATGTAGCTCTTTTCTCTTTGCCCCAGTAGGACACCAGTGGAAAAGGCCACGCACTGTACTTCATTTTTTAACAAAATGAAGGTATTAAGTATCAGGATATTATTAAAACCCAAAACAATAATGACTGTCTCTTTCATTTCTGTGTTTATTGTCAGAGATGGAGGCATAAATCTAAAATTCATGAAATTTCAAAACTTAATTGGATTAAATCGGAAAGAGCATATTGATGATATATGCAAAACTGTATTCTAGAAGTACTGCTATTTTCCTAAAGCCAAGCACACTGAAAGGAGAGAGTTGCAATTAGACAAATAATTCCACTCATTTTATAATGCATTAATAACATGTGTTATTATTCTGAAGTAATTCCCAAAGTTATTGAGCATTATTTTTATGGGAAATTTCAACTGCAATAAATATATAAAACCTCTGCACATTAATCAAGTAATCAGGTTAATGTTTGTTAAAATCTAGCTGCATTTTTAAGTTGGACTAGCACTAAAATAGAAAAAAAAAACCAGTAGAAATTTATGAAATTAATATAAGGTACCATATAGTTTCCAAGCTAAAGAACATCTTGAAGGATCAGTCAAGTAAAATCTCACCAGATAGCTAGGAAGATTTGCCACCCTTGCCCATTCTTAGCAGGCAATGATGATGATGAAAAAAGAGATAATCTTACTGATCTGTCATAAATAATAGAAATGCTTCTTTCATGAAAGCTGAATTACTGTGGACTATAACTTCACAAAATTGCCTACTTCTTATTGCAGATTGAGCTTTACACAATGCTACTCACGTGCTACACATGGCTTAAATATGAAAGAAAATAAGATTCCTGCTTCAAAGAACTTATACAGAGGTTCTATCACTGCATCTCATTTCTGTAGTGTACTGGGATGATTGAGTAACTAATTCATTTTCTTGGAGATTCTGTGAAGTCGAGAAGTGGTAACAGTTCATGCAGTAGTCAGTCCTTAAATTCAAAAATTCATGCACTCAGAATCACAAATTCAAGTGTTTCCTGTATGTTTGAACAGTCCTACTTTCCTCCAGTTCAATAATGATAAAATTGGTTATATCCCTGTACCTGTGCAACCATCTTCAAAGCAATCAGTCTACAGTGCATTAAGAGCTTACAGGTAGCTTAGCAAACAGAATCCAAGACCTGACGATGGGCAACTGCAGATTACCAGCTAAACTACAAACTGAGATTTAAAGCACAAACAAAAAAGTTGCTCTTTGTGGACACAATTCAACTAGTGGATTGGAAAGGGAGGAGGGAAATGTCATCACCCTGCTCAAGTCAAATCATAGAAGCCTGCACGTTTTTTAACAGATATTTAATCAGGCAGTGTGTTCAATCTAGTCAAAAACACAATTGTAATATTTTTTCAAATTCTTGTCTCTTTAAAATTAAGAAACACAAAGAGACATATGTGCTACAGTTAATATTAAAATAGTTACACTAAAGCTCAGAAGTTTGATAATTTCTATAATTAATAATTTATGGCATCTTTTATAAAAGAGAATAGATAGACTATGAATTGCTGTTCTGACTTGAAACCACTTCAGTTTTGTCTAAAAGATGAAAATACAACTGAAAAGGCATTCTCCTGCCTTTCACATCCATAACGTCTGTCAGGCTGAAAAAGTTCTACACAGATTAAGCATATGCCTACTTTAGCACACTCAAATATTAAAACCAGGGACCATGCCTTCAGGTGCAGGACTGCTGTCTCGCCTTCATCCCTAGCCTGTTGTTTCTGCATGCAGGCAACACAGCCACCTGCATAAGATTACCACAAAACAATACTTCACAGCGTTAACTATTCCTTTGAGGTCTCATTCAATGCCCACCAAGAGAGAGGGAGATGGTTTTGAGATGCTTCAGGAATCCCTGGATGTGCCTGCTGCCTCCTGGGGCTATTAACAGCCAAACTAATTTTGTCTTTCCAACAGTTTTACTGATACTGGAAGACTAGTTCCATACATTGCCAGAAGCAGGGAAAAAAAAACCCCAAAACCAGATTTTTAAAAAGTTTCCAAGATTCAGTGTATCTGTTCATCCCAATGGAGACTCAAAGTCTCTTAATAGATTAAAGGAAGTTCATTATAGTTAAAATATGGGACAATTCTGGTAACATTCTTAAATCAATATGCCATTACGTTACACACCTTTGTGGGGGCTGGGGAAATATTTTTCTGTTATCTTTTGCTTCTCATCATTCTATTGATTTTACAGGTACCAATGATACAAAATATTGGCCTTCATAAAACATTGATTGACCCAGTATGGCAGCATTTCACTTATATTAACAGCTGAGACTTTTACCACTAGCTGCAATCACATTCTCTAAGTTTTAGTATCCGGGTTGTTTTACGTATAAAAAAAGGGTATAAGAGAGTTAAAGAGGTATAAGAAAGTTAAAGTAAGCACAGGCTAAGAGAAACATACAGCCATAGAGATTTGTAATAGAAATGCTAATACTGATATGAATGGAAAATTAATGGAAATGCAGGGGAGTGAAAAGAAAAACCAAAAAGGAATGACAAAAGAAGGTGTATATGAATGCATGTGTTGGTGAAAATGACATCAATAGGCCTTAAAGACCCTCCACACATAACTTCATAGCACACACTAATCAGAAAAACAAAGAACAGGCTAAAATGAGCAACAGTCTACTGTGGATTAAACAAAAGATCTACAGATTCAAACCAGTCAAAGATAATGTTGGAAGGTAAGGAACGGGGTTGGAGTCACCCAGGTAAGGAAACAAGAGATAGTGAGTCCATCCTCAGGACTCAGAGAAGTGGGATAGGATCGAGCAACAAAAGATCACAACCCAACTTCTGTCAGCTCCTAAAGGGAACAAAAGGCAAATCCCAAACCAGTACATGATTACCAACCTAAAATGAAGTAGCAGCCATGATGAGAACTCAGCAGGTATGGTCAGTATTAGCATAAATATCACTACAGTACAGGTGTCCCCAAATCAAATTGAAACACATTAAAGAAAAATCAAAGACTATTTATAGTTTTGTTTTTTTACTTCTATCAGTCACAGTGACTGATGAGTCATGAATCCACATTCATGATATTAATCTTTATTTTCTTCCTGTCTCTTTATATCTGACCTTTTAAAACAGCATGTAGCGTATACTCCTTTCAAAGAGGTATACATATTGTATGCTGGCATACAGACTGCATATAAATCATTTAACTCGAAACAAAGTTTTCTAGTTGAATTTCAAAGTCTTGAACTCCTATGTTACTGCAATGTACTAATAAAAATTACTTTCTGAATCCCTATCAGCATATATGTGGCCAACTCTCATTACTTTTTAAACCTATAATGTTAAGGTACTCTTACAGCAAAAGATACCAGTTTTTGTACTACAATTAATTTAAAATTGGAATCTGAAACTTGGCAGGTGGGTGGGTAGAAGGCAAAGGAACATAGTGTCCAGTCAGTCCTGAGGTTTGCTTCCGAGTTGGCAGTTGCTACAGTTCCAAAGCCACCTACGCTCCCAATCCTCCATTCAGCCTGTGGGAACCATTTTGCTCCATCCTTCCTTGCAGAAAGTCTGAATTCCCCAGTGGTAACATCCCTGTTCACTAAACAGAAAGTCTGAATTCCTAAGTGGTAACACCCCTGTTCACTAAACGAACACTTAGTAGATCCAACTGCATTCCACATCCTGCTGGAGGTTTCCATTCCAGGGCACATCGATACTTTCAAATGGCTATGACTGAGAACAGGTTGCGGATTAAAAAAAACCCTCTTCTGTATTTTCTAACAGAGCAAAGAGAAAAAGAATGAAGATATCAGATGATATTTAACCTTAACTTTTGCACTTCTTCATGAGTTCTGTAGATCACTTTTCTCCTAACTTACCATGCTGTATAGCTCTAAAGAAGATGGACTACACTTTACCTGTCACTTTCAATCAGCATTTCCAGTTTGCAAGTCAGTCTCTCAAAAGGTACTTTGTGCTGCTACATCTGCATTTCATAAAGCTGTTTGATTCCTATATCCAGGAATGCCAGTGGTAGACTTTCAGCAGTACATTTACATTTCAAATGAGGAAGTGAACACAAGCCATTTTTTGACCCTTTTCATTTGCATTTCCTCTGATAGGAATTACCCCACCAGAACAAGGGTGCCCCATTGAACCAATTGTCTTGCCATGCTCAAACAAAGGGAGGGAGAGAAACAAAACACCAGAACGCAGCAACAACACAGACTTTTTTTCCAATACTGAGTTAGAAGTAGAAACTCAGTTCCACAGACAAGTTGTGAAAGGACACAATGCCTAAACACAAATTCACATCTTGAACATAACTGTTTCAGTGTGTCAGTTGTCCAGCGTGTTTAAAACGCAAAAGGAAAAGAAAACCTGTTTTGCAACTAAGCAAAATGAGGAAGGTATGACTCTACAAACAACCATTTCACACCACTTTTATCTTAAATATTTCAAAATATAAGAACAGCCGTACTGAACCTGATCAAAAAAATCTCCTCTAACATGGTATTGCAGCGTTTAAGACAAGGAAAGCCTCTAACGTGCTTCCCTCCCACTTGACTCCATATTCTTCCAGTCTCCAACTATTTTTATCTCAATGAATTTCAGAGCCAGGTGTTGTTTTCCTCAAACTCCATTCAATCTGTAAAACATAAACCAAGCGTGGTGTATCATCACACTGATGTCTTGTCAGACTGATTTCATCCCCCATCTCAGAAGATGGAATACTTTCACTGTCTTTAGCCAAACAATCATCCAAAGGAAAAGAAAAACCATTTACTGGTGGGATTTTTGTATAGTCACAACAACAATTTTCATGTAATAAAAAAGGATTCCAGTTGTCAGAATTAACAGCTTTATTTAGCATTAACTTGACAGAAAATTAGGAGTTTCCATCTGAAAATAAAACCTGAAGCAGTTATATTTTTTAACAGGTGATCAAAATAAATACAAAAATTAAGGATCACTCAGTATCTAATCATCTCCTTTGCACAGCTGACAGTGATCATAACCATAATATAAATAATTTGTGTATACAGGCATATAAAGAAAGCCCTGATGAGATCCACTATTAGAGTAAAGTATTTTGGTTGCACTTTATTTAAAGTCTAGACCGAAGCACATTTCGGCCTATACAGGATCATTTTATATCTGGACATCTGAAGCATATTCTGTGGTCCATTGCTCTGCAATGAACAGATGTTTGAATACACCCTATGCTACAGATAACATTAAATTTTCCTCCCGGGATTTACAGGACATTGGTTCCTGATGAGCAAATTTAATACTATGGTAAAGTATAGAATATGTGAGATAACACACACAGAAAATAATGCAAAAGACTATGATTGACTGTGCATCTTTAACTATACTTAACATTTACTATAGACTAAAGCTATACCAAGAAGTATTACACAGTAAGTGCGTCTTGCTGTTATGCATTGTGGAGCAGTAGTTATGTATAGAGGAAAAAATAAAATATATTGGCTACTCTAAAATTATTTTCTTCAGATAAAAAAATAAATTAAAATATACATTAAATTCACTTTATGATCATAAAGTTAAAATTCAATATAGGTAAGAGGCTCAGGAATAAGAAAATTATGCTTTTCAGCACAAAGAGATGAGAACAGACTCCTGTTAGACTGTGTATTTTAAGAAAATAGTGAAACTCCGAGCTTGGAGTAATGTTCACAGCCCACCTAAGCCCCTGGTAAGCCCCAGCAGAGTTTAACCTGGCCTGCCTTGACACCCTGCTCAAACAGCCTTTGCCCAGTGTGCAAGATCAGGGATATAACCAGAAATTATTTTTTGTGTGTTTTTGTATGTGTCTTAACACAGTATTTGGAGAGTTCTGTGGGTTTTCCACAATAGTGTGAATGCCAGTTTTAGTATCTAAAGTCAAATTAGTGCAGGAATTTAATGTTATTGTTTAAGATTTAGAAACAATTTTTTTCAAAGCCACACCACTAAAACATGGCTTAAGGAGTGTTTCATATTATTCTAGACTGCAACCAACAGGCAAGTATGACTAAGAATAATACACGTACACAGACTGCACCACAGATACAGAAAACATACCTAGCATCCAATATCATAAAAATAACACTTTTTCTACTTTGGGCTTTCGGGTTAAAATGTCATTTACAGAACCTATATATTTTTATTTGTTAAACGGGTTTATGAAATTCAAATATCAAATCAAATGATTTTTAGAAATATAGAATGAAAACATATTAAAGTCTAATATACAGTTATGTCAACAATATTTTAGCTGTCTGATGCTTTCAATATTTTATTACGCTTTTGGCTATATAATCTAAGCGAGTGAAGAATGACAACTCTACCTCTTATTTGTCAGAATTATATCATACATCCATTATGCACCATTTTGTACTTTGCAGGCTTATGTCTTCTGAAAAAGCTGTTACACAGCTCCCCAGTATATCCCATTTGATTTATTAATATAAAGCAGAATGTGATTAGACTACCATATCTCAGTGAAATAATGTTCAGCTACATTAACACTACTTTCATTTCAATAAAATGAAAGTTGACATGACAGCTTTCCTTCCGTCATGTCAAAAAATGTCTTTCCTATCTGCACATATTACTATTTTATGCTGGCGTCTACTACATCTGTAAAGCACTCTTTTCTGCATGGATCCAAGCCTTTGCAAGTGTGATTAATGTGAATGCAGCACGCAAGGCTGGCTACAGTCATTTGCGTGCCAGTATCACCGCTGGTATATTCCTCTGTATTCTAGATATCCAAGGAGGCTGCGATTAGACTTGAGTTCTATCGTTAAAATCTGAGCTTATTTAGCATTTCTTCACCTAAATAATACTCAGAAACTTCATAATATCTTAAACAATGAGGATTACTGTAATATAAATATCCTCCGGTGGGAGTTTAGGATACAACTTAATTTTATCTATGCAATGATGTTGTTGAGTGCAGGATTTCAGAGGGAAACTAAAACTGAAAATGAGGACACTTGTCAACTTATTTCTGCTTAACTAAACTTCAAAATTCACATGGAGGCCTCCCTGATGGGCAAAGAATATACCGATATTCAGTCTATTCAGAATAGTCCTAATAACCATCGATAGGGAAAATAGTTATTTTGCCTTCAGATTTGCCATTCTAGACTGCAGTCAATCAGATTCTGTGCCTAAACAGGAACACAAGATACTTCATTTAGTTGGGAACTAATAGATGGCCAAATAAATATTCATTGCTATCTGATTTCAAACCTTATTGTTCTGAACTCATAACAATAATTTCATAACATGAAAGCAAAAGGAAATATCCTGTGCAGATCACTGAAAGGGGCTGTGTGGACTGTGGCCAAACAGAATCACTACAGGACATCACAGAGTAGCATTAATTATATGGGAAGAGCACTTTAAAAACAAACAAGCAAGCAAGCAAGCACAGTTACATCATTTGCATGTGATGGACTGAAAATATTTTAAAATATATCAGGATAACTATAGCAAACAGATGAGGGATAACTTGTAACAGTTGGGGCTGGTGAGACGCAATCTTTTTGTAGGTGTGTTTAGTGTGTCTGTAGGTAACAAAACCCCTTGTTTCTACTGTATTTTCTGAATTGGGTAATTTCCTGCTGCAGTTCAGAAGCTTGTCTATTGCATCCTGAAATGGGGCTTTCAATGAGGGATTAGTCCTGAAGAACATCAACAGAACATTTACACCTGTCAAAAGTAATTAGATGAAATGGCAGCTTTGAGTGATGTATGCCTATTCCTTGCTACTCCTCGCGCCAATGTGGATGTCTGTCCATACCCAAGCTCTCTCATGTCTCTCTGGAAAGTATTCAGGACAAAATTATTTTAACTATTTTCCATGGAACAAGGCAACTGAAAATCATTTCACCCCCCGCACCACCCTCTTTGTTACCTCAAGTTCATACTGTCTGTATTTCAGACCCATGAAGAACTTACAGACTAGAGAACACACATTAAAATGCTGTTAACTGATTTTCTGACTAAGGGTAAACTATTGCTTTAAACTGATGGTTAAATTTTTTCTTCTGAACGACTTTTAGCTAAGCCTCTACGGCTTTTATGAGATTTAGGTCCAACCAGAGCTATCTGCTGCAATTGTCTTATCAAATGGAGCCTTTAATGCTTATCTGACAAGAAATTCCAATCACGGGCAGTTTCTGACTTGTTACCAACTTCCCAAAGTATTCAAAAGGCTGCTTACAGTTCAACATATTAACTTAAACAAGACCACAGAATAGATATAAAAATAAATTAATTGCACATACCATAATGGAATGTAACATCACAACAGACTTCTCTGGATTGGAAGAAAGAGGGCTTTTTTGTTACTAAAATGTCTTGTCTTAAACACTGTGCTTCTGTTTAGACAGACTACTCCTTTTTGTCTTTTCAAGGGCACATCTTTGACATAGATTGCCCTTTAGTTATCAAAAAAATTGCAGAATTAAAAGTTAAATTGGTGATTTATTTGCTATTCAACTCCTTCCAAGTCTTTCTGCTTGATTGGTTTTTAACAAGTGTTAATCACCTTCCTCCTGATCAAGTCACTTCCAACTTTGTTCCTGGCTTCCTTAGCCTAGCCTAGTGCAGCCTATCCTTGCCTACCCTTTGGGAACTAGAAATCATTTGCCCTGATCTGGTACCTCATCCAGGGCACAAACCCAATATGTATTTCTCATAGAAAAAATAGTAAGAAAATAATTAGGAGTAACTATACTTCAGCTTAAGCTCTGTATACAAACATTTTCATGGTACAGGTCTTATGGCAAAAATACTAGGTTAACAGCAGTTTCATATACCTATATATTATCCACATATAATCTTCCAAGCCGTAAAACTCAAGCTATTTTAGAATGGCAGAATGACATTGGTTGGAAGGGACATTAGGAGGTCTCTGCTCAAAGTAGGCTTAGCCAGATAGGTTGAAAGCTCAGGTTGTTCAGAGCTTTATCTAGTACAGAACTTCCAAGAACAGAGACTGCACAACCTCTTTGGGCAGCCTGTTCCAACACTCAGCTCTCCTACTGATGGAATATGTTTCCTGTTTCTGTATTTTCAGGTCAGCATAGCCCAGTTCATATCTCTCACTAAAAGCTACTTCTCTTAATTCTAATGAAATTCAGATACCCTCAATAAATCCTTAGTTCCTGGAGCTCTCTCTCAGTCATGTGTATAAATTAATCTCCGAAATTTGCAGCAGTTGATTACCTTGGCAGAGCCTCCTACTAAGCCTAACCTGAGGGAGACATAATACAGCGTCTGTGCTCTCTGAGGTTCACCTAAGGCTCCTATTAGCTCTTTGCTTTTGCTATTGATTTATTTTGCTGATACCCCATATAGCTTTTTGAGAAAGAAACAATTAATGACTAAGTAGCATTAAGTAAAAAACAAAACCAAAACCAACAAAAAACCAAACAAGCAAAAAATCCACCTTGATTTACCCTACTAGAAAATTCCCATGATGGTAATTGTGACTGCTGCAAAAAGTTTTGTTCCTACCTACTTTAAGAGTGATTCATCTTCACATAGTACTTCTGTAAGTTTTGATGCTTTTCTATAATGATCTCTGACAACTTTTAAAAGAGAGAGGACTGGAAGCATAACGCTTTCAGTAAAGTCTTCACTTCTGAACTGCTACTGCAAACTCAGCTAATACGTATGATTAAGCACACTAGTGTGAAGAGATGCTTTTTGAAGAAGAGGACTAAATTAACTGAATTTTGGCATCAAAACTAAAGATAATACGATATGCATTTGAAGAAACCTATTTTCAAATATTCTGCATTAAATTCAGGGATAAAATGTCAGATCTTACTAAGGGACAAGGCATACACCTAACAAATAACAGAAATGGAAAACACACCAAGTATAGCACATCATGCATCTCTTAAAATAACGCAAAAAGACAACAGAAAATGACTAAATTCTGGGGCTTAGCATATATTACCTTGATAGAACACAGAAAATTACTGAAAATGTTAAAATTTGTGAAAAATTGATCTGAGACAAATAATTTCTATGTATTTTCTAACTCTGCCCTGCACAGAGACTACTGGGACACTTTGAAGAAGCTCTGACATTTGTTTACAGTATCTTTAGCGAATTCTTCCAATCGTTCCAGCAAAAACCGACACAGCGCTTTGTGATGTGAATGAAACATCCTTTCCTAGTAACCAACAATGCAGAACTATCTATCCATAACTGGCAGTGAAATCCAGTCATCCGTGTTGAATTGTGATGACCATAAATGTCATTAAAAACTTGCTAATTCACGTAGCTTCTAACCATGTTTAATTGCAACATTAGTTGCAGCAAAACGCATTCAGTTTGGATTGCAGAACATGAAAAGAACAACTTGCTTGTTTAGGCCCATTTTTTCAAAACATGTTTTTCAACTTCACTTCATCTGTGAGAGAGTTAAACTGTTTGGTACCAGAGGCTCATTTGTATACTTGCACTACAAAATTTAAATCAATTAGCATAAACAAATCCTACCAAGTCTTTGCCACCAAGATGAATTATGTCTTTTCTTTCAGTTTACCCTTGAGCTATTGTAATGAATAAACTAAACACAGTAGCACTAGATAAAATTTAGAGTTCTGACCTTAAACTATTCCACTGAATTAGGAATGACCCTAACTGCTACTTATAAAGCCGTCATGCTTCTTCATAGCAACCATTTTATTAGGATTCATTTAGTGTCAATATGTATCTTAAATATATAAACACTTATATATTTTATTTGAAGAGCGTATTATAGGCAGCACTTAAGTAGTTGTACCACATCTAGCCCAAATCCTGTCTCAGACCAGGCATTCAGAAAAAAAATTACGACAAATCTCAAATGAATTCTACTTGCTTTTAACTGTAGATTGTTTTATCATTTCTAATATTTTGAATCTTAATAAATTCTTAGTTTTACTTCAGTACTGTTTGTCCTAATATTTTTATATATGGCTCCCAAATACGTGTATCCTGATAAAGATACATAGTCTATTCTAATTTTGGTAATAAAAGGAATTAAAGTTTAAATTAGTATTGTTATGCTCACAGTCATCAGCTGTTTCATACGTGGTATTCTAATAAAATATTATTTGAGAGAGATGAAGTGCATGAGATACTTGGCACCTTCTTGCATACCCAGATTATATAAATAACCTAGCCTGCCTTTTTTTTCCACCAGATAAGATATTTTTTCAACTCCATTTTTCCAGATGTCTTCAAATTTCAAAGCAAGATAGTCATTTTACCTTTTGCTTTCCTATTACAATGACACGCAGAGCAGAAATGTTCCTAATGAATATGAGTAGTTTCCACTGCAGATTGTAGAAAGCATGTAAAATGACTCCTCTTTCCTAAAGAAAATATCATGGCCACTAGGAATTTATGCTGGTTGCTATTGCCCATGAGACAGGGTGATTAGTCATGTTCCAAGAGAAAGAGAGGCTAAGTGCATGCGCTCTCCAGTTCATGAATGTAAAAAAAAACAATTTTATCTTCATGAAAGACAAAAAAAACCTTAAGTGACAATAAGGCAAAAAAAATTATTGCAAAAAAAATAAAAGCAGGTTTTCTGACAAGGTAAATTTCAAAAACTGAGTGCAAAATGGTACAAAAGTGAAAACCAAATTCAGTAAGTCTAAAACTGAGAGCAGAAACCTTGACATTTCAGTGGGAGACATATCTTTCAAAGGATCAAATTGTTGTTATAAATTGAAGATGAAACAGCAAATTAAATAAATCAGCTGGAGAAAATCCATAAGATAGTAAAGTTCAAAATATCAGAAAGAGACTTCCCAACTTTCCTGAAATGAATAGTTTACAGAAGGCATTAAAGATTCTGTATGAATTCTGTTAGTGTACTTTTCATTTCTGTGTTAATAACAGAGGGAAAATGAATATTTTTACAGCTCATTTTATCATTAAATTTTTAATATTCTGTAAATCATAGAGACTCAAAAAGCAAAGGGTTTCTAGTTGAAAAATACAGTAATCTGATGTTCATAAAGGCAAAAAAGCTTTCAAAAAATTTATTGGAAACAAATCAAGATGGAAATTTTTAGCTATTGATTCATATGAACCGTGTCTAAACTGCAGAATGTATTCTCTAGAAGAAAGATTAAATACTAATCCAAGTTAATTGGAGGGGAAAATAAGAATGAGCAACATTTTCTGGAAGATAATCCGTTGCATTTCTTGTAACCAATATCAACAAATCTTGAGCTAACCAATGCCCAGCATAGCTATAGCTTAAAATTCAAACCTAAAAGAATACATCAAGCTGAAGATTTCACTACAAAATTAAAATCCTTTCCCGTTGTGTTGGAAAAGCCTATACAAAAATGCATGTGTTTACACTGCATAGCATACACACAGGAAACTCCATATTCTCAGCAAATACCAAACCTCCTACATACACACATGTATGCATATATGCATTAAGTCAAGTATACCAAATGTCTATTTTTTTTGAAATGCAGCAGAATTCTACTGCGATTTCAAGGACAGACTAAACTAACATCACACCCAGCACTTCACCAAATGAAGAAAATATCCTCCTTACCCTGCAGCTCCTTGCCTTCACCTTCTCCTTCAACACAACATTCCAACTGTGACAGAGCACTGATAGAGCTCCCCAAAGACCTGAACTATGGAATTCATCTGGTTTACAATTGTCTCAGAAAACAAGAAACCCAATGAAAAACAACAACAACAAACAAGCAAATAAACAGAATAAAACATTCCAAATGGCTACCGGTTATCCACTTCACCAGTATTAATTACTGGTTCCATTTACAGTCAGCCAAGCAAGGAGGATGCCTCTTGCAGCTGCAACGTTGACTGCTTGGGAAACTGAAGTGTTGTATGTACGTACAGAGCTCCTGCGCGTGCAACAGAGCTGACGCTTCTGGAAAAGTCCTGACCTATGGCACAGCTATGACATGCCTATGTATCATGTGCTACTGGTCCCGGCTTCACTCACCACATCCTACATAAAAACAGAAAGTTCTCAGAAGTCCAGTCTGAAAACCGTTGCAGATGTGTAAATACAGAAGTCTAAACAGACTAAAACAGAAAGAAAAAATTATTCTGAACAAAAATACCTGAAGCATATAAATTTTTAAGAGACTAACTGAAAAGAATGTTTTAGGTATTTTTGAAAAAATAATAAATCCATTTTATACAAGAAAACACTAGCAACAATGCAAATAAAGGAAGCTGGTTTTAATTATACTGTAAATATATTACTTTCAAAAATGGTATGGATCCCTCGCAGGAAAAGTGAGAAAAACTGAAAGCTATGCAGAAGTTTTCTCCACTCTCAAAATAACAAAGCAAGAAAAAATAGTGATGTTTTTACTAAGAGTCTGCCTACTCAAATTAAAATCCTGGTCAAACCTGCAACACTGTTTTGAACACAGATTCTGCCAGATTACCAAACTTTAGAAGCACATCCCAGTGAACCACATAATTCAACCATCATTCAACAGTCCTTATATTTGATATAATTCTCATTCTTGTGCACTTCACATTCTGAAACAATAATTCTTTCATTGATGTTGAGCTCAGCAGATATAAATGAAAATTGTTTGACTAAGTAACCACAGATTTTCTCTCTTCAACTTGTTGACTGCTCATTTTGGATTAAAATTGAGAAAATGGAAAGTATTCTAGAAAACTCAATCTTTCTTGAAACAAAGCTGTCAAAATACATTTTTGAAGTTAGCTACTTTTAAAATACCCCAATAAGAGAAGAATGTTCACTTTCCTCTCTCAAACACAAATTCAATTACGTACATACATGATTTTTCAACAAACAAATAATGATGTTTGGAACACGCCTTTTCTAAGAAAAAGACTAAGACACCTCAGTTCTGAATTCAGAAACCCGAATTCAAGTGTTTTCATGTAAGCATCCATTGCTTTCCAGCCTGTAGTAGATCTCCACTTCACTAGATCTACAATGTACATCACAGGACTTTAAACACCTAACTTCCCAGATACCTAGAAGTAGTACTTACATTCAAGCATCAATCTCCCAAGAGATTTCAAGCCTTTAAACTACTGAGCAAAAGTAAGCATTCCTTAAGCTATAAATGATCGTCAGCAGAGAATAGACTTCTTTTTAAAGGTGAAAAATATGCAAACAAAACACTTGCAGCTACATTTTTTACTGTATTCTGGCACCAGTTGTAACTCTGAGATAAAAGACTGATGCTCCGGAATCCTTAAAAAGAAGATACTCAAGGTTTTCTTTCAAGTTACCCTAGTAATTTAATAAGATGTACAAAATGGCCTACCACCAGAAAAGTCTGATTTGTCTAAGGGTATTAGTTCTCTTGACTATCATTGTCACTGTTACAGTACAACGGTCACTTCAGTGAGTATCATTTGAATGATTAAATCAACATAGCATGAAAATTAGAAGGGCCCAGAGACCAGTTCCTGAAGCAACATGCATAACAATTTTATTTTAGCAGCAGATACAATTAACAATATTGCAAAACATGTAACTGAAATATAAAGAAACAAACCCAGGCAACTATAGAAGCTGAAATTTGTCTCATAGTAACACAGATGACTTAAAAAAAACCACATTTGAGGAAGGCTTTATATGAAGGTAGCCCTGTTTTTGTACCCTACTTTGCCAGATGGACATATAATTAGTCTTCTGAAAAAACACCTGCATTTCTCTCCTATATTCCTGCATCCTATTCCTCTACATTCAACTATCACTTATATTTGTGCCACTTTAAAAGGATGTTGCCAAGGAAAGTATAAAAACACTGTAATGTATTTTGTGGTATCTTTGCCATGTACCGAGCTCAGAATGCTCATGCATCACTTCTCTAAAGCCCATGCTTGCTTTCTCATGAAGAATTTATGTTCTAAAAATATCCTTTAAAATATGTTGCTCTATTAATACGTTCCCACTTCTTACAAGAAAATAAGCAAACTGCTTTGCTAACTAGGAGCTCTGTCTTACTTTCAGCCCAAGGAAATGGTGTTAACTATTTTCAGGTTTTTCATCTAATAATGTTACTTGCACAAATATGAAAGTTTAATGTTGACAATATCCAAAGTGCTGTTTTAATTCCCAAGAAGGCTGAAAGAAGTTTTTCTTAACATCAATAGAAGACAATAAAAAATTTAAAGAGCTGAAAAATCTAGTCAAAATTAATGCAGATGTCTATAGGAGATATTTATAGCATTTTTATACAGACAAACCAACAGCCAAATTATTGAACTAATAAGCCAGGAAAAAAATTGTATATTTGAAAGTGTGCAGTTCATACAAACTTTCAGACAGTAGACTGCATATATCCCAGCACTAGTTTCTCCCACACTAGTTCTTCTTGACCACCATGACTCTTACCAATACACAGGAGCAACAATATACAGCATGAAGGCTTGAACAATAATAGGAAGGTGGGTAAGCTCTGGAATGCATCTTGGATATCATGGACAGCCTGAAAAGATCTGTTGGTCGTTAATTATAGTGGTTTCAATCCCAGATAAATAGAATGTATTTTCTAAGAAACAAAGGCCATAATGTTACGAAAAAATAGTCAACATCCTTCCTCACACTTGAACTGGTACAGTTGCAGAATGCTTCATGATCTTCCAGCTCTCACCCTGCAAATGAAAGCAGAAACCTAACAGGTTTTCTCTTCGTTTTTTGGACTAAGCATACAGTCCAATAAGAAAGCACATAGTGATCAGAGGGATGAAACATCTCTCTTTATGAGTAAAGGGCTCAGAGTTGGAGTTGTTCAGCCTCAAGAAAAGAAGGCTCCAGGGAGACCTTTCAGTACTTAAAGGGGACCTACAGGAAAGGGGGGGGACAGATTTTTTAGCAGGGTCTGTTGCAATAGGAGAAAGGGATGGCTTTAAATTAAAAGAGGGAAAATTTAGACTAGACACAAGGAAGAAATTTTTTGCACTGAGGGTGGTGAAACACTGGAACAGGTTGCCCAGAGAGGTGATGGATGCCCCATCCTGGAAATATTCAAGGTAAGGTTGAACTGGGCTCTGAGCAACCTGATTTATTTGAAGATGTCCCTGCTCATTGCAGGGGGGGTGTTCAACTAGATGACCTTTAAAGGTCCCTTCCAGCCCAAACTATTCTATGATTCTGATTCCTAAAGCCTCCCATCTCTTACATACCCTGACAGCAGAACTAAGATACTCCTCTTTGAAGCCACTACTATCATAAATGATTTTCAAAAAAGGGCTAGAGCAGAAGAACAGCTGCTGGAGGGAAGACTGTAGTCATTGCCTTCTCCCATCAATACAAGTTCCATTCTCATACAGCTTCACTACCTTTTCCCCACCTTTCATTTTGCCTTCTCACCTTCTATTTTTATTGTCCATTTGCTTCTCCTTTACCTTGCATAACTCCCCCATCATACTTCCTTCGCACTAACATGTGGGGCACAAACATATCATCTTACCGGCCACTATGAAGATATTAAGCCATTCCAGCACACACCACCAATCAATCAGCAGTAGAAGCGGAATACTGTACAAAACCCAAAGATTACTGAATATAGAAACATTGATAGAAACCAGGAATCAACCCAACAATAAACCTCCCACAGTCTTGCTTCATTTTGCCCATTTTATTATTATATTATTTGGATTTATTTGGAATATAAAGTCTGCAGATACCAATGGACTGACTACTAATGCTGCAAGATTATTAATGGATCAATTTTTATGGAAATGTATGCATACTTGATCATCACAGCTGTTACGTTAGTTAGCAAAATATCAACCATGGAAAACGGAGGTGTGGGGAATATGCAGACACATAATATAAACTTGAAATAAAGCAAGAAAAAAAAAAATCATCTAACTCTACTCCTTTCCTTCACTTCTCTGCCTTATGGCTCTATAGATTGAATAGACCTGACCCATTGCACAACTCAAATTAATGTCTCAATAAAACCAACCAACCAAAGATTGTGCACGACAAAACAAAAAGAAAAATTTGCCAACCTGTTAACCCAATCAGCTAGTACTTAAACAGGCTAAATACCTGATCACTGAAAAAAGTAACACATACAGTAGATGATCTGTACACTACTACAGTTGCTTGTAAATTGGTATTTAGCTCAACTCCGTGCAAATGTAACAGACAAAAAAATTAATCACACAAGATTAAAAAGTTCTGTTGCAGTAATACTGTCGGATTCAGGTATTTCTGTGATTCACTTGCAGAAAATTTTTGTCTTCAACATAAAAACTCTGTAAACAAGCATGAGGTTACCTCTTTCTTTAAAATTCTCATCCCTGCTCTTAAAAACTAAATTAGAGCTTAAAACATTTCTGATTCTACTCTCCCTCCATTAATCTCTCATTAGCTTTAATTACATTCTACACAGTAATATTATTCCTACAAACAGTCAAACCTAGTGAAAAGTTGCTGTTCTAGAAATAAACTAGAAGCTACAATCCAGGAGAGATGCTCCTTCTCTTCTATCACACGCAAGTAATTGAAATGTTCCTTCCTTGTGTGCCTAATTATGTACAGGAACCTGCAAGTCCCTTCAAGTTAATATGTTATTTTTACATCTTGGTGAAATTTTCTGAAATGCTTAATCTATTTTACGTATGATTGTCTTTGTGGTATTTGCATACAACTGCCTACATACAGATCACTTCTATTTTCATATATTCTGATAAAAGAATTCACTATTTTGTTTACAAAAACTTATACAAAGTACAATTATTATCCTTCAGAATAACTTGCAGCTATTCACTGTAAATATATCTGCTCATATGGTACCCTACACGTCCAATTCATCATCCTTAACTTCAACTATCTAAAACAAAGGTTTATCTAATTAATCACCCAGGTCCTCCATCCAATTCATTGGGAGAGACAAGCACAAAAAGGCGAAAATTCATCCCACCTATATCAGACATCTTTTAAAAGAAAATAAACTGCTCTCTTGGGGTGCCTGCTTGTCCAGGTAATTATAAAGGAAGTCTATGTGACTAAGTTTTATTGAAAATCTCAGTTTTAGGCAGATACATTTAAGTAAGATTTAATCCAGCCATTACACGGCAACAGAAGTATTTCTGATAGTGTAGTTACATCACCTCCTCAGAATGACACAGACTAAGCAGACAAAAAGGGTATTTGCTGTCAGCAGAGCTGAATTCAGACTACAAGTTGTCTGCACAGCAGCTGTAGCTGGTTTGCCTTTCTCCTACCATGACCCGGCACAGCTTCGCTGGCAAAACTCTATATGACAAGCTTGGCCTGAAATGTAACTATAAGAAAGCTGAGTCAATAAATTAATAAGCATATTAGTTGAATATTATAAAAGTTCACAGCTAAGTATGATTGCTAAGATGCAAAAGAATCGTACTGGATATTAGCGCTTATTCCACATATTCATAGTTTATAATCTTCTTTAAATGAGAACTAAAAATACAGTTCACAGCAAACATTAAATAGTGTTCGAAGAAATATACTGACCTACAGAGCAGCATGTACTGGAACAAACTGTTTTTTGTACCTGTACCAAGCAGCATCCCCCAGTCGGGGTAGTATGGTGGGATGGCAGTGAAAAACAGCACAAGTAAATTTTCTTGCAAACTTAAACAACTCACTTTGTAAAGCCAGACCTTTGATTCTGAAGTCAAAGCAAGGAAAACAGATTCTGATGTTGGCTTAACCACACATTCCTGTTTTCACGTTACCTATGTTGTTCTTACCAAATATACTTAGAATAAAAATCATAACAGGTATATTCAGGCCTTTTTAAAAAGAAAATAATCTGTTCAAACCAAAATAGCAAGAACAAAAAAAGCTTTATTTAAAGCTGGTATTCATCAGACAAACATAGCATGAAAAGACAGTAATAAAATTACGCTCTGCTATATCTAGTGGACTCATAAATACTGCTTTTTCTTGCCTCCTCTCAAGTCTGTGATCAAAAGACAGAACACTCTTGGAAATAATATATTTAAGATTAAAGAAGAAAAACAAAAAAAGGCCTGGAACAAAATAAAATTGTTGCTGTTTAGTCAGTATCATCATCTTTATTAAAACTTTTCTTTTTAAAGAATATATGCTCCTGACAGGAAAATAAAGTAAAATATTTTGGAAAGGGATTCAGAATGAAAATATAGCTACAGAATTATAGAATTGTTTTGGTTGGAAGAGACCTTTACGATCATCACATCCAACCATTAGCCTAACACTGCCATGTTACCACTAAACCATGTCCCTAAGTACTGCACCTACACATCTTTTAAATACCTCCAGGGATTTAACTCAACCACTTCCCTGAGCAGCCTGTTCCAATGCTTGACAACTCTTTCAGTGAAGAAATTTTTCCTATGTATGTCCAATCTAAACCTCCTCTGGTGCAACTTGAGGCCATTTCCTCTCCTTTTGCCTGTGACTTGGGAGAAGAGATCAACCTCTGCCTCTCTACAACCTCCTTTCAGGTAGTTGTAGAGAGTCCCATCACTACTTGGGAAAAGAGACGGACTCCCACCTCGCTACAACCTCCTTTCAGGCAGTAAACAACCCCAGTTCCCTCAAATGCTCCTCACAAGACTCATTCTCCAGATCCCTCATCATCTTCCTTGCCTTTCTCCAAACAACAGTTCAGCACCTCAATGTCTTTCATGTAGTGAGGGGCCCAAAACTGGACACAGTATTTGAGGTGGGGCCTCACCAGTGCCAAGTACAGGGGGATAGTCACTTCCCTAGTCCTGCTGGCTGTACTGTTCCTGATAGAGGTCAGAATGCTGTTGGCCTTCTTGGCCACCCAGGCACACCGTTGGCTCATATTCAGCCAACTGTCAAGCAACATCGCCAGGTCCTTTTCCACCAGGCAGCTCTCCAGCCACTCTTCCCCAAGCCTGTAGCACTGCATGGGGTTGTTGTGACCTGAGTGTAGGACCCAGCACTTGGCCTTGTTGAACTTCATCCCATTGGCCTCAGCCCATCTACCCAGCCCATCTATCCCAAGTCCAGATCCCTCTGCAGAAGCTTTGTGCCCTCAAGCAGATAAACACTCCCACCCAACACAGTGTCATCTGCAAGCTTACTGAGGGTGTACTCAATCCCCTCATCCAGATCATTGATAAATATATTAAACAGAACTAGCCCAAACTGCATTTAGCTCCATTCATGACCACTCTTTAGGCCTCACCATCCAGCTTGTTTTTCACCCAGCAAAGCGCACGCCCATCCAAGCCAGGAGCAGCCACTTTCTCCATCTCATATATAAATCAAGCACAGCTTTAAAGCATACAAATTCTAGAATGGATTTATTAACCTTGTTTTCATAATTAACTTTCTTAAAGCAGACCTAAGAAAACCCATACTACTAGGAACTTAATTAAAATATATACACTGAAAATTCAGTTTTTTTCTGAGTAGCAATGCTAATAGCTTGTTCTTTCTGTGGTCCAAGAATTTATACAATTCCTGCTTTGGTACCATTAAGACTTACATACATGCCTCAAATATTAATGAAGATGAAAAAATTTCCTTCTTTTCCTGTCAGCTACACTAATAGATCTTAGATTTACAAATAATGTAAGATTAAGTGAATAAAATATTAAAACAGTTTCCTCCATAATGGCGACAAAAGCTGTAGGTTGACTTGAGATTAAAATGTATCAAGCCATATAAAACATTTGAACCAGGATTGGTATTAATATGTAAATGTATTTTTCACATCCAATGTGAAATACTTTAGGCCAATTAAGCAGCAGAGACCTGGCTAATATGTAGTTGATTTTTACATTAGTATACTATTTATCTGAATTACTGTAGCTTTCCACAATTATGAAGTTGAACACGAGCAGTTTTGTACATTTGCAGTCACCATACAGCCTAAACATTTTTGTTTTCACTTCATTTTATTACACTGTTCCAGTCACGCAGATTTGCATTAAGCCAGAAAGATTATGTGGTTTAAAAATTATTTCTAACAGCAAATAATTAGAGATTATATCTGCCATGTCTTCTATTGGAAAATAATTTTAAACACCAAATCTGACAACAAAGCTTCACCTTGCTCAATAGCAGTAACAGAATCCTAACAACCAGCAATCTACATGCGCTTGTGCCCCATTTCAACTCTCCAGGTTAACTAAGGAACTACCATCATTAACAAGAGCAGAGCTTAAATCTCTGTTGTCAAAAATAATTTTTGATCTTAAACAATGATGCAGTTCCTTTGGATGGAAGACTTGGAAGACCAGGTTAAGAAAATAAGGCCTAGAACAGAGGGAGATAATCCAGTCGAGCCTTCTTGCACTGAGATGGAACCAATAATACTTGATTTATGGCTGGCAGAACTTTGTCCAATTTGCTCTTTACATGAAGAATTCTATGTTTCCTCCTCCTCTTCTTTTTCCCTAGAGTAATTAAACTCAGGTTTTCTGTCCTCCTTTGCACGGCTTTTTACAAAAAATACAGACTTTTTTTTTTTTTCTTTCCTCCAGAATTTCTCCAGTCTAGCAATGTTACATAGTGTGAGTTTCCTACATTCTCACTGGAACATGAGCAAGGATAATAAAAAAGTAAATCAATCCTCCATTACCTGAAAACATTTCCATAGTAATAGGAGGCCACTTGGTTTCTTCTAAATTTTATTTTCACAGATACAGAATGACAGAATGGTTGGGAGGGACATCTGAATGTCATTTGGTCCAGCACCACTGTAAAAGCATGCCCACCTACAGCCAGTTGCCCAGGACCACGTCCAGATGGCTTTTTGTAATTCAGAATTATCTTAATTCACCTGTTTTTTACATTTACACATCTTTTTCAACTTCAATGTAAATAATAAATCAATTCTTTCTAAATCAGCACAATGACATCCTAAATCTGATTTTTATGACACTTATGTGCAAAACTACAGAATTGATTTCTTCACTGCTACAGCAAAAGTAAATCCAATATATTCAGGCTAGCTGGTTGATAGACCTGAGATCTTAAAAAACACATCAATACAATGGTGTGGATTTGTATTGTATTTTGCAGGTTTTGCTATTGACAGATTTATGTCCATCCCCCACTGTAGAAAGAAAATGATAACATTACTGTGATAGTGCAGTAATATTATGGCTCAATTTCACTTTAATTTACACTATTGCTTAAGAAATGGCTAATAAACAATTTTCAATACAGAAACTAAACTAGTACAATATACATTACAAAAGAACGGATAGCATATTACCATCAGGGGAAAAATGTATGGCAAATGATACAATTATAATTTATTAAATTTTCAAAACCCCAGCAGAGTATTTTTATAGGACGCTTGTATGAACACAAACTCCCCGGTCAGGTCAAGTAACACGCCATACTGGCCTCAAAAAAAAAGAAATTTGGATTTTGAAGAAAACCTCATTTTAATTCTTTAACAAGGTATGCATCCCTCTCTTTTTGGGTCACTTTGTTCAAGTACCATTAGCTGTGGGCAAAAAGTCACTGCAAGCAGAATAAACTTAAATTACCATTGAAACACAACACTTAACAATAAATATGATATTTAAAACTATTTATTGCCTAACACACACATGTGGCGGTGTGCTCTCCCTGGTTTGCCCCCCCCCCCCCCCCGCTCAGCCTGCCACAGCCGCTCCCACTGTGCTGTGATAACTTGCACCCGGTCTCTGGGGGATGGATGGCAGCAGAGTCAAAATACTGTCTGGAGTGGGGACCTAGAAATTTTGTTGCCATGAAAATATGACTATAGGTCAATTATCTTACTGTATAAATAGTGGACAGCCCAAGAGCCCTTTGAACTCTCCTGTACGGCAGCGGGCTGCACGCCAGGATCTCCCCTTTTGTGAGGACGCTCACTTAAGGTTCTACTCCTCGAGGTTGAGGGATTCCTTGCCGCAACAGATTCTCAGTAAGTGACTAATAGCATGCTAAACTTTGAAATCTTAGATAAGTAATTGATTGTGCATATATGATCCTTTAGACATAAACCGTTGACCAAGTCTGGGACTAGGATTGGATCCAGCCGCACCTAGACTCCTCTCTGAGAAGGAGTTTAGAAAGCAAGGGGGTCCTTTCTGAACCTCGTGACTCAACGGGAGGGTCTCCCTGACAGCTTGTCTGACCCTGTCCTCTGTGCAGTAAATAATAGAGTGTACCCTGACATCGAATCTCGTAAAACTCTATCGCATTTACCACTGGTTTTATCGCACTTACTACTGGTTTTGTTAAATCACTGTTTCACCTTAATAAATACTTCACTACTTCACTCTAACTAGTGAGGTTAATCACTCCGTCCGCGACAACACAAAATATACCTTCAATTTGACAAGGTGACTAAACATTAGTATTAACACTACCCAGGCAAGACACACAGAGCTCTAGTTAAGAGCCATCCTTCACTACTGCCTGGAAATGATCCTCAGTGGTGCCGACTTGACATCTCTTGCTGACTCCATTTTTGCCTTTAGGTTTGTTTACATTTCACACTGGTGTTTTCCAACACACATTACTGCTGATAGCTATCTCAACAATATAACCACATCTCTCATTTCACCTTCCTTATTTTACATTATTCTACTCTGTAGACATTTTCTCAACGCTTCACAGTCTCCTCAGAAGCCTAGGTCATGGTTATACAGGCTGTATGAGGGATGGGGCTTAGATCCCTATTGTGACTGAATACAGAGGGAGAGGCAAGAAAGACAGAGTTTTGGCAAGATGCGTTTTCCTCACACAGAACATGCCTCTGCATCCACTCTTCTGTTTCTACAAAGAGGATGGTAGTCAGTTTCGGACGTTCTGCACTCCAAGTGCGTAACACCCAGAAGAAATGCTGTACCTAGAAAACCTGAAAGAGCCATGCTGTAAAGCCTCATCTGCTCAGAAGTATGAACGCAGGCAGGGACCAACCCAGTTCAGCAGCCCAGCACTCCATCCTTCAGGCAGAAGTCAAGCGATCCAAGTGATTTAAGGACACATATTGATGAAAATGCAGACTTTGAATACATTCCCTACCCAGAGGCAAAAATCCTGGTATCATAACAGATGCCAAACAGTAATTTCAGGCTGAAAGAAATGTATAAACAACAAAGAGCTACAAAAATCAGAGAAAACATATTAAAAAGTTCTGAAAAATAAGCTAAATTGCCTCTTCACATAGAATGCTAATTAAAATGACTTTAAACTATGAAAGGGTTCATTTTTAATGTAATGAAATATTTTTAAATTTATTACTTGAAAAATATTAAATTATATTTTCTTGACAAACATTTAAGTTTATTTAAGGAAAGCACAGAGAAAGCACATCTTTCTGTTGAACCATGTCATAACATTTGCTCACATTAGCTCTAAGAATCATCATCAGCTGCCTGACTGACACACATGCTTAATTTCAGAGAAAGTTGTACTGATTTTTTTTGGTGGCAATTGTTACCTTATTATCAACAGTGTGATTATTTGTTTTAATGCTTACCTAGCCTCACATCTTATAATTCCCCCAATAAGTATTCTAACTTCACAATACTTGAAAAATCAGGATTTATGTACATAACTCACAAAATTATACCATATTTCAGAAGGAAATGCACTCATGGTGATAATACTTCCATTTAAATTGGGGGGGAGGTGAGAAAGAAACCTGTTTGACCAAAAAAAAAAATCTACAGGAGCTAAAATTCATTTTGATTGCTACTAGAATTTAACAGGGACACACAAGCGACAAAGGCAACTAGAATGCTACAAAAAAATACATAGTTTTGTTCCTTGTCTGCAGGGTGTTACACTTCTTTTTAATAACTGCTCTTTCACTTGAGATAGAAAATTGAAATACTTAGAATGTCTTCTATTCATATTGCAAATGAAACGTTACTGATTCACTTCATCAAAAAAAAATTCAATACCTTTTCTTGTAATTGAGTTAGTGACGGAACTTAAATAGTCATTTTGTTGATATAGCAAAGTAAGGACAGGAGATGTGATATTTTACAATTTTACCAACAGGGTGATAGACTTCTATTTGTTAAATACTACCTTTTATAAACATATTGTAAGGAGGATAACTATATAAGAATGACCTAAACTATTAGGCAAGTAAGTCCTTTGGTTTCTGATGTATGTTTGCAGCTAAGGAATGATCATGCGTCAGGATGCAACCTAACTATTTTTGTGAACTCCTACCATATGAACCTCATGAAGTTCAACAAGGCCAAGTGCAAGGTCCTGCACCTGTACCACAGCAATCCCAAGCACAAACACAGGCTGGGCAGAGAATGCTCTACTCTGCGCTCATGAGAATCGACCTGGAGTACTGCGTCCAGCTCTAGGGGCCCCAACTTAAGGAGGGCATGGACCTGTTGGAGTGGGTCCAGCAGAAGGCCACAAAGATGATCAGAGGGTTGTAGCACCCCTCGTGTAAAGACGGGCTGAGAGAGCTTGTGTTGTTCAGCCTGGAGAAGAGAAGGCTCTGGGGAGACCTTATAACAGCCTTCCAGTACCTAAAGGGGGGCCTACAGGAGAGATGGGGAGGGACTCCTTATCAGGCAGTGTAGAGATAGGACAAGGGGTAATGGTTTTAAACTGGAAGAGGGTAGATTTAGATTAGATGTGAAGAAGAAATTCTTTACTGTGAGGGTGGTGAGACACTGGAACAGGCTGCCCAGAGAAGCTGTGGATGCCCCATCCCTTGAAACGTTCAAGGCCAGGCTTGATGGGGCTTTGAGCAACCTGGTCTAGCGGGAGGTGTCCCTGCCCATGTCCTGGGCATGGAAATAGATGATCTTTAAGGTCCCTTCCAACTCAAATATTTCTATGATTCTATTACAGGATTATATGTCAAAGAGAACATTAGAATCCTGTTTCAAAAAATAAAAATAGCCAAAAGTGAATTATTGTTAAAATAAGGTTTTTTCCCCTTTCTTGAGTTTACTGAAGTGTAATTTATTTAACTGCTCTTCAGCTACACAGCTAAGTATTAACAGAAGATTTGCCATCATTACCATTGAAAATAGATGTTTATATCCCTTTTTTAAACCTAAGTATGGAAAGCCCATACAGAGGAATTAAGCCTGTTGATATTCAGCAGTATAATGGCTACCTTTATGGTGCCTCAGTCAGAGAAGAGAATCCAAAGTACAAAGGCAAAAATACTAAGTCAGACAAAGAAATTGCTTTCTCATTCATTTTCATAAGTAAAAGCAGGTGTTTCACAAAGGCAGTCCAAAAATCTGCATTTCTTATTTGTTACAGTGACAAAGCGAAAAATGGAAAATACCCAATTAATTGGATAATTAAGTGATCTTCTGGAACAGTATCTTCAGTAATTACTGAATATTTTAACAATATATATGCCAGTGTTCATGAGCATAAGAGAGAATGGTTATGGTTTTAATAATAGTAAGCAAATCTAGAAATCAGGTCTGCCTTCTGCCTGTAGTAAACTATTATCTTAGTAATTTCTTGAAGAGGTAAGGAAGTATAGGAAGTACAGGACAGAAAGCAAACTTAAATGAGAAGTCAGTTATGAGTCTTCATTTTTTTTTTAAATAACTGTAATTATTGTAAATTTCTGCACATTTCCCAATCTAGTAGAATAGAACAAGGTGAAAACTGACAAAGGTATTTCTGAAATGCCAGAAGAAACAAAAAAGTTCCAGTGTAAATTAACATAATAATTGCCAAGTTCCAATAAATTTCATCATTTTCATTTTGTTATGATTTCTGTCCCAAAATTCCCTTCGTACTGAAATGTTCCATATAACTTCTCTGTCATGAGGCAGACTAAAAAGGGAAGGAAAGCATCAAGAAAATAAATACACTAACCTTTCAGTTCCAAGGCTATATGCAGCAGCAAAGCTTGAAGAAGAGAAATCATCAGATAATCCTTCAGTAATTTCACTCACATGTAATCTAGTCACTGAACAGAATCCAGCTGTGTATTGTTTTTAGAATTTCAGGGAAAACTGCAAACAGGTCAGGTTCACAGAACACACGTACTAGATCCGGAATATTGATTACTAGATCAAATAATTTCTAGGGGTTTTTTTCATCATTTTGAAAGGGAACTATCATCACCTTGATTTGGTTCTATTTTATAGATGGACAGGGACCTCAGATTTCTATATACTTCATGCATTGGGAATAAAGAAACAGGAAGTCACGCTTGTGACCAAACACCATGGCTAGTAGAGAAGGGACAGAGGTGTGATATTTTGAAATATGAAAAAACAGACTGTTTTTCTATGCTATTAGGACTGTGGAAGAAACTAACTGTTGAAAAGTTGTGAAAACTCAGACAATAACCTTGAACGCAATCTTCCAGTTATGGAATTTGTCAAAAAGGCTGAAACTTTGTACTGGTGAGACCCTTTAGTCACAATACACCTCAGGAATTAGACCAGATACTGTGAGAGTTAATGTTAGCTGTCAACAGCTTTCAAAATGGATGCTAGCAAGTGAAACACATACACATATTTCAAAGCAAGTCGCAGCTGACTTGGTTTAAAATGGGCATCACCTCAATATTAAAATAATAATTAAAAAAAATACAAAACCAAACACACAATCCCCCAAAAAACCCTGTGAACTCCACAGGTAAAAATGTCCAGGTATGTCACTTCTCACAGTCTATTTTACATTAAGAGACAAATTAAGTGCATATGCCTGCAAACTGTTACAATAAAAGTAGGTTTCTACATACAAGGAGGTTTCCCAGACGCTACTCATCCAAAAAATTCAAGACTGTCACCCATAGCACAAAGTAGTTTGAAGAGAGTTACAAAAGCAATCACAGTGAAAAGGCTTTTTCTTTCAAGCATTTTTTTCATGTCACTACAAAATTCATGTTTTGTTTCTTTACAATAAAAGGAGGAAATTACAGGATATTCTAGTATGCAAAGCTGCATAGTGATGAGTATGACTCTTTAAGAAGCTGTCCCAAATTAAAAAAGAAAAAAGCTTTTGTGTGTTCGGTAACAAATTTATCAGATTAGAAACGCATTGATAATTTTACAGCATTTCATAATATTATGTGACAATACTAATGGTTTTTACATATATATACATACACATCACAAATGCCACTTTTTCTTGCATTTGAGTGAAAAAAAAAAACACTATGAAAGGTGTGGGGGGAAGGATGATAAATATTGAGCTCCTTGAAGCTGTCTCAGGCTCAGAAAGATAAAGAGCTGAACACAGTGTAGCTGATTGAGTAAGTTTGATATTTTTTTTTCTGATGAATAGTACACACAGACACAAAAGCCGCTAAAAAGAAAAAGAACATCTATTACTTATGAAGTGTATTTGGAAGTAGCACATACTTTTCAAAGCTATACAATATCATAGAATCGTCCACGTTGGAAGGGACCTCCAAAGGTCATATATACAATCAAAAGTTACATCAAGACCCAAATCCTCAGTTTTCTTATAGGCCCATGATAACTCATGCTAACTACACTCTAAAATGATTTAGTATTTCCATTTGGATTTTCTTGCCCAGAGCAGAGAGTGATTTTCCCCCTTTGCTGTCACTCCTGTGACAAAACAGAAGGCAAAATGTACCAGGTGGCAACTTCTGTGATTTACCAAGACAGGAGCCCTTTGTCACCCTCATGATGCTGGGATCGAAAGGAAGAAAACAACATATTTTATTCCACAATAAAAATGTAATTTTCCAATATTTGTCACTACCACTCCCTATCCTGAGAACTCCAGGTGCCATGCAATAGTACAAGAGTCTAGTTGGGGGTGTCCCTGCTGACTGCGGGGGGGTCAGACTAGATGACCTTTGGAGGTCCCTTCCGGCCTAGACAATTCTATGATTCGGTGATTCTAAGAGCTACCTGACTCACCACCGCCTTGAAACAACCGTCTTATTGCAGTTACATTGGCAAAGGATTATTTTTTTTTTTTTTGTGATGCAGTAGGTAACACATAAAATCCCAGACTACACCAAGCAGAATGATATATTTTTTTTTTTCTAGATTTTGGCTGATCGTGCTTACAGCTTAACACATCAACCTTCAGATTTCACAACTTTATACAAAATGAATTCTATACCTTCTCCTAATGTAGTCCACAGCATTTTTTCCATAGAGAAGAGGACCAATCAAGCCACAAAATCATGCTACCTCCTTCAGTAGTTCCATCTGATGGGGAAAAGGGGAAAAAAACAAACAAAAAACCCCAACAAACCAAGAACACACCCATTAAAACCCTTCTAACATGCATCATAATGCAATCATTTGATCCTGTCTTCTTCATGTGCTAGAAAAAAGCCCACATAACTAATTTACTTGAAGTTATATAAATGAGTCCAGTGTTCTACTCATATGAAAACCAGCAAGGATCCTTACAGATACTGATTACTGGCTTTTAATGAGAACAGACCACAGTTCTCAATTTAGAAAAAAAAAATGGCACTAACCACACTATTATATTACATACTGGTTACCAGTCTTTCAAGTCTTCTTTATAGATAAAACTTCATTTTAAATAAACATATTTTTCAGTTTGGCTTTTTGCCAGGTCATCTGCAAGCATCTAATTTGGAAAACATTGGTTTTAAAAATCTTCTGCAAAGACTTGGAAACTTAAGCAAAGAAATGAAGAAAAAACAGCAAAAAAACCCCAATTACAAGCATCTCCACGTCAAAGCAATAGTTATCCTCTATTTGACTTTACTGAATTTAGGTTAATCATCTATAACTTAGTTATCTACACATGAGAAGTATTTTAACTGCACTACAAAGTATATTAAGCTACCGTATTATACCTGCAAGTCTTAACTACAATAATACTAACTGAAATTTTTCTAACTCTGAAAGGAGCTGAAAGCCAATAATAATCATGCAATTTCACAATATTCTTGTATAAACATCAGGAGTATTCTTGTGTCAATGTCATGCAGTCTGGATGGGGGGAAAATAAGGGGTTTTTTTAAAAAAGAAAGGTTGGATGATCTGGTTCAGAGGGTAGTGGTTCATGGGTGGTGCTCTGCCTGGGACCCAGTAACAAATGAAGTACTGCAGGTGTCTATCCCATCCTGTTGAACGTTATCAACAACCTGGAGGTGACAGAGTGCACGCTCATCAACTTTGCAGATGACACCAAATCATGGGGATCAGTTTGACACACTCACTGACAGGGAACATAAAAATTCTGTCTCCAGTTTGGAGTCCCCAAGAAAAGGAAAGACATTGATAAGATGTAGCATGTTCAGCAGACGGCCACCAAGCTGGTCAGGGGCTGGTGCACTAGCCATGCAAGAAGCAGCTAAGAGAACAAGCTTGCTCAGCCTGGAGAAGAGATGGCTCTAGGTGGACTTAACAGCATGCCAATACCTACAAGCTTATCAAGAAGACACAGACAGGCTCTTCACACTGGTACATGATGAGCAGACAAGAGACGATGAACATAAGTTGAAACAAGACAAGTTCAGACTGGATATAAGAAGAAACTTTTTCCCAGTGAGGACAGACATGCAGTGGAAGAGGCTTCCCAGAGAAGTTATACAGTCTCCATCTTCTGAAGTCTTCAAGACCCAACTGGATAAAGCCAGCAGAACCTGGTCTGACATCATAATTGGCCCCGCTTTGAATAAGAGGTTGGACCTTCAGAGGTCCCTTCCAACCTGAATTACCCTATGGTAAAAGATGTGATTCCATGATCTAGGTTTTTGAGATTTGTGAAGATATAAAAATATGGATACTTGCCTTCACAAAATGTCTAACTTTTTTAGGTCTCTTATACATAGGTAGGCTTATGCTCAGTGTATGGAGTGTTTTGAGTACTTTCCACTAGCTATACTAAAAGGGATAGTCGAAGAAGTGGCTACCCTCCCCACCTCTTCACCTTGACCTCACCCCCAGTACAAGTCAAAGTTGTCTGCAGAACTGTTCTTTACTTTCAACAGCTGGACAGACTGTCTGAAATATATGGCAAGTAAGTCTCAAGGCATCATTCTCTAGACATAAAAGGCAGATCCATCCTTTTAAGCCAGTATCTCAAAAGAAGAAAGATAAAGAAGCCAGTCCAAAAAATTTGCATCTGTGGGGAATTCATTCAGAGCGGGCATATCACCAAGAATGCTGATAAAATTCTCATGTAAATTCACTGTGCAGACTGAACAATACAAAGAAAGCATTTCCCTCCCTCCCTCCCTCCCCCCTCTTCTTCTCTCAACTGGTGTTAGCTTTTAACCCATCATTAACCATGTAACCCATCAAAACATATAAAACAGCTTTTAAAGTTTAGCATAAACTAGTTATGATATCTTGACATGCCATGGTGCCATTAAAAGCTTCACATGCAGATAAAAGCTACAAAATCAAATACTAAAAAAACCTGAATCATCTCTGACAAAAAAAAAATGTAAATTAAAGTGATAGATGTGTTATTAATATAAATGCTCACAGAAAGAATTCTACTTATTCAAGGACACGATCATACAAATTAGAGTTGTGAACTGGAAAATGACCCAATATACTACAAAGTCATTCTTCTGCTGTCAAAAAAAAAATAATTTATAACATGTATTAGCCAGTGTTTTATCCTAGGTAGTTGAAAGCAGATTAACTGTTTTCTTAGTGCATTTCCTGTCAGTAAGGTGAAGATTCCCAATTCAAGAGTCATGGCTCAACAGAGTCACAGACAAGTTACAGAGGATCACAATCAATCTGCCATGTTAAGTGGAAAAGGTCCTACTGCATACCCACAGGAAAAAAAACCTTGATATTGAAAAGATGAGAGGGATATGCTGGCATACAACTGTGCTTGTAGAAGCTCATAGCACTTTCACAATAAGTGATTTATTAATTCTGGTAAGTTCTGTATTAATCCTAAACTTAATAATAAATTAATCCTAAGCAATAATAAATAAATCCTAAACTTAAAAATCCTAAAATTAATCATAAGTTTTAATTTTCAGGTAGACAAGATGATATTAGAGGGTTGTATAACGGAGGACAGGCCAAAGACATCAACCCTGCTTTCAGACTCAGGAACTTAGTATCATGTTTCACAATTCTACAAAATAAAAATTATCATTCATATAAACTTCACTGCCCAAGGAATACAGAGCACTTGCTGACAAGCCATTTAGTGCAGCACTGCTAGCAGGCAGTGCTATAATCAAGTGAGAAGCCCATTTTATTGGTTAATTATCATGTCTCAACTACAATGTTCTATTTTTGACTGATGCAAACAGAACGCATGCCATATGTCAGCAGGATATAACAAATACCAGTATCATTCCGTAGATCTTCCCAATCAACAATCACTCACACAGACAGCTCTGGATAGCTTAACTTCAGCTATTCCTCTTCATCTATTTAGTGTCCTAATGTCTGGGCTGAACTAAATTGTATCCGTTATTAGTACTTTAACTCCCATTTTCGGTTATGCAAAATACAACAATCGACTGCAGTTGTTAAGTTTGGTGCCAGAAGTAAGAACAGTCCCATTTTTCTCCTGAGAATTAAACATGCAATGACAGTGAAAAATCTCTAGAAAGTCTGCCTATTTCCATCTATTAGAATTTAAATGCTAGAAAAGCATCATCTGATTCACGTTGAGCTCTTTCAGTACTACAAATGCTTTCCCTTCTAAAACACTGAATTTCCACATTTGTGCTGGAACATAATATAAGGCTGCAACTTACAACTCCCTAAGGGAATCATGTCAATTGGCATTTTAAGAATTAATTCAGTGACCTACAATAATACGAGTTTCTTATTCACAATGTTTGTCAGTAGGCAACATGGGAAGTTCAGAATTCACTTAGAGAGCCCATGCTTCACAAAAGCAAGCAAAAATAGTCTTGCACTGCTTCCTCTAACTTGGTAAGTGTCTTCTGGTTAATGTCTGTAATATACGAACAAAGAAAAACTGAATACATAAAAGGGATCTGCATGAAGTATGGTTAGTATATAAAATAGGAAGGAAAAAGGAAAAAAAATAGTCCTGGCATTATATGCCTATCCAGCTACACTACTGACCTGGTAAGATATTCAGAGCTTGTGGAAATTTTGCAAATCTTCTGGAAACCAAAGCATGGTAGGTTTCATACATGCTTACACAGCTCATTTTTAGTCACTATAAAGAAAAATTTGCAACCATAAGCAGGTGTTTGGGGACAGAAGACCCCATCTAAAAAGGCTTAATATCCAATTACATCAGCACTCCCTCCTTCTGGTCTTACATTTCACTGAGATGTCAGAGGCAGCACTTCACTGAATGGCTTTTGTAAATGAACTAAGCACAAAGAGTTACCTATAGTTTTACAGGGTTTGCAGTAGTAAGTATAAGTCATCTTTAAAAAAAGCTTTTTTTAAGTGATTCCCACTGTTTCATGAAGTTTGTTATACTGTGCACATAAGTTTGGTTTATCAACAGTACAGAGTTAAAGTTGGATGGACTTATGAAAATTAGGGTTTAGGTATAAATGTGTGTGAAAACTAAACATGTTCTAACCAAGGACAAGATACTTATACAATTATAATGCATTCAAATATTGGAATATTCAATATTTACGATGAAACCAAAACACTAAAGTAGCATGAAGACAGAAGAAGAGTAGTCACTACCAAAATCTTAAGGAAAAACATTACAACTTTTAACTTCAAAATCCTGCTTATAAAGCTATTCTCAAATACATAAGTGACACAGGCAAGAACCAATGCTTTTTGTTATGAGAACATAATAACTTGCATATGAACTATGTAAAATGAAATACCTATAGAAGCAATCTGCAAGAAGTGATTATTTTTTCCATGAAAGAATAATACAGTACATATTGTCAACTTTCCCATTTTATCATAGAGCCTGAGGCAGCAAACAGTTCAGAAAGTGCTTCATATGCAATTGCCATCTGTCCTTCAAGGATAGTCTTCATTTCCAAACAGTACTAAAAATACTTGAAATGGTGGATAGGAATTATTTGCAATTCCTACACAGTATTTATTAACTCTCCATATTTATCACTGGGCAAATATAACACTTGCTTCCTCACGGAGGTAAGTACAAAGCTTCCCCACTCAAATGCTATTCTCCACTTTTTTCCAGACTATACATATATTTTTAAATCAAGGAGCCTTTGCCACCTCTGCACATCACCACCTTCCTTTTCGTCAAATACATAACATCTGACTGATATTCTGAAAATTAAGATTCCCAGCAACATTAAAATATTTGAATACCTAAGTTCAAATACAGCAAAACGGACATTATCACAGAACAAAGAACTTAAAGAAAAATCTAATACTATAGTAAGACAAAAAGAATACAAAGGGACTGATTTCCTACCTAATATTAGCTTTTTGCCTTTTTTCTTCTTTTTAACGTTTTCTTTACCTAACAGTGAGTTTCTGGCTATACAGTCCGTTTCACTCATGAAGGGCTGTATTCTGTCAGCTATACCTACAGTTGCAGCAGAATTACTGTCACTTTCTACATAATCACATCAATGTAAGCATCTTGAGAAATATGCACTGATCCTTCTTGAGCAATTAGCTGGGAAAATTAGGATATGGTCAGGTGCAGCACCTTCTCTACATCACAGACTCTCAAACAGGGAGCTTGAACTTCAGTAACACTTGCTATCTTAATACTTCTTCTGTTCTCCTCTTAAACAAGCATCATGGTGCTACATAACATGTATTACTGGAGATAATCAAAGTGCCTGGTTAAGTCCCTGCACAACCTGATATAATATTAGCTCTTCTTTAAGCAGGTGTTTGGCCCACAAAACTCCGAAGTTTTAAGGCCGTAACTCCATAGTCAGTAACTAAACTATTTTATGATTATCACAGAAGTTAAGGAAGCCAGACCCTTAAGAATGACAGAGGAGGAAAAATAGCAGTGCGGGAACTAAAGGCCACTAACGAGCCAAAACTAGGGTCACATTGATGAACGGTAGGAAGAAAATCAGATAAGTATCTGACATCTGTATGGGAAAAGCTGGAATCCATCTGAAGTAAAAAATAAATTTCACTGATAACTACTTTTTTATTTTTGCTAAACCTGTACCTACTGGTAACTTACCCAGTTTCTAAACAGAGCCAAATTGGAAGTGCAAGCTCTGAACTGAAATTGCAATAATAATGAAACCCCCAAAAGAGATACTTCTGAAAGATTGCAAATGAAACTGCAGAAAGTGAAAGAATCCCTTGAAGAATCTTTTATTCATTTTAAACTAATAAGTCAGAATTATAATTAAGGCACTTGGCAGATTTCATTATAACAGATCAGATACTAATTCAGTTCAGATATCCAAAGCTGCAGGGTGGAGGGTGAGGGGCAAGGAACTAACAAAAGATCTGACTTCACACTTGGAAAGAGAGTGGTATGTGATATGGCAGGCTGCAGAAAGCACTGAAGACAGAAAGAAAATGCCAAAACACAAATACACTTACTTTGGTTACAGAAGAAAATAAGAAAAGGAAGAATGCCACGTAAAAACTAGAAAATGCTAGAAATAGCATGACAAGAAGCATATGGGATGTGGGGCCACAAATGTCATCTGCAAATCAATGTGCAATGGCAGGTAATGCAGCCAAGAGCTGCCAACTAAGAGTAAGGAGAACAAAGTGACATCTAGCAAGCAAGCATACATACATATGTACAGTGCATCAGAAAACAGTAAATGCAGCACTGCAAATCTGCGTAGAGGCAATGCCTGCAAGAACCAACCTGGAAACAGACACTTCTTAGAAAAAAAAGAAAGGTCTTGTGAACTGCGAGCTCACTTCAGTCACTCTCAGATAAATGTTATTTCTGGAAAATGCTTTAAAAACATAACGGGAATCAAAGCATTGATATAGAAGATAACTAATATTAAGAGCTTAGAATAAAGAATTAATGCTACAGATTATAGGACTCCAAACTACAGTCGCTAAAACAGAACTTGGTGGGCTTTTTTTTTTTTTTACTGTCTTGATGAACAGAGGTAATACAGTCTCTTGGAAATTTTAAGCTTGAAATCTCATTCAGTAAATACAGAAAAATATAAAAGTAAAAAATTGTGTTGATATATCAAGATACTAGTGACTTTTTATTTTTAAGATGTTTTCTCACAGCTAGCATTATACCCTCTGCTACTTCCACCTCTGGAAAGAAGAGCAAATTGGGATGAAATGTATCAAGATGAGTTGAAGGGTATGAGAAGCTCCAGAAAAAAAATCTTTTCTCTTTCTTTCCAGGAGACTAATGTAGTATTTCAAGCAATGTATACATTGCATGCAATTAAGACTGTAAGCAACCTGAGCTTCTGCTGTCCGCCTCATTAAACCTAGCCTGAGCTGTGCTGATGCTTGCCCTTCCTCTGGGAAGTGGAGAGCTTGAGAAAGGCCTGAGCAACGCAGCACACACAGATGGTCCTTCTTCCTCCTTGTAGATCAGGCTCACAGGCTAACAAAAGGGGAATTCAGGCTACAAGGAACAAGGCTGTCAGGAAAGGAGGAGGAAAACACTTGAAGAATTTCTACAAGGAACCAGTAGAAAAAAAAAAAAAAAAAAGGGTCTTTCTTCTGCACTTCAGGTGTCGGAGACAAAACTATTTGCCTGGCCACAGAAACAAAGCACTCGCTAGGAAAAAAGGGGAGAACTGGAAGCCCCTCCTGAGAAGAGATACACATGATTAGGAGAAGGGAAAAAAGATGGATTGGCTGGAGAGGATCACAGGGAGGTGGATTTCCTGGAGTGAAAGATACAAAGGTTCTTGTGAGGAAGAGGAAAAAAACCCACTAGATTGGGTTCAAAGCAAAACATCCATAAAGCAAGCAGGAGAGCTCGTTCAAATTCTCTGAACTTTTGATGGGTGTTTCAAGAAAGCCTGATGAGTTGGAGCCCACAGGAAGGAAATGGACCCCACAGGAAAGTGGGAGAGTATCTAATTCATTGATCTTGAGTAGGTTTAATTATGTGCAATGAGCCTTTCAGCACACTAGTTTCAGGTCCTAGGGAGCTTTGGCCATTCTACCAACTGTGAATATACCCAGGGAAGCTTAACTGCTAGAAACTAAATACCAAGGAAATTTATGTACCACCAGAATCAGAAGGATTTTCAGATTATATATTCTGGACATAAGCACTACAACAGAAATAATCAAATCCATTGGTAGTTCTAAATGATCTGTTGGCAACCTAAACGATTCTATGATTCTAGATATCTCTCTATTAACAAGTCAACTCCAGTAGCACTATGTAACCATTTAATATGATAGAAAAGGCTTCATTTTTAAACCTCAAGTGTTATTTTAACACTTACGTATACTGCCAAATAAAAGGTAATATGCAAAATTTAAGAACTTCTGACAGTTTTGAAGGCTAATTTGCATAGAAGTAGAAAAAGAGTCACATCACCTCATATCTCACCAACTTGGATATTCTCTTCTAACAAAGAGTTTATTTCTTATTTGATTTGGTGGTTCTCATCATTGTGTTTTTTTTTCCTATAGAAATGAAAGACTGTGGATGAGTAAAGCTACTGCATACAAATGTTTGATACTATGAATTTCTACACTTGTATTGTTTCCCAACTGAAATGCATTTCTTCCAGGTTTATCAACCCTCCCAATGTAGAAGTACGGAAGTTGAATCTTCCATCCTCCTCAAAGCTCAAATTCTTGGAGACACTGTAAATTGTGTACAGACCCCCGAACCAAAGAATTGCACTACACGTGGTGAGCGTCACGTGGTGAGCGTCACGTGGTGAGCGTCACGTGGTGAGCGTCACGTGGTGAGCGTCACGTGGTGAGCGTCACGTGGTGAGCGTCACGTGGTGAGCGTCACGTGGTGAGCGTCACGTGGTGAGCGTCACGTGGTGAGCGTCACGTGGTGAGCGTCACGTGGTGAGCGTCACGTGGTGAGCGTCACGTGGTGAGCGTCACGTGGTGAGCGTCACGTGGTGAGCGTCACGTGGTGAGCGTCACGTGGTGAGCGTCACGTGGTGAGCGTCACGTGGTGAGCGTCACGTGGTGAGCGTCACGTGGTGAGGTTCCTTTGAATGCTGTGTTTAGAAGTGTATGTCACCGCATAATGGTGTCTGTCCTCCTTTATAAATCCTCCTATCAACCAATGGTTGGTGGACCAGAGCCAACTCATTCATCAGACATATCAAATTAGATGGCGTGGCAAGAAAAATGCTCTGGAAAATCTTAAAATGTCAGCACAGCACTAGGAATGCATGGAGAGGACCAGATTTGAATACCTAAAGTATTCAGCACACACCACCAAATCTAAGCAGAGCTTTAGTCTGGCTATCACCCAGATAGAACTCTTTGGTGAATTTGGTGACTGCTCTGGGGCACAAACCCCACCTTCTGAGTTTCTGTAACACTGTATGCCCTACAGTAAAGTGTAAAAAATGATGCTGTTCTTCAGAAGAGAGATGTTTCTTTCTTCAGCAACTACTACTTCAGAAAATTCATTACATACACAAACGCCTATTAGGATACCATCCTAAAAAATCATTTAGTAGAGTTCTGCAGCCCCAAGTACTTAAGGAATTTTAAAAGCTATCAAGAAAGACGTTCCTCCAAAAGGAGAGAAAAATCCAAATTATGGTACATATTTTCTAGCACTTGCTAGATAAGCAATGGACATACAGTTTTAACCACATAGCTAAAATACTGTAAGATGGCAATGCTTCCTGTACTTCAAATACAGGATTTCAGCTACACATGTACGCAGTAACAAAACCAATTAAAAGAAAAATTCACACGAAAAATAGAAACTAGATGGATAGTGTTACTCTAGACAGCAACACAGGTTTGACAGAAAAATCACACTACAACTGGGAAATAATATTTACAGAAAAATGTTTCCTTTATCCTCAAGAAGGATACACATTGTTTCACGTCAACTGAAAAAAGTTTATAGTAAATAGTTCCAAAGAAAACCATAGCTTGAAAATCCTCCAGGATAAATCTCTCTCTGATGAGGAATGATTCAAGCTCATTAAACTTTACACAGCACATTCTTCACTGTAAAAACAACACAGAGAAAGAGGAGAGAAAAAAAGAGAGTGCACAAGGGAGAGAGGGGGGAAGGGAAGATTGAGGGTTATTTTTAATTCCAAACCACAATGTAATTCCAAATATTAATTAAGTCAAAATAACACAGCAAAGTTCTCCTTATTCTGCCAGCAGAGGTAGTTTCTTTCCTCCTTTACTTGTTGTATCAGTATCATGAAAATGCTAGAACAGCAGCTGCTTTTCACAGCGCAGAAGTGAAATTAAGCAGGCTTGCTTGGCAGCTTAACTGCTGATTAGAAAAAAAATGCTTCAGTTTGTAAAAGATTTTGCTCTGTGTCTTAGTGAATCAGCCTCATTCCAAATTTCACGAAGACCCTGCTGGCACATAGCTGATAAGCTATCACTGCTAAGTTTAAGGCTTTTTTTCCCATAAAGCATTTTTCTCGTTATGGTACTTATGAGCATATGAGACTGCTAGCTCATGCAATATTCACCTCAGTACTTAATAAAAGCTAAAAACAAGCTAAAAGTATATTTTGATAGTATGGTTTATTGTCAGAATAAAGATGTAGCCACAGCAGTCAAAGATATGTTAGCAGAAATGTTTCTGTCAATCAAAATTCAAATGGTAAAAAGATTATCGAAAGTGTTTTCATTCAGAAGGTATCTTTCCATATCTACATGTAAATCTGTAGTTCTAAAAAGTCATTTTTTGTATATGCAATATTTACAACATATATCTGCTTTCATATAGAGACTCCAGTTTCCATTTATTATACCTTAAACTGAAATGTGTCTTATTTAGCAGGAAATCAATTCTTGCCCTTAATTCCATCAGAGTGTGAGTTGTCTGCCTAGAAAGCAATATATCAACTGTAAATTTATGGCTCAATATGGATACCAGCCCACAGCTAAAAATTTGCAGATCTATATAACCAAGCACATTAAACAGTCCTCCTGGGTAACGTATAACCAGGAGTAACTCTCATAATTCAGCACACACTATGGGAAGAGCTATTATGACCACGTCTGTTCACCTTTTTTGGTTCAATCCATTTTCAAAAGAAGCTGTGCATATTGTCAACATAATGAATGAAATCACAAGACTCCTCATAAATTTTACATGTCCTAAGGGGTTTCTTCACCTTCATGTGAAATCTGAGTACTATATGCTTAAAGTGTTGTGGTTTTTTTTTTAAATTAAATTACGCATTTTGATGAATGTGCCCTTTTATTGGCTACATCAGCATTCTCTAAAGCGCCTGAAAGTGAAAACATTCAGCAATATTATAGCTGTGTTTTCTTAGATTAGTCCTGTTTTACTGTATAATCCCTTCAAACTGCACCAGTTTTCATTACAGTAGAAACTCTTCCCATATATCTTCCATCATGCCTTAGAGATTCAATTATTTATTTTAGTATTAAGAACACCATAAGAAGAAAATATTTTTTTTAAAATGTACCAAGAAATTCCTTAAGGAAGGGATTTTTACATCATTCTAAGAAAATAATCTCTGAATTCTAGTAACAGACAAAGAGAACCACTTCATGGTAAACACAGGCTAAGAATACCACGTCTTCTTTTCTGTCAAATGTATTAACACAGAACATATTTTATTCTTTGTAAAGTTAATGTTCCCAGGAATAATCCTTTTATAGAAGGAAGCTTTGTTGGGTTATTTTTATAACTGAACTAGAAAGCAACTAAGTACGTCAGTTTTGGTCAGTTTGGTATATTTAGTAAAACAAAATCTTTGTTCCTATTGTACAGCAGCCTTCAATACTGTCACGACTTTTATCAGTAAAAGGAAATCAAGTATTTGAGAGGCTGTGAATTTCTGAAGTTAAATCGGTAACCGTAAAAAAGGAATCCATTGTGTGATGAGAAGTACAAAACCAGATTTAAAGACCACCATTTCCTTAAATACACCTTGCTCCTCTCCCTGAACCATAAGTGTTTCCACTAATTTTAAAACAGCTCAAAAGTATTACAGCAGGATTTTGTAAACAACAAATAGAAGTATTGTATACATTATGAATCATTAGTATGAGAAACAAAAAGAGCAGCACGGGTGTGGAGCTCTTTGAGTCTTTTATGTCATTTGGGAAGAAGTATTTTTTTGTAGGATTCATAATAAACTTTGAAGTTTGATAGCAGAATTTGAAACCATCATAAAAAAAAGGCTACATAAAACCAATACATCTGGCTACAGGCACATTTCTTGCTATAATACAGCGGTGAAGTTTAATTTTGGAAGTACATGAACCTTTCTCCTGCTTTCTTATTTTGCATAGATTTCACAATGACGGTCTTGACAAATGCAAGTTGGGAGTATAAAAAAAGTGGCAGAAGTAACAAAAAAAAAAATCAAATAAATATACCTCATCCTACAAGTACCATCACTAAATAATCGTGGATATGAAGAATTATCATGACATTGATTTTCCTCTTCCAGAACTATTTCTTCAAATACATCTTGACATCACTGAGATATAAATTTAATACGAAACACAAACTAAGTAGCTTGGAGCTATAGATAACAGAAGACACAATGTTAATGTCAGAATTCAACGTCTGTTCTACAGATACCTTCCTACAGTACATAAAGTACAGAAACCAGAGATCACCTTTGAGTATTTCTCATTCTGCTACAATATCTATGTAAAGGAAGGTGAAGTGTAAAACAAAGAATACACACTCTTCACATAACCATCATCTTCCTATGTTTGAGAAAAGTTAATCTGGAAACATTCTTCAATTCTAACTAACACTCTGAAGACCATGTCAGATTCCAATACATCCCATCCAGAATTCTACATAAAGAGCTACTGAGCTATGCAACAGTGGCACGATTTTCAGCTAAATCTGAATTTGACAATTTGAAACCTAATACTTGGATACATGGATTTATGTTAGTCCCTGGATGAAGAACAAAAAAACCTGATAGTTTTTGCATTTTGTTGCCATAGGAAGTTTTACAGAAAGGTAAAATTTAGCAGTTAATTAATTTAGCAGTCCTTGAATTTTGTTAGTTTTAAAGAGATGCTAGACATCTTTTTAACCTCTAGCCAGTTTAAATCTCTGACCAGTTTCGGAAACAGATGCTGGATTAAATGGTTTGTTTGTCAGAGATTTCCAATAAGTAGCCTTAGATTTCATTTGACTTACAAACTCCACATCACAATTTCTGAATATCCATCTTATTTTTGCAATTACTGTGCCAGTGCTTCAAAAGATCTCCCAGCTACCCTTCTACCAGAGCCCTCACCAAATGACTTTATCTCAAGATTTACTTTAGCTCACAGTAAGTTGGGGCTAGGCCAGCTTTCATGTATTTGTTCCTAGTTGAAGGTACTGAAGGAACTTTTAAATGTTTCACGTCTAGTACGAATCAAGATTATCTTGTGTTTTAAAAGTGTTATGAATTTTGACTTTAATTTTATAATCTCATTCTAGTGCAGAATCAAATGAAACAAGCTTTTTTCTACATGATGAATGCTATTTCTTGGTAATGTTTTTTCAAGTAAAATCTTCAGGTAGTTTTGGATGCCTACAACACAATGTCCTTACAACCATCTACCATATTGAATGGAACACAACCTTTATGTAACACAGACATCTCCATAAATTTGTATCAGTAATTTAATGAAGATTTTTCAACTTTCTGGCATCAATTTATCATTGCTTATGCTCACTTTACAAGTCTATACTGCCCTTTCCAATAGCTTATCCTATTTAAATAATGTCCAGAATCTTTATCTTAAAAATATCAGAGATTATTATTGCTTGTTATTTTTAGTAAAACTTACCAAATAGAAAAGTTTTATAATACAATGTTTAGTTGATTTATGAAGAGGTTGGGGGTACAGGTAGCCTGAGGAAGGAAAAGAACAGTAAGAAACCAGGAAAGAAGAAAAAAAAGCATTATTTGCTGACAGATTCAGAGAAAATTGATTATCCTAATAACTTCACTAACTTCTGAAACTGTTCCACACACCATGTTAAATGCAGGTATCAATAAATGGACTAAGGGCCTGAAGTTTCCATTTTATTCAATACCGTCAATGGAGCCTGGATTTCAATGTCCCAGTTCTCATTTGCCTATTTGAGTAGAGCTGAATCTCCCTCTGTTACACTAATGCACCCAGCATTAATGCAGTATTCTATTATTATTCAGCACACTGGCTGAAGCCCCTGTACAAAACACTACATTGTGTCAAAGTGCAAAATCCTACACAATAAGTATTTAGCTAAATATATATATATATTTAAAGGAAAATAATCTTTCAGTTTATCACCTGTGTGAGAACTTCAGCATTTTAATTTAAACCCTCGTCATAAAATACCGCTTGAAAATCCTCTTAGATCAATGTGGTGAGAATCTAATTAAATCAAGTTACTGAACTGTATCCATAAACAGTGGTTTTAATTCTGTCAACTTAGTATCACTAATGCCATCCATAAATTTTGTCATGTTTACAAAGAAACCATGAAAAAGTCACAGTTTTGCTACATAATAAGTTATGCTCTCTTGTGTGACTTTAATGGGCTCTGTTAGGATAACAGCAGCCAGCCAATTTAAAATTTTCAGGCTTCATTTTGTTGGCATCTGTGATCCAAGGGGTCATTCATTAAATTATGACCTTTTTTCCTTTTGTGTGGTTTAAGAGACAGGAGGAAGGAAGGGAAAAATGAAAATAAAGAAAATATTGATGTAAAAACAAGAACAGTATGGAAGACTGACAATATTATTTAATCACCTGCAAGTATAACTCATTAACAGATGCTTTATCATGGAATCATGGAATTGTTAGAGTTGGAAGGGACCTTCTAGAGATCATCTAGTCCAACTCCCCTGCCAAAGCAGGACTGCCTAGAGGACATGCATCAGGACTGCATCAAGGCGGGTCTTGAAAATCTCCAGAGAAGGGGACTCCACAACCTCCCTGGGCAGCCTGTTCCAGGGCTCTGTCACCCTCACTGTAAAGAAGTTCTTCCTCATATTTGACTGGAACTCCCTATGGTCCAGCTTGTGCCCGTTGCCCCTCGTTCTGTCACTGGAAACCACTGAAAAGAGTCCAGTTCCATCCTCCCTCAAACCACCTTTTAGATACTTATAAGTATTAATAAGGTCTCCCCTCAGCCTTCTTTTCTCCAGGCGAAAGACTCCCAGCTGTCTCAGCCTTTCCTCATAAGGGAGATGCTCCAATCCCTTAATCATCTTGGTTGCCCTATGCTGGACTCTTTCCAGTAGTTCCGTGTCTCTCAAACTGGGGAGCCCAGAACTGGATGTATTCCAGTTGTGGCCTCACCAGTGCAGAGTAGAGGGTAAGAATGATCTCCCTGTCACAACAGCCTGGAGAAGAGAAGGCTCTGGGGAGACCTTATAGCAGCCTTCCAGTACCTAAAGAGGGCCTACAGAAAAGCCAGGGAGGGACTCTTTATCAGGGAGTGGAGCAACAGGATGAAGGGTAAGGGTTTTAAACTGAAAGAGGGTAGGTATAGATTAGATATTAGAAAGAAATTATTTACCATGAGGGTGGCGAGACACTGGAACAGGTTGCCCAGAGAAGCTGTAGATGCCCCATCCCTGGAAGTGTTCAAGGCCGGGCTGGATGGAGCTTTGAGCAACCTGGTCCAGTGGGAGGTGCTCCTGCCCCTGGCAGGGAGGTTGGAACTTGATGATCTTTAAGGTCTCTTCCAACTCTCCATTCTATGATTCTATGAACAGGATGAAAATTTGACTGTAACACTGAAGACCCCTGTTGGTCAGCTATTACAATCTCACAAAAGGAGGCTCCAAGAAACATACAGTAAAGAGTAAGAGATGTCACCCTGAAATTTAAGACATAACAGGAAAAATATTTTTCCTGAACATCAGTGAAATGCATGTAAATAATCTTTAAAATTGTATAGTGAAACAAATTCAAATAATTTAATTCTTATCTGGTCCCCTAGTTTAGGGACAGCAGTGGAAAATTAATTTAGAAATATGTTTCTAGTCTAAATTAAAATCCATGCCATTTATTTGGCCCAGCATTAACAACAAAATGTCTAAGGATAATTGATAAAAACTCATTTCTGAAAGTGCTCATTTTTCTCCATTGACTACAGAGGAATTCTGGTGAGTAGGCTTGATTTATGATATCTAACTATTAAAACAATAGAGATAATTGGAGTAAGTTTAATGCAGAAAGCCCCCTTGAGGTAACAAAGAAATCTAAGCGGAGTTTCTTGAACAACGATGCTCTTGTCCAAAGTTAGCATCCTTAGGCATGACAAAATGTAAGAATGAAATAATAGTCTAGGGGCTTCATTCTTAAGGCTTCATTAGAGACTCTTCAAATGGGAAAAAAAAAAAAAACACAGGAAAAAAAAAAAAACCAAGTCAAAAGATCAAGAGATGCTATGAAACGAGAAAATAGATTTCCTTGCTGGCCAGCCTTAAACAGATGGACTAGTCGGTTGCAAGCACTGAAAAAAGTATTAATGTAACCTGTTTGTTTAAGGAAATCTGCCATGATAAAATAAGGCAAAACAGAACCAAAACAGAAGTAAAATGAAGATGTCAAAACTTCTTCTCCAGAACCTCTACTGAATAGAGACTCCACCAAAACTCAACTAGGATCAACAAAACTGGAACAATCTCACAAAGTGTCAATCATATAACGTTGTACTCCAATACAGGCTTGTTCTCAGCATCCTTGCTTTCTCTCTGATGTTTGTGTATGTGCTTATTAGGACTGGTTGAAAGTGGCAGGATTGGCTTCCCAAGATTTACACGCTTAAATGGAGTGGGGCTCAAAAAGCATTTCATTGTCCACCATCTGTGGCTTGGCTAGGACACCTTGGATACAGATGCAATCTAAGCACCAAAACCATTAAGTGGAGACAAATCTAAATATGTGTTTCTTTAGCACTCCTCTACATAAAACTCATAATCACATTTGTTGCAGTGCTATAAATCTCCTTCAGTTTATTTGTATCCTCCTGAATATAACAATCCACACAGAGCCAGAAAACAACTTTAGAAAGAGATCTCATTTGCCTGTAAATATACAAGTCACAATATTGTTGTTTTTTTTCAAATGGGCCCAAAATTGAAAAAACCTTCACATATATTTCCTATTCATCACTAAGACACTGAATAATCCTCCTATCTGACTAGAAGCTTACCATTCTTTAGGGAGGACCTTCAGCTGCTGTACATATGCTTTATACAATCTGACAAACAGGGACTTTGTTTTCAAATATAACACTGTCATTCTAGGATCTAAAAGTTTTGTATACAACATAGACCATAAACACACCTATAAATCAATACATTAAAAAACTGTAAATATATTTTTTAATATTTGATTATTTTTTATAAAATGTAAAATAAATACACATAATATTTTCCCTTTTACTAGTTTTTAAGTCTTACGACTTTTTGAACTGGTTTAAAATATATATTGGATTTGGACCCTAAGGAGAAAACCCTAAGTTGAAAGTAATCTTTTGGGCTGTGGGTTGGAAGAGCAAGAAGGAGATTACAGTCTCTCTTCTTACAGGCAATATGAACCTCATATGCTCTAAGGAATTACAACAACAGGGAATCCAAATCTTTTCACAGTCTGGGTTCTCAGCAGCACCAACCACTGCTTTTGTTCCACATCACCCAGGGAAAGGAGAAAACAACTGACTTTCATGCAGAGCATAAAGATTTAACAAATTTTGCAATGGGTGATACGATGCAGTCATTCTGCTACTGCATGCCAAGTCTTTCAAAGTATGACCTCTGTGTATCCATAATTAATATTTCCCAAATGGATGATGCAATCTGAAATTAGTCTACAAATATTACATATGCATAATAAGCATTATTAAATTATTATGCAAGTCTCTTATTTTCTAGCATGTATACCATAGATAATTTTTTTCTTTTTAATGATAGCCTCACCAACATACAGCCATTAATAATTTTGGTGTTACGGTTCACAAATTCCTAGTGTGGCTAATTGTGTTCCAAAGTTAATGATCATTTTGAGTATCAGGTATTCATACTAGTCTCCATTTGTTTGCCTTTTGTACTTGGATCAAACTTCCATACCAATTTCCAAAATCAGTTTATTCTTAGAATGCATATTGGGACACCTGTGCAGAATATATGAATACAGGCATTATAAGCTTATTCTGTTCAAAGTGCACGTTGAAGAAAAGGTTCTTCATGAGATAACATTAAAAATTGTACAACTTTTATCTTGATTTAGATGAATTTCATGACGAAAGCCGTGTTGATGGGTTTTATTTGCTCACTTTGTCAATTGCAAGTATGAGACAAAGAAAAATAGTAGAATGTTTACTGAGATCGTTCCATTATCAGTCACATTACTCTTAATATATCCTAAAGCAGAAGTATAACTGGTAGATTAGAGATACTGAAAATGGATTATTTCTAGCCTGAAGTAATGCTTTATGCTAATAAGACCAAATACTCTGTGCATTTTGTCTAAACACCAGAGACTGACACAGGTTTGCTGGCCCTGCCACTACCAACTAGAGAACGCACTTGTTTCTGCGGTTGTTAAAGCTCCTCCTGAGCTTTAACAAACAGTACACAGCTGCACACAGGGATTGGAACGAGCCACACAGTAGAGCTAAATGTAGTTGCTAGCAGAAATTTCTGGAATAGCCCAGGAGGGCTTTTACAAATCAGGACATGAAGAGTCCCTTCAAATTTAAATTTCCCTTTGCAGTTAACTGCTGCTGCATTAGCAAATCTTGTGAACTGAAAAACCCTGCTGAGTAGCCTTGCATACAGTTATAACACCGCTGAAATCCTAAACACAACTCTTGCAGTCTTGCAACTCTAACTATTTTCAAATGTGTCAATTCATTCACGTACATACTAGAGAGATATGTTGTACCTGATCACTAACCACAGGTAAAAGCTGATTAAAGCACACACATACAAAAACTGTTAAGTGTTATAAAGGAGAAAAGTGGAAACTATTTGGAATTAGACAGCTGGAATAACGATGGCAGATTTGAGAAAAGTGGGAGACAACAGCTCCTAAGCTGCAGACCACAGTCCTCCAGTTTTAAGATCACACAACACAGAACCAACTATCACACATAAATCTCAACCTACTGTATGCATTCACAAACTCTGTAATCTCTTCAGCATCCGTAACAGCCACAGGATTACAAATAAGAATTTACCAGAAGAATTGGAAGGCCAGCTACACAAACTCTATCAAAGATGACCACTGAAATAATGTCTCAAAAAGGATAGATGAAAGAGGAAATAAAGAGGAGAAACATTCTATAGGAATGTGCTCAGCTGTTTCAATTATCACAACTAAGAAGCATCTAGACAAAGTTTCGTCTATTAAGATGCACTTTTTTGCTAAATTTGGGTTCAGACATTCAGAGGTCCTTTGTTTTGCTCAATCTGGTTTAACCTGATGTTAACTAACACATTTTCACAACCTCATAAATTTCTCTCAGTAAAGATTCTTCCTAACATCACACCTTCTCATGACCGTCAGTTTTAAAACATGCAGAATGAGGTGCTCGCTCACTCAATTAAGCAGTAGTATAGTCCTGCTGATGCACAAAAAGAATTGTCTGGCCACAGGAAAACATCAGGTTTCATGCAGTAAAGGTGAAAAGTGTTAGATCAACTTAACAAATCTAACATTCAATATTACAGTCCAGATATCATGGGATAATGTAAAGGTGAAGCATTATCTTAGAAGGTCACAAGAGGCCCATGAAAGATTATTGTTCTTACAATTTTCTGGCTTTGCAGGGTATTTTAAACATATTATAATAAACAAATGTCAACTATACCAACAACCCCCTTCAGTTCTCAAAGGTGTGCATGCTATTCCTGTGGAGTAGTGGTTATACTGTCCCAGAACAATCTATATTCTTCACAAATTTTACAAAGAAATCACAGCTCACAACGAGGAAAACGTAGTTAACATTTCACATTCTACAAAAGCTGTTCCTATTTAAATCAGAGATCTGAAGCCATCTCGTCATAAGCTGTTTGGAACAATGAAGCTAAGTTTCTAATTCTGTCTCATGGATTCAGCTAAGCTATTATCAATTAAGAGTACGGAATATAATTTGTAATTAAGTTTTCCCCTTTAATGTTAAACAGATAAGTCTTTGAACTCAAGGAAAGTGCAAACGAATACAAATCTGCTGTAGAAAAAAAATACTACTGTCAGTGTCCTATAGGACTGAGGAACACACTGTGCATGATCACGCATTTAAATATCTTCCAACAGTATCTCTTTACTAAGGTCAAACTCAGCACCAGTTTAAAAATAGACTGTTCTGAGGGCGAAGGGGATCTTACGCAGACGCAAACATCACAGCAGCCCTTCTGGGTGTAGAGGATGCTATTAGCTTTTGCTTGCTGACAATATACTTTCCTTTATATGGCAAGACCGCACTTCTCTCATTACAGTTGCCCTAGTTCTTGAAACATCAAAGTTATTGTTCTGAGAATGCCACTAATTTGTCCCTTAAAGCAAACACATAAACCAACACATAACACAAGAAATATGCTCACTAGGTATCTCTTTTTTGCCTTAATATATACACTATTAATTACCTTAAATGGCATTATGCTATGGATCTTGGTTTTAAGCGAATTATGATTTTAAGGTTTTACTTCTACCTTTTTCCCTAGCCCAAATTTCTATTTATATACTACTTTTTTACATTTCATAAAGGTGAACTTCATGAAAGGTGCATTTTATGAAAGAAGGTACCTACGCTACCAGAGAAAAAATCTGAGCTGAATGACTAGAGAGTAACAGGCTAGATTATTCTCCTCCATATTGCCAGAGGAGACAGGTCAAGTTCAAATCCATTTAAGCTCTATTTATGAAATAAATAAAAATATTCTTGTAGATTCTTCCTACATCAAGTCACTAAATTACAGTCATGACACTAAGATTTGTTGGTAACCCCCCTCTTGGCTTTCAGTTTTCCATCACATCAATTTTTTCGCCTTCATTTTAGGTGTCTTTTGTACTATATTCCTGACACATTTCTCTCTGATTTACAGTCAAAATGTTGACCCTGTCCCCTATGAATGAATCCAGTCAGATTTAATTGAAAATTTAACAAGTGAGCAAACAATTACTTGTGTACTTTTCCAGGCTCCTCTTCTCACTTGGGAACTGCTCTCCACATACATTTGCAAAGCAGTTCTCTTTATTATAGTATGTTAAACAGGACCCACCATTCAGGCATCTGCTTGCAGGCTGCCACCCACCCCACTCATTGTTTCGCCACACGCATCTGCCTGAATCTACTCATTGTTTCTCCTTTCAGAATTTACAAGCTAGTTATAAAACCCAAGTGCAATCTTACCATTCTCTGTACGTTCAGCTATTAACACAACAGACTTCCAGACTGGGTCTTTCAGCATCCGCTAGAAGACAAATATCACAACCACATCTACAGAATAAGAGGCTTTTAGAAACTCCACTTCCATGCTATAAAGCAAATTAAAAACATCCTAATGCATATTGTAAACACTAACTGGTAGTATGTTGACTTCTAACTTTGAAAGGATATAGCAATTATCTCTCATATCTTGGAAGTTCCATTGCTGAAATTCCATTTGATGTAGACAAACAGAATAATTCAGGTTGGAAGGGACCTCTGGGCGTCATCTACTTAACTGCTGGCCAAAACACACATAACTTCAAAGGCAGATCAGGGTGCTCAGGCTTCTGCTACTCAGGTTTTAAATACCTCCAAGGATGGAGGTCTCAGTCTCTCTGGCTAATGACTTAGCCATTCTAATTATGCATTTATTTTTTTTCCTTATATCTGGTCAGAACACCCCTTGTTGCAATTCTGACCACTGTCTCTCATCTCTTCGCTGTGCACCTCAGAAGAGTTTGACTCCACTTCTCTGTAGCTAATCTAGAGATAGATAGTTGACAACAGCAGCAAGGTCCTCTCTCAGCTGAACAAATACATAAGCATGTATTTAAAGATAAATTCTGTTCAATTGCACTTTCCAGAAGCAGCTATTGCACATAAAAAACTAATGTTACATTCATGAATACAGCCTAATATAATTTCCCTAGAAAATACAGTGATGATGAGGTTAATTATAATTTTAAACCTGATAATTTGCCATTCCCTTGTTTTGCCTTTGCTAACAGGCTGAAAAAACAGAAAACAAGGCCAAGACTCTGCTTATTACATGCAAAAATATTCATGTCCACAATATACTCAGCACAGGTCAAGACCCATGTTTTTTCTTCCAACTTCACCAATTAGATTGGAAATAAATATTTTTGATGTGTAAGCAGAATTCAATTTGTCAGCATATGTATAGTTCATTGAAAGATTCCTAGAAGTAACATTCTGCAGTTAATATTTATGGTTGCTCATAATACAACTGACTAAACTGGCTTAGGGGAAGTTATTACTAAAAGATATTAAGTCAGCTGTGGCAGTATTTAAACTATAATTTGTCCAAGAACACACTGTATGAAATGTCCCCTATAATAAAATATCACCTCAGTATTTCCCAGACTGTACACAAAATAAAAGCAGCCTAATTGCACAAAATGCTAAAATGTATTTAGATATCTTTTTGCATACTCAAAAACTACAGAACAACTAATTTCATTTGTTTAATAGCTTATGTCCAGGACTTTAAAAAAATAAAAATGATCAAGCTTCACCTCTTAATAAAAATTAATGCATTCTATGTTTCAAGCATCGCTAAACGATATTACAACATCCTACATACATTTCTCTGTTAAAGTCTTCATACTATTGCAGGTAACAGAACTTAGCATTGGAATATGCAAGCCTTGATGTTAAGGAACTGTATGTCTTTGAAAGAGAATGGTTTCATATGGAGAAGAAAGGGTAAGCTCATCTGCAGAGCTGTTCTACAAAAAAAGATTTTTCATTGCTTCCTCTTTTTTTTAAGTATAGAGCAACTTCTTCAGAACAGAAGTTGATACAGCAGCTTGAGAGCCAAAATGTGTATTACTCTTGAATCATTCACAATTCAAGTAAAGCAGTATGAAAGGTAAGATCTTAATCTAGTGAGAAGTTTATCTTAAACTGAATCTATTATTTCATCAGTTCAGCACTCTGAATTTCATCGGTTCAGTGGAACCTAAGTTTAAGTACTTAAGATACGTATCTTCTTTAGGAATCATAGTTGGTGCATTGGCTTCCTCATAAGTCCTTTACTTTCAAGGGAAGGAAGTTACTTTATTTTCAACCAACTATCAGTTAACTTTCAGTTTAACAGTCCTCTAAAGCTTCAAGCTATTCTGTCTGTTCAGCAGATGGAGTACAAATTCAAAAATTAGGGTCCACCTATACTTCCCATAATCAAAAATCCACTTGTTATTTTTGTGCAAGGATAACCAACCATATTAATACCCACGGCTGTTCCTATACCATCATAGATGTTCAGTCTGAGTTTACTTAGGAAGAAGCATCTAATCTGAACACCCTATAGAGAATGAGCATTGGAATTCCCCATTAGTTGCTGAAATGATCGTATTTCCTGCCTCTTCCAGCAATGAGGTTGTGTAGACTATTTCACGGACTTGCAAAACCTTTCCTAGCTCTAAGTACCTACAAGCAATGCCAGCCATAAATAACTAGTAATTACTTCTCAGCAGTTGGAAATGTACTGAGAAAAAATATATCAAGTATTTCCCTATCAGATTGTCAGTTTTCTTAAGGTTAAAGAAAAAAAAAAAGCTTAGGAAAAATATGCTGTTACCTTTCTGGACATACATCGCAGCAGGCATTTATATCACCAGATTCTGCTGAAAGCAAAGCAAGTTCCTAGCATCTAAATTATAAATATTTCAAAAGGCAAAAGTGACATTTTTCTAAACCAAGGCAAGTTTCAAGCTCCTTTGCTCAACATGACCTTCACAGGGCAGTCAGCCATCACACTAAGGCACAGTTACAGGATCAGAGGCAGCTTTTCAGCCAATCAAATCTCGGCTGTAATTTCCCCAATATTTCAAGCAGCTGCCCACTTGCACCCAGGATCTCCAATGTACTATGATTGCCCATCATCAAGAACAGTAGGAAAACCAATTCTATGCTGTTCCCCCTTCTAGTGAATAGAGGCAGGTAAAAGTAATTTCATTTGTTAAAATAGAGGTTTTTTCCACCTTCTCATCTTCGTGCACCTGATCACTAAGAAGTGAAGTAAAAATAAATTAATCGAATGAATGAACGAATAAATTCATTTCGAGATTGAAAATTACTGTTAACTATCCTCCTTCAGCAGAACACAGGTCATCCTTATGTATTAATTAGCTGCTAACACCTTAATCTGATCACCTTACAATTGAAAGATCACAACAGAACCCAGTTTTTCTTCCACCTTTCTTGCTTTTCAATGAATCAGGCGTATATTTATATTGGGATGAAACTTCACATGGAAGCTTCTTGGGGTTTTTTTTCACATCCTAAATTGGCTGAGTTGCAACATAACCATAACTTGCAGTTATTCCATTGTAAATATAGATGGGCCAAGAAGAAAAATACTTAAGGAGTACTGATCGGTAGATGACCCCGTACAAAACAGCTTTAATCTTGATGCTGTTGAATTTGTACTGAGGTTGGTAAAACACAATTTCCCTCTGCTTTCACTAGAATATATCTTAGTGAAATTTGATGCTACTTATCTCAGCAGTAAATTTATTCAAATATCACACACTGTGCATCTCAGTTCAATTATTTTTGTCAAGCCCCTCAATGCTGCATTTTAAATGAAAAGCAAAGGCTACAAGCAGAAGGAAAAAACAAAAAAACAACTGCAAAAGACACAGTAATAGTGATTTGTAGTTTTTCCAAGTTGCAACCTTCAGCCACTATAAGAGCAATACTTCAGACAACAACTGATGAAATTATCTTATGAATAGTCGTTAAGATTAAACTATGTTCTAAATAGTACGAATTCACGTTTTTAAACAGAGTTTCTGACAACCACACAGATGTCCATAAATTTACTGAAGAGCTGCTAACTAGAATAAACTGATTAAGGTAATGGTCTTCTGTTACTAAATCCCAACATTTGCTTTTACAGCCAAAATTACTGATCTTACAGCAAGGTTCCAGATCCACTTATATCCTGTCAAGTACCTGATGTAGATTTAATAATTTCATCTGGCATATGTTGAGCAAGGTTCCAGATCCACTTATATTCTATCAACTACCAGAGTTAGGTTTAATAATTTTATCTGACATATGTTGCTGTGATAGAATGACAATTTCTTCCTTTTTTAATTACCAGTTGGCCACATTCTGGTTTTCTGGTTTATGTTAGCTTAATGTATATAAGCTTAATGTTTGCTTCTGTCCAATTAACTTAACTCAGTAATCAATGAAGTGTTTTTTAGTAAACTTGCAATGTAGTATTCTAATGGATACTCCAATAAATATTCAATAAGCAACAATTTGTTTTTTAATTCAATAGCAAGGTTCTTAATTCAGTAGCAAGGCTGATAAAATGAAAATCAACCAGAATATGAAGTTCTCACTGGCAAAACTTAAAACAATACAGTACTCTTCGCAATCAACTAACACTTCTCTCACAAATGGCCTAAGGCATCTAACTGACTTCCATGTAATTAACCTTTTAGTAAAGAAAATATCTTTATTTTTAATTCTCCAAATTGCAATTTTGCCACTAAAGTATCTGTAAGCCATAGCAGTCACATATGTTACTTTTTGGCCTAAAGATTCTAGCCAGACGCTCTCTAGCCATTATTCTTGCAATCAAATCTTGTAAAATTCCTACTCATATCCACAGACTTTAATTTAAATACCATAACTTTAACCACAACAACTTCTTTCCTCCACATCTCAGTTTCCACAATATTACAATAATTGCCTACTTAAACCCATCCAGAGCACTTCATAATACAACCAGGGATGATGTACAGTATCTGAAAACTTGCTTTAGAAAATTGATTTTACTTACAAATACAAGATGCGAATCTTTCTTTCACCAGCAGTATTAGCACACTCCTATATAGTATTATATCTACTCTAAGAATAGATTGTAACAAAGATAATAGAAGTAGAACTACATATTTGATTTTTATCAGGAGAAGATATGAGGGGTTTTTTTTCGCAACTAAAAGAACAGAATAGGAAAAGATTTTCTGAGGTCACTGAGGCACAGAAAGTAAAGTGATTATTTAGCTTCTATGTCAGCACAACCTCCTTTGCAGTGTCCTACCTGCCAGAAGACAGATGACTTGGTACAGGGACCTAAGTACAAACAAAAATAGAATAGAAATTGGAAGACTTAAGAAGGTCAGGCAGAGGAATTCATAAAACATTGTACAGTACTTCAGTCAGAAAGAAGCTTTCTTAAAAATAAAACAAGAACCATTAAATATCTATTCATGTTACATCTGCTAGAATTTAGTAGGAAATCTTTTCATAATTACAAGTACTGATTCAAATTCAAGGCAGTTTCTTCAGTAAGTACCTTCTTACTGATTTTTATTTTACTAGGCTAGACTTATTAATGAAATTCCAATTAGTGATGTTTTATGAATAGTATGTGTTCATTTCACATCATTTGAGAACTCTTGTTTCCATCAACTGAACAGGACCCCCTTCACTCAAATTTGGATTATTCAGATTTGTGTGAACAGTCTGAAACTTGTTGAATCATCACATAAAATCGTCACGGCAACTATTTTCCAATTCTCATTTCTGAGTAGGTATCAGTGAGGGATATAGTAACAGAGACAACCTCACACACAGAACTCCACTTCTTCCTCCAGAATATTTATTTGCACTGAATTTTTCAGAGCTCAAACACATATAACCTTACACAAAAATACACAGCAGCTACCAAAAGTAAGGGAGTTTGTTGCAAGGCTGAACATAACCTTATAGTCAGAGGAAGCAGTGACAGAAGCTACTTAACATCCTTCATCAGTGTAGGAGATAGGAAGTAAGCTTTTTTTTTTTTTAATGTCAAGGAATTTCTATGTAAAAAGTTGGTTTTGTACTTAAAGTAAGTATCCTTTTATACAAGAACTCATAAGAAGCTGACAAAATATACATTTATTTCCTTAACATGTTTTAAAATATAATGCCCACTTTCAGTTAGCTATTATAGTTCAAAACTTTAGAAGAATGTTACCATTCAGAATGTACAGAACAAAGAGCATTGGTTCTCAATCTTTTACCAGATTACATTAGCACAGCTATTTTTATTTAGTGCATAAGCACACATTCTAAATTAGTACTGGAGGAACACCTGGCAACCTACCCAGCAAGTAGGTTCCCATTCTCAGTCACACCTTGGAGAAGGTTTTCTCTCTGTTACAGAAGTAACACAACCACCAAATGCTAAAATTAGTATCTGTGAATATTTACAGCCTTGAAATTTCATCATTCAATATCAAACAACCCTATACATACTGATGTTGCTGTTAATTCCTTTGTTAAAAACCTATTAAAGAAGTAAAGAACAAGATTTTTATTTATCTTAAAATTTTAAATGTCTGAATTAATACTGTTGTGTCTTCATTTCAAAAGCTTACTTAATTTTTGTCATATAGGTAAAATACTCATTCTACATACGTATGTTGATTTTTGCAATCTTCTACATGTTGCAACAACTTTTTTGTACATTAAGACAGGAATTTTTGGATAAAAAGAGGGCAAGATTTTACATTGGATATAAGGTTTTCAGTAGAGACAAGGAAAATTAATTCCAGAGCTACAAATCACTCTTTGGCAAAATCTTTTTACACCACCACTTGCATTTGTATACGGTAGAAATCAAATTACATATAGGTAAGCTGGCAAAAATGACCATTGATACACAGCAGAAGAGCACTATCTCGGTTAGGACCGGGAAGCGCAGTTGTAGCGTATATTCCCAAGGAGCCGCATGAGCTGTACAGCCCACGCTGCAACGCACACTGCTACAGCTACTACCCTGTTGGCATTCAAACTTCACGGGGTAAAACCAGCTGGGAGAAGTCTACACATCCTATAACTCATTCTGCAGTATCTGATAAAGTTAAGCACAGCTGTTGGGATCTACCTCAGCAGAGCTCTTACAAAACAAAACGCCTATTTTGCATCAAAAGTTATTGAAAGATCAAGGTCTGCCTGGCAAAAAGATGCATTCATTTATCTTTTAAAGATGACCTTCTGTGCCACATGACTACATTGTCTCTTTGAAGATAAATAAATGCATTTCCAAACCAAAGAAAATACACTTCTTTTTTTGCATCTGCTTAAGAGATGCCAAGGTAGTATTCTGGAACAGGCAATAATGGAAATTATTTCATTTATTGAAAAAATATTCCTGCTTTGATTTTTAAGTCTCAGTAATATAGCAGTACCTGAATTAAGCAGTCAAGCAAATGACCAAATTAAGAATTTTCTAATTTCCCTTAGTTCTGCACCAACTTAAAATTGTGAGTTCCAAAGTTATAATGTAACATTGAGCTCTCTTAATTCTAGTAACAATAAACATGAGTTCAAGCTGAAACGAAAAACATTACCTTAAAACATGTTCTAAAGAGCTGAGGTAAGATTTACCTCTTTGTAAAGCACTAAGCTGTGAGTAAACAAATCATTCTTTGCTACCAACTTATTCTCTCCACTGGTTTTATCTGACTCTAATTTTATACTTTTAAGGGCTAATGACATTGTAAATATTCTGCCTAACACCAGCTATATGCACGTAGGCGCACACAGTGGCTCATTTCACAGCTGTGGTTGGGATGCATAGTTACATCTACATCAGATGCAGACAGGGATGGAGGAGACACATGACACGTTTCCATAAACACGCAATCTACATTTAATACCTTAACCAGGCATAAACACCACCAAGTGCCTGGGGACAGGGTGCTCGTTTGTTATCAAAGTCAGCAAATAACAAAAATATGTGTTCATCAAGAACTAGACTGGCTGAGAGGGAAAAAACTTTTAGATCTGCAAGCAGTATCGCAAGCATAATCACAGGCTGATTGATACTCTCTTGGGGCATCCAGGGCCACCAAGAGTAACTCATCTCTTTGTTCCAGGGTTTGCCTGTTGGCCATCTACTTACTCTGGACTTTGCCAGCTAGGATCTCAACAATCCCTTTTAAGAGTTGTGATGGAAACAGCATCCATCCAGAATGACACAGTATTTCTGATAGTATGAAGAAAGCAAAGCTTGAATGGCCCTGGTCAAGCTGCCATGAAGGAATATTTGACCTCAGCTCTTGTTCTGCAAAAAACCACCCTCCCACAACTTCACAGCTATTTTCTACTATGACTTGGCAAAGAGGAGACAGTGGAGAAATGTTAAGCAGCCAAGCAGGATATGAAAGGTTTACATATCCATCTGCCTATCTCAATCAAACCAACACTTTCTCATCGGAATTTCTGACAGGAACAGTAAAGGCAGCTGATGGGAGACTGGCCTTCCCTGCTCATGCCTTGCCTAAATCAGCCAAATCCTCGAAGGGCCACCAAGTAAAATTCATTGCATATACATAGTATATCTAGTCACTGGTGAGTTATAGAACTCATAGGGAAACAATCAACATGAAAATGATAAAAACTAACCCGTTTACACAATAAAAGCCTTGTGTACCAGAATTTAAGCCTCAAACAACTCACGTGGATACAGAATCACATTCAGATACTATATCCTGCAAGTCTTTACAACTAAAAACTTCACTTGACAATAAGCTACTAGGCCAAAGCTGCTTCTGAAAAACCCGTATCATGAAGTACCTAACAACTTAAAAGTTGATATGAATATACTGAAGGATATTTTATGTATCAAAGCTATTGAATAGATTATTTTTACATTGTTTAACTTTCTTTGTATTGTTCTTAAAGTTCTTTCTGAATTCTCTAGCCTGATTATTCAGTGTACTTCCCCAAAGATTAGGAAAAACCTCAGTACAGTGCATAAATACAATGTGACTTCTTCCACATCGGTGTACACAAGCTTCACCCATAATAGACAAATTTTTCAAAACATATGAAAAAACCCACAGAAACTAAAATATTAGTTATCCTGCCCAAACATACAGCAACGTGAAAGCAATCAATGCAGATGGCTCAGACGGTACCACAAACCTTCAAGAAGTATAATAAGAATGCAACTATTCATTCTGTTTTCTGATCAGACAACATGCTCATCTTCTGTTCAGTCTATTAATTACTAATCAGTTACATTCACTGTTTTAAACAATCACCAAAGCATGACTTGGACACGGGGATACACACTCAGACAGAATCAAATTTTACAAGCAGTCATTAACTGACCTGAAATTGGAGTCCTTTTGCAATATTAGGTGTTGGAAACATGAATAAATTCATATTTGTAGCTAGACCACTTACAGAAAATCTTACATGCCAGACAATGAGACGGACCATAAAGTATATTTTTAAGTTTCTAACAAAAGTAGACCTCATGTGAGAGTTTGCTTTAAGAGCTGGTAATGAAAATTGTCATATAAACTACCACTATAGTGAAGAGGTAGGCAAAAAGAAATATACGACAAAAAGGAAGCCAGATAATATAGCTTCCAAGGACAGTTCTGTTATAATCTACATATCGTGCATTTCAGTTACAAAACTAAAACCTTAAACTATCCAAGCATATACTATGAGCATGTATTATATCATTGTGTCAGTTACGCACACTTTTGACATTCCATTTCTATATTACATTAAGGCTGAAATGGAGTTTCTGTCCTTAGTCTTGAATACTTTCAACAGCGAAACACTGCCACCTTTTGGCTGGATACATAGACCTCCCCATTATAATTGTAAATTTTTCATTGATTTTTTTTTTTTTTGCTACATTTGTCCTTTATGGAGACAGCTGTATTCTTGTGATCTTATTTTAAAGTTTATTCAGCAGCCAGATTTCTCCAGAAAAAAAAAAAAAAAAAAAGTTAGTATTAACTGGTAAAGAAACATTCTTTTTCTCACAAATATGGCTGCATAGCCAAACTCAAAAAGCACATTCCATTAAGCCACATAATGTTTTATCTGTTTTCTCTCTTTATCTCACAGCTCTTTTTTCTTAGCAGTTTTGGTAAACATATATACCATATCACATAATATCTTACATTTCTTTCAAATAAAAACTTGGTAATGCATTCTTCGAATGCTTTTGAAAACTGATTATAAGAATAACAATAATGCATTATTTAAAAAATCGTGTGCCTTGTTCATCTATATACTTAATATTCTACATTAAATATTAAATACTGTCAGTTCAACATTTATATAAACATATATTGAAATATATGCAAAATTACTCACACCAACGACACAATGTCCCCACGTTGTACATCATAGTTTCGAATGCTCCAGTGGTTTAAGAGCACTACATCAGATGCTTGTCTTCCCCCAGGATTCAAAGAAGGCTGAGAAAGGGGGGAAAAAACAGCTTCAGATCTACATTTCCTCTATGAATCTTCCACCTAACTCTCATTCCATCAACAGGTGCAATCCATTAAAATCAGTAAAAATGTACCTAGTAAAAAATCTGTTGTACCCACCCATAATCTGTTGCATTCTGGGAAATATATGTCTTTATTAAATGCCATGGTAAACGTCATTCATTTATGACAAAGTGCAGTTCACAACTTTCAATGCACTACTGCATGCAAATTAAATTACACATATTTATGACAAGCCTGATGAAAAGAAGTGATTACCTTTACTGCATACCATTTAATATTAAAAACAAAGGAGAACCAAGAACACTAAGTTTCAGAAAAAGCAACCTTTCTGCAGGCATCTTACTGCTTATACAAGCATAACGCACTAAAAATGAAATACGTAACTTGTAACAATAGTAATCTTGGCACCCTTTGCAAATGGAAAAAACCAAACCCTACACCTACAGCATATACTAACTCTGCCAGTAAACGTGGGCCTTCTCTAACAGGATATAAAGAAATATAAACTTTTACAGAACCATACAGTGAAATAAGACCGTTCACTAACCTCAATATTAAAACAAGCAAGTAATTAATTTGTACAGAGTATTAGGAGGTACACAGAACTCTACATAATCCCTTTGTGTGACAGAGTACCAAACCAGGGTACCTGGTCAATGCTGGCTCTGAGTTAACCCATCAGAAAGGGCAGAAGTTAGTAGCCCATCACAGTACTACTGCCTTCATTGATTCTTGCAAGGGTTAGTTCAATACAAATACTCCTTTTACTAGACAGAAAGTATTTAGGAGTAATCCAGGCTAAAAACTATGCTCCCAAACCGGGACGGATACTTGTTATTTATTTTTAACTTCAAAAGCGATTTAAAAGTGCTTATTTCTCTCTACTACAGTTTCCTCATTCATCTTTTCTTTGTTAACCAAGCCAGTTGATAACGACCTGTTTCACATGGGACTTGTGAAGAACTAGCTTTTCGGTGTGCAAGAAGAATGAATGTGCTGGGGTCTTGAGTAGGTGTAGTTCACATAAACAGAAAGTGATATGATAGATCAAAAGAACAAATATGTTCAGGTGGGAGGAGAGAAATGACACAATGTTTAGTTAAACAGCAAATGAGGCTGGGTACATTTTGAGCTGTGGATTACAAGGGCAAATTTCTAGTCAAGTAAGTCTGCAGATCAAAGCAGATCACCTTAACATCCACAGAATTAAGGTCCAAGTCTAAGCCAGAAATATACTAAGTCATTGCTATTTTATCTAGTTATTTTAGTCTATACATTGCAAGAGCCAGATAAATGAAAACCAGAAGCTAACTGGAAGATATTTGATAATTATTTTTTTAACCAGGATTTTCCAGAATGATTTTCCTCCTTCATAGCCTCTTCCACATACAAATTATTTACATACAAGTTCACACAAACAATTCACAGCTATACACATTTTACCAAATGCAGCACAAATGGGCCACAAACTAAAAATGACACTAAATATAAGGCGAAGAGGCTGATCTTACAAAGCAGGAATCACATGTATGGTATACTCTCATGAAGTAAATGGCTTGATACTCAAAAGGATCTAATTTAAAGGATCAAAAGAGAAGGCCAAAACAAATGGAAATTTTAAACCCATTGCTCCAAAAGATAATGTATTTCACAGCTGATACTTAGAAAAGATTTACATGAGCATTCACAAACTTTTCCTCTCAACTAAATCTGTATCAACTTCATCGTACAGAGAAATATACCAGGTAGTTACAGCATTACTCTAGTTGCATTATCCCAGACACCTACTGTCTTCTCCACTTAAAAAAAGGAAATGCTTTAGAACATGAATACATTTAGATATTGCGTAATGTTTTTAATACCGTATTGCTTCCTATTTTTAACTATATATTGCTCGTGTAGTTTTGACATACAGAGTGGATATCCAACTCAGTACACATTAGAATTAAGTTTGAGAGAAATATGAAGAATTTTTTTTTTCTTTCCCACAAAACAACCTGATGTATTCAAAATAAACAGACAAAAATACTATTTTAGTAGAAGAACTGTAAAGAAAACTAGGACACAACTTTCATTTTACATCAAGAATTAGATTTTTTCATTTAAAAAAAAATGATCTATATCCTTCAGCAAGTTATTTTCTAATGTAAATAACATGAATTGTGATTTCTCCCCACCCCCCCAAAAAAGCATAGAAAGAATTTAATGCAGTGTGTTCAGAGGCAACGTATGGCCCATGACATTTTTACTAGTAGTGAGGTCTCAGGTCTAGCAAAACAAAAATACAGCTTTTGAAAAAGCAGTCAACAAAATAGGCTCAAAAGGGCTCTTTATTTTTAAGAAACAAAATAATACAGGAGCTTCTTCCTTCCTCTAGCTTGAAGTGTTATAACTTGTTTGCCCAAGTTCTTGGCATAATAGCCTGCTACAAATGAGACACACAGGTCTTAATTTAGAACTGTGGTGCAGAAGTCACAAAACATTCACTCTTTCCAATTACTAGCTAATCTAATGCTAAAAGCATGCAAATTGAGATCCCCAGCCATATGATGAAGCCTCACAGGACATGAGGTTCCGTAAGTAGGAGGGTAAAAGCATGCCCTTTTACTATAAATAATGATTAACTTGATAGTTGTTATGCTGCTAGTGAATACCAGAAGGTCACAACTTATTTGCTTATAGCTTGGGGAACAGAACACGAGCTCACAGGCTTAGGTACAGTAATCCTAATAATAAAGTTAGGAGAAACTGCCACAGAATAATTACAACTGCCATTATGCATAATGGAATAGAACATTCAATAATGTTTGCTGCTGAAACAAGTGTGCTTCGTCAGAGATGGCTGGTCAGGCTACTTGCTATAATCCTCTGTATTGAACTGTTTGTAACAGAACTTGCATATAAAGTTGCACAGACACTGTCATCTTCCATCTCTCGAAAACAGTCCATTTGATTTAATGAATTTACAAATTTATATATCCATCAGGGGGTTCTCTTTTCCACATCATTATGTATGAAGAGTTTGTAATACCAGACAAGCAATGAAACTGAATAGAAAAAAACATAAATGCACATCAAGGTGTCCATATGATAACATTTTAAAGTATATATCCAGCATTACAAGAGGAGTCACAAAAAATCCACCACAGCCAATTAAGAAATCATATCATCAGTTATTTGTGTCACTGACATTCAATGTTCTAAACAGATTACAATTCACCTGAAACCCACTATTAACAAAATGCTAGAGAAGCACATCAATCCATAAAATCCTAAACAACAAAACTACTTCATGTGAGGATTAAAAAACCCAGTGATTATGGAAAGAAAAAATAAGGTAATGAAAAAATTAAAAAATGTTAAAATTATAAACTGTGACAGTTCACTGTTTTTCCCTATAGGTTAGAGTTAATATACACTAAAGTCACTGACATACACTGAAGTCAGTGCAAGTGAAAGAACGACAGGTGGGTGAAAGCACTGTAGAAACACAAAATCAGCTTCCAACAATGAAATGCATGAAGTCTGTCCTAACCGACTGGGAGTAAATCAGAAAATTTGTATTTTCATTAGAACCTTTATTCAGCGTGCTTGCCGGGGTGTCAAAATCTTACCATCGCCCATAACTATGAAGCAGCAATAAGGCCGGTCCAAAACAAAAACAGAAAGGGGAGGGGGGGGAAGAGAGCATGCAAGAGAGAATGAGAGTGGGAGAACAAGCATGAAACAGAGAGATTTATTCCTGGCTTCTTGTCAGAACTTTTAATTTCAGGCTCAGCAGGAGCCACAACGATGAATACCCAAAGCCAGCTAGACATTTTAGAGGTCTATTACAAACAAATTATTGGGAATCATACCATGGTATCTTCAAATTGAGATAATAAGATATCGTTGGAAGCATGCGATTGAGGGATATATGAGTACATGCTGACTAAACGTCACTCTCCCTCAGACCCACTGCTTTCAGATACGTTCAACACAGACCACTCTTCAGAGAACACAGTAAACAGGAGGAAATGCAACGCGATGACCAGTACTCCTTTAAGCTACTGCGCAAAGAGGACATATTCCTTATAATTATGTCCCTGTCAGACTTAGTTAGATGTCTAATAAATCTTGGCAAGGAAATTAGTATCTTACTAAAAGCACAAGGAAGTATTTTTTATAGTCTGAAAAATATCAAAGTTTAAAAGAAACTTCTATTTCAGTGCTACAGTCCAGAATAAAACCAGAAAGATGATTTTACAGATGCTGTGATGTCAGTAAAATTAGAAATGTCATCTTTCAAGCTACCCATGCTTCAATAACAGAGGGAATGTTTAGTCAACAGATATATCAAGGGAAGAGCTTAGATTTTAATCACTCGGTGAATATATATTGCTTTCCCTAGCCACTACGAAGACTGCATATCCTTCTTTGTCAGCTTGAATAAATCTGAGCAAATAACTGTAGTGTTTTCCAAATCTTCCATGGATAAACCACAGTTAACTATATGCCCTTCAAGTGAGTACAAAAGCAACACTCCAGAACAATACCAGAGTGCTCTCTAACACTTGAGACTTTGACTTCAAAGGAAACAGAAAACTGAGGGCTTGACCTGAGGGACTCAACAGACTTGTGGAGTAGGGAAACCTAGAGAATTTCTTTCCAGCTACTGAGGTAAAACTATCTAAACAAAAACTGATGTCAAACAGAAGATTATGCCAGATACAGAAAAGAGCAAATGATGAAAGACAATGTGGCATGCTAAAAAAACCCAACCCCTTAGGAAAAAAAAAAGAAAAAAAAAGAAAAAAAAAAGGAACAACATAAAATTCAAGATGCATCTGTATCTTGAATGCTGCATGTGGCTCTAAATCCCAACAGAGGCAAAAAAAAGGGAGATGGAAAATGGGACAGTTGTATTAGTCCGTCTGATTTTGTACTTATCTAGATGCTCTATGTTTGAGTTTCTCCTGTCTGGAGCTAGTAAAAAGATAATGAAGCTCGTTTTCCCCATTTCCCACCCCTCTCCTTTCTAGAGCAAATTTCTTGCTCTGGAACTGTAATCCCTAAAATCATCCTACCTTTGACTGGTCATCAATGATATTCAGAATAACATTCATGAAAAGGACAAAGGTACCTTACGTTACACCTAACTTCTGGTCCTTGATTGTAGAATTACTGGAATACAGTGATTTTACTTTAGTTCCCGTTTTTGAGGCAAGAGCTGCCTTCTAGACCAGCTGAGGTTACTTGACAGAAGTTAAACACCAGATTACAGATGGTCACAAAAGGCACAATGCCACCTTGCTATTCCCTCCTCCCCACTCCACACTTTTCTATAGTATTACACACAAATCAGCCAGACCCAGGTTCTAGCCCAAGTTTTGACTGCATGAATGCTGCACAATTCAAACCCCAGCAGCTGGTCTTGATTGTTGTGAAACCTCTCTTCAAGGTTCTGAGCTTAGTCAGATAATCAGAAAATAGGGCTGGGCATCTGAGAATCAAACCCTGAGTCTATGCTAACTGGAATGTTGCAACATTGGAACAAAATAAATTATAGTTATCAGTGGTGATGCACAGCAATATGCAGTGCACATGATTTAAAATGCAAAGTAACAGTACAAAATTGGCTAACTACATTACAATATACATTTTTCAAGTCCCAGTAACAGAGGAAACAAAGTAGCTGTTCATTATCATAAATATTTATTTTTCTTCTAAATGTTACACAACATATTTATATTTATTTATTTGTACTGTATAAACACTCAATATAACCAAAGTAAAAACAGTGAACTGTTTTTATGTCCTGCTAAGCATAGGTATTAATATTTGATTCAGGCCATTTTCAGTATTCTTCACTGAAATGGTGCCATATTTGTTCATTAATAACAGCAAGTTCAACAAGGACCAGTTTTGCCTTACAGTTACTATAATGCAGTTACTAAAAATTAATAAAGGCTCTTTGTGAGTTATCAATTCAATCCCAAGAGACAAAAGGTCGTGCTCAAAAAAGAAATCTTTATTTCTAAATGACTAGGAAGATAAAAAAACCCGTATCTTTATCACTACTTATCTATATATTTTCCTTTTACTGAGACAGAATTTTGGCAACTTTTGTTCTCTAAAGCTTTTCTTTTCACATCATACAGATATTTGTTTAACAAAGTTGAAATTAAACTATCCCATACTACAATGTGGAATTTAATACCAGCTGAGAAAAAGATTTTTTTTCTACCTTGCTATTGTCAGTGGACAGTCACTTTTTAATTTCCTAACACACCAAAGATATTTCCAGCAATACCTGCATTGATACTCCTTCCACCCTTGCTACACAGGCAACTCTGTCCAAGAAAGTCACAGTTACCGGAACAGCAACAAAGAAACCTTTTAAAAAGGCTTTAACGTATCTCTTCCCCAATCCTTGAGCCTGTGCCATAATCTGAAAAATACGAAGAAAATGGGGGGAAAAAAAGTTGTTATAAAACAAATTTTAAGTAACGACATTGTAGCAATGAAAAAAGGAGCAGTTAAGAATAAATTAATTATATTATCTCTTAGGATCTCCCACTATCCAGTGGGAAAAAAAAATAATAAAACAATGTGCACATGAGAATGAAAAAGAACACAAATTTTCATCAGAATTTAAGTCTACTCTACATTAGAGAGCTTGATACTTGACACTTACCCTTTATCTAATTTGACCATTTCTTGTGATCCTGTGCTAGCAGAAGTACTTGATAAAAAATGACCCAATTCAGCTAAGCGAGAAGCAAACCGATACAACCAGAAAACTAGATCAAAATAACCAATTACAGAGTATTCAGTTGAGAGTTTACAACTGAAATTCTGTAAATAATTTTCTTTCCAGACACTGGCAATTATTAATTAGTGGCCCCCAAAGACGGATTGTGCTATGTAAAGGAAAAGCTGGCAATTTGCAACATATTGCCATTTCTTTCTATTTTCACATATAGAAGTGCACAAATGCACACTTGTGGCAACTGCAAATACATGAAATCAATTCAAATTGTCATGTGTATCACAGGGACACACAGTAACACAATGACTCCACACAATTCACTAGCACATCAGAAAGTTATAAGCATATTGGCAGACTGGGCAGCTAAGTAATGACACATGGGACTGCTCCACTCCAACTCCCCATTTATTATGCTATCTCCCATCTCTTTATTTAGCCCCAAACCACTAAACATTCTTGAAAAACACCTACAAGGTACATTGAAACAGAAAAGTTGTTTGATCGTATTACTAATCCCTCTGAAAAGCAAGCTGAGTACTCAGGTACTGATGAAAAGGTACAAGCCTATTTTACGTAACTGCAGTTTCATCATAAAAAATGCTGCCCTTCACCTTTTGGCAAATCCAATTTGAACTGTTGTTTCCACCTAATGAATCCCTGATACATCCCGCACAAGATCAGTTTGTAGAATCTCTGCTCCTTCTTTTACATCCTAACTCAAACCGACATTAATAGAAGGAGAAAACAGACTGAGCCCTCAACTTTTTAGTCCTTCAGAGTGATTATATTCAAGAATACAGAATTATTTTTCAACCAAAATAATGGAAAAGATAAGTACATGCAGTTTGGTTCAATCCTCTTACAAGCAGAATATTTAAAATTTCACAATATAATATTTTCTTTGTTGCATTTTCAGAAATATGGAAGTGATGAACTATTTGTATGCAAATTACAAATTCAAATCACTCCAATGAAAGCAGTATTTCTGTCCCAGATACGGCTACTTAATTCCATAAAGCTCCTTACACTTAAGAGAGGGAACCCAGCACTACAATGTAAGTCATCAGCATATTCTTCACTGAAATTCTTTATAGATATTAATAGCCTTGCAATGACAAGATCTGTCTTCTAAAAGACAGCAACATCTTTACTATTGCTTCTGACATTCACCTTCACAAGGTTTTAAATCCATTTTTTTTTTAAATGGGAAATACTTCATCACCATCTGTAACTCTTGCTCATAACATAAGTTTAACTACTAAAATGTCTAAATGTACTTAATGGTTGCAATTTGATTATATTTTCTTACTGCACATTTCATGAAAACATTTCCAATTTGCGTCAACAGCTTTCACAAAGAATCTGAAATAGGCTGTGAGACTGAATAAAAACTTCATCAATTCAAGACAAATGTTAAAATGCTTTACTTTCAGCTTATCATTTAAAAACTCCTTATTGGAACCAATTCACCAAAAGAGATTCTTACCTAAATTGGCACAGGTTTACCTTTTATTCCATATAATAACAGAAAGTCTAAAAATCAGGTATTTGTCTACTGTTCAACAAACTGTATCATTTTATACACCTTAACACCCTTCTCTCAACCTTCACTTCTTGAGTTTTCTCCTCTGCTATGAGCTCTAGCACACCTCAGACCTCCTCCAGTCTAAGAGCAATGTCAGCCCTAAAACACAATTTTAAGACCTTGCCCACAAATGTATCCACCATGTTTTATGTACAGCCACTCTTTGAACTGAAAGATGTTGCCTGACAGATGTACCATAATATGACAGATTTAGGAGTATTTTTTTTTAGTTTCATGAAATTAGAGAAATTTACTTACTGTTTAAATTCCTCATAGCCAAACTTTTTTTTCATTAATAATGACACATGATTGTTGACCCCCAGTCCTTCTACTAAAAGTATTCACAGGCTTTGTCATGAACTTCTTGCAACAGACTCACGCTAGTATCTACAGAAAAATCTAGTGTCTGAAGACAAGTAATCAGTCAGACAATGCACTGGAGACGAACCATATGCTCCTGGAACCACCAGCTAATTAATAGTGACACAGAATCTAGCAGCCATGTTAAAACATTTAAGACAAAATGCTACATTCTCAGCACATCACTTGGCCAAGGCAACACCAGAAACCTTAAGCAGCTGTGGGCAAAGCTGACAGTTCAGATCCTGCTTTTGTGTTTTCAGACACATGCAGTGTTACAATGCACAGCATGAATAAAGATGAGGGGAAAAACACCACCAGCACCCCTACAAGCATCCAATTTACAAAACCACCAAAGCCAACAATAGCTGTTGTGCTGAAAGACCTCTCTACTTGTCCTGAATTTTGCTTCTTTCCTCTACAAGGCAACTGATCAAACCACTGGTTTTATCTTCCATCCACACCAAGATGAATCCTTCACTTCCAAACACGTGCTACGTTCTGAAAGTTTTCTGGTTCCCCACCTCCCATAGTAACAGACAGCTTTTCCCCAGGACACAAACAGAGCAGGCCTGTGGATTATTCTATTGAGGAAGCCCTTCTTCCCAGAAGATAGTAAACATACGCACACACATTTTAAGCAGTTTGAGGAAAAAATACTTAAAAACAAATTCATCTTTAATCTTAAGTCCTTCAATATAATAAAACATTTTTAATACAAGAGTAAGAAGTTACTACATGTCATTATTTCATTGACCACTGTGCTCGTTTTTGCCGGGTCTGTTTCATGAGGTCTATTCCCCTCCAAAAAGCGCAGACAAGCATTTACCATGGGGTAAGCATATGCACATGCAGAGTTGCTGTAATCCTGCTCCAGCAAAGGGAAGGTTACCCAGCACTCCTTCAGTAAGAGGGGCTTCAAGTTGCCCTGCCTTGAAGGGCAGGGGAAGAGCTTGAATGTAGGCAGCAGAATGATGGTTTGAAGCATTATCTTCTACCAGTAACTGTACACATGAATGCATAATCCTCAACCAATAAACACTGTTTGATTAAAATGTGCAGCACTTTCTTTTCTTATGCTTAGGTGGTCTTAAGAGAAAAGAAGGGGAAAAAGTAACAATAAGCATTTACTGCAGCTACAAGAAAGAATTTAGGGTAGCAAAGGGTAGACAACACAGGTCCTTACAACTTTTTCTAGAAGCAACTAATTTTCTGGTTGGAGTATTTGTTTACAAATACAGAAAACATTAGATAGCTATCACTCCTGGAGATAATATTCTGCTCTTAGACATTATATTTTATAACTTCAATACACTGTATTTTTTTAGAAAAAACATTCAACTTAAAAAAAAATTGTGAAAGTTACTAAAGATAATATTGCCGTAACTTTCTAATATTTCAATTTGACACATTCTTCTCTATATTATAGAGAAAATTTATATTTATAATATAGACTATTTTAGTCTACATTTATTTATATTTATATTATAGAGATATATTCATTCTTTTATATTGTTCTATATCAAATTCATGAATGGTTCATTAAAAAAATGCATAATTCTCACATGTCATTTATAAATAAAAATTTTGATGTCCATTGTTCAAAGTGAATCACAAATTTTAGCAAGGTTGAAATTAAGTATTTCCAAGTCTCTAATCTACTTTAGTTTTAGAATCTGAGGTTACAAAGTTACTTCTAATGCTCCTTTAAATTATGGTTTACTTATTCTTTTTGAGGAAGAATACCATCCAGAATGGATATGCAACTTGTTAACAGCTTTAAATCTAATTATATAGAATCTGAAGTAGTGTTGAGCAGTAACAGCCAACAAAAATGTTAAGGACAAGCTGCTGATTATTTCACAGGTATATTAAGATATGCTAACAAATCTGAAAGACATAACATGATTTCCTAATATATAAACAAAAAAAAAGATGGTAATCTTATATACTACTTAAAAATTGTAAATTCATTCAAGTAGTACATCAGTACTTGATGAGTTGGTTCAAGCGCTTCCTAAAAATAAGAACTCTGTGAAGTAGCAATGTTTAATGATACTGAGTGGAACTCCCTGATATAAATACAGATTATATTTATAGATCACATTTCCAGAGTCAAATAATGAAATCCAGTGATATGCCTGTTTTACGCTGACAATTAAATATACAGCAGGTTTAAATGTATGTCAGTGGAGCAAGCAAAGCATCTTTGCTGAAAAAAACTATATTTCATTACCACATATTTCTGGATCCCTGCCCAGTCAATGACACCTTGAATAAAAATCAACGAATCACAACAAATCACATTTCTTGCACCAAAGATGGTGCAAGAAAATCAAACACATAAGCCATCGTAAAAATAATTTAGAGATGCATACACATCAGCATTTATAAATTGTCCTTGGTTTAGGATAAAAAAAACACAGAATAATTCCGTAGAACTCACAAACTTCAAAGCACCAACCTTGAAAACTTGTTTGAAATGGCAACATGGACAAGAAAAATCCAAGATCAAAAATGCTAGCATATAGCAGGTCAAAGCATTAAGAATTTCACATTGTGCAGCTCAGAGATTAAGGCAGATGGAGCACAGCATTATCTGGACTGAAGTATCTGGTGCACAAAAGGTCCAGGGATTATAATGAGCCTCTCGTGGGTACTACAACATATGGAGCAGAGATGCTATTTAGATAGCTCTTTACATATAAAATGTTTATTTTTTCTAACACTTGCCTGCACATTAGAAGACCCTGTTTATCAAACAGCCTGCAGAAACTCATCAACTAACACTCACAAAGCCCCAGGTTACAATATATTTGCAAATCTAGGTACTTAAAAATTACCCATGGAAGTATGATAGGAAAAATAGCTGTAAAAACAAGGCATTAGCAGTCATCCACAAAGGAAATAAAATGGTCCCTGATGTGCTTCTACAAGAAGGCACGTGAGGGAACAGGAAGGAGAGAATTACAATGCATATGCAAAGCAACCACCCAGCCAAGGCTGCTATGTAAGTTTGAAATGACCTATTTGATCTAGTTCAGAAATTAGTAACTATACTACGTGGAGTTCCATAATCCATTGAAATAGCCAACTCATCTGTCAATCTCAATACGCGTTTTTCTATAAATCAATGGCATCACACTAGAATTCAGGCATATTTTGTTTGAAAACAAGGAAGACTTTCATAACAGAAAATACCAAAACACATGAATGATCCCAATTCTATTGCATCTTATGAAATATAAAATTGAGCTTTTAAGTAAGACTGATACAACTTGAAGACAAGCTTATACCTGGTCTAACAGTTGTGATGAACAGGATCAGAATTTGTGTGATCTGTTTTAACATGTGCCTTTTCTACAATCTTTCACGATACAAGGCCAGAGAGAACTATTGCCACGTAGCCTGACCCCCATGTCCTATTTTAGCTGTACATTTCAGTAACTTTTACATTACAGTAAATTTTGCAAGGGTTCAAACGTGCAGACTTTTTCATAGGCTCATTTAATTCTTATAAATTTATTCAAGTACAGGCTGGTCAACACAGATACGATGGTGATGACTGCCACAGAAGAATCAAAAGATCAGTCCATGTAAATTTTCAGCTAAAAATAATCAAAATAGACCAGTCCATTTCAGTTGTCATTTAAAAATATTGTCTAGTTCCAGAAGGAGCTCTCATTTATCTTTCAATAAGGACAACTCCATCCTGGTATTATTCCACCATAGCAATGAAATTTCTGTCCCATTAATGTATTTATACTTTACACACAGGTTTTCCTCACAGTATTCCTCCATCATATTAATCTCCCTGTATTCGTTGGCACACAGTCGTTAAAGAGCACTGCTCTACTGTGAGTTTGGAAATATCACAAATCATGGAAATGGCTGTTGTATTGCTGAAGCAGCAAATCCTGACCTAATCAGCATTTTCAGTGACTACGCGTGTCTGCTCTGTAATGCTCTGCTGTTCTCTTTCTCCTAGGTTAATCGTTGTCTTGACACCAAGACGGTTTGCTTGTTTCAAATACAAAGCAGCAGATTTTGCTGGCCTCAACTCCATTATATACCATTTTCTTAAGCCCTACCTTGAATTAAAGCAATTATGATTTCCATGTAATAGCTCTCATCACTATAAAACATGCAGAATGCTTTCCAGTATACTACAATGCAAAAAAGCAACAATAAAAATCCAGTTTTGTAATCTTCTCAGGAGCTATAACATACATAGAAGTTCCCAGAAGCAGACAAAAGTAGATCAACAGAATGAACTTCAGCTTACAAACCACATCAACACAAAATGCTTAAACCACAGTTCGCAACCTAATCTGTCACTGAATTATTACTGACAAAAAAAAACCAAACCACTTTAATGTAGAACTGATTCTTCTTTTAAGAATTTAATATTACCACATCCCATCACTGGGATCTATCCCATGTACAAATGCTCACGTTGGTTGTTAACTGAAAAGAAATTCATATTGCTTATTCTTACTAATCCATGTTATGTCTCAAGAACACGAATTCTACCCTCATGGACAATAATGTATGTCCAAATGAAACACTTCAGTCCTCAAACACAAAGCAAAAGCAGAATAAAATGCAACTGTAGATGACAGTTACTCTCAGCAATTAAAGTAACAACTAGTTCAGAATGGCAATCAGCACCCCTCCGTTCTGACAAGTCAGTCAGGATTCCATCTTACACATGTAAGCAATCAAGAAAAGGAACAGCAATACCATCACTTTTCTATGTGTATTTCAATACAAAAAAAACCCAGCCCATCAGTAATTGTTATAAATTACATCTTTTCAGAGCATTTAAACTTAAGATGTACTGCAAAGTCTTCAAGTACTATCACACAGGTGACTGGCAGAGTACCACTTGTTCTAACATAAAATACACATTAATTGTTTCTACTCATGTTTTTGTATCTTCAAAGAAAGTAATAATCATTCATACATATAGTACATAAAGCGCTAAACTACATCAATTTTGGAACACACTTAAGTGAACAACATAACAGCTTCTTGCAACTGAAAGTTCTGTGTGGCCTTTCAGCTTAAAGATTCAATGCATGCAAAGTAAGTTAATTTTATAAATTGATTTGAAGTGCCCTTTACAAACAACTGCCAGCTGGAGTTATGTTTTGGTCTCAAGTAGACTGAACAAATGAGGTGTTGCTTCCAAAATCACTAAAGTCGTAAATTATATTTAGAGTAAACAATAGCGTAACCTTTGATTTTTAATTAATTTGCACATTTATCTAGCCAACTCTCCGGATTCTTTCAAAAACCATGAAACTGTCACGTTAGTTGTAGTTATCCAGAATCAAACATGGGCAAAAAGATCAACAAAAACAAACAAATAGAAAAGAAGTATCTGTTTTTACTAAAATATACAATGTGAAGTATTCATATAACTTTGAATAAGCTGCCTAAGAATAACAGCATTCAACTCAAAACCTGAATATTGTCAGAAACAAACTATAAGTTCCTTCATTTGGATTAAGAACAAGTAAGCTTAGTACAGAACAGGAAAGTTTCTTCTAGCCTAATGGAAAATCAAATGAGGAAATACAAGAAACGAGCTTCTTGGCTATGAATCTTTCAAGTATGGAAGTATGCATTGAGTATATAAGGACAGACTAGGAAGTGATAATATTTATTATATGAATAAATAATTCCAAAAGAAAGAATTGAGAGAATGTATTTAAGATTTGAAAGGTATTTTCCATTTTTAGTGTACTTTACAGAAATAACTAGTTTTCCCACAACTACTGTAAAGAAGGCTCTGTGCAAACTTGCTCAAAACGGGGGAATTAGAACCGACTCATGAACATAACATTCCCACGAAAATTAGCAGTAAAACCTGGTGAACCAAATACTACCTACTGCCTGTGGCATATTAATAAACTAAATGTACAAACTAATATGCAAAATTGTGTGCCTTCAAAAAATAACTCCATTTTAACAACTCGGGTTTTATCCTTGAACATTAGAGGTCACTGTGGGACTTCCTAGGAGCGAACCTCGGGTGCTCTCTAATAACCATTCACCACCATATTGATTTTCAGTCTGGGATTTGTGACAACTTCAACTGCCATATAAACTTCTCAGGTCTAAGGAATAAACAAAGCGACTAAACCCAAATGCTCTGAGGGATACATAATTAATAATTTTATTGAAAAATGAACAGTAAAAGCTACATTATAACAGCAAAAAGTTATGTTAGTATTTGCAGATCAATTAATTTCTGGTATAAACTGGTAACTTTTTGACAAAGCAAGTGACAGAGTATCCAAGGAGCCATTCCCCCTTGTATCTAAGCCTCTTTAAAAACACACCAGTCCAAAGTACAAAATCCCTTTGATAGGGAGAGCAACACGCTATTTATACAACTCAGGACCTGGTTTCTCCAGCAGTTCGGGTCTTGCTGTGTACATTCCAGGCAATTACAGTTGATATTCTTCCTTTGAAACTGACTCATATTTCTCATCTTCAAAGACTAAATGATTTCAGTTGAAAAACAAGCAAAAGATCACCACACTTCTGTAAAACTAAAAATCTTCATTCTGCACTCACTAATACTAGTTCCAGATTTATAGAACTAGAACTTTCAGGTTTCAGCTTGTCCAATCCTTATAATTTATACAATATGAACCCTAAAGGATATATTTTTCAACTGAACTTGGTTCTAGAATTTCAATGACTCATTTTCAATTGTGAAAATTATGTTATTTTCAACAGAAATTCCAATGCACTGGAACTAGGATTTGTTTATTCTTGCCAAGATGTCAATATGGATGAGAAACCTCCAAAAATTTTTTACCAATTAATAGAAAAATATATGTTTTGACCATTATTTAGAACAGCAGCTAAATTTAATTGATCCAGAAGGATCTTAATATCATGCAAAGCAGATGATGTGGAATATAGAGTAATTGTTTTAAAATGATAATGTACTGTTGAGCTAAAAACAAACCATAAGGATTCAGGTATTCCAGAAATAGCTGGGATCTGTGGCACACTGGTCAACTTACAGAGACCTCAACACAAAATTCCACCTGTGACTGCAAATCCTATTTGAATCTCAAAATTATTGTTCAGCACAATTCAAATGTTATTCTCAAGGATCTGGATATCACCCACTGCTTTTCAATGTATAATGTGTACAGTTATTTCCCATCTATTTCGGCAGCAAAATTATTTTGATAATCAAATAGAAGTTACATAGAAGAATCTGTAATTTTAAAAGTAAAATAAATTAAAGATTCCTAGAACTTTCCCAATTGCACTAGCTAAAAATGTTACTTTTTGCAAAATCCATGTGCATTCAGTTACAAAGCTACATATTGGAAAAACCAAGCCTAATTCTAAAGTTGTCTAAAGACATTATTTCATTTAACCTGAAAACCCCTGAGAGATCTTGTCTTCCAAGCATATTCTGTTGACAATTAATTGCTATTTTCTTCCCAACTGAACAATGAACAAGTATGTGTGCACATACGCTTTTGGGGGAACAAAAAAGAAAATAAAAATGTCCTGGTACAAGAAAGTTATCTAGAGAGACGAGAAGCAGCTTTCCTAAATCACCTATCTCCTTTTTTTGGTATCTCAATGAACCCAATTAATTCCAGTTCAATAGAACAGCAATGATATGATATGAAAAAAAAAAAAAATCACAATGGAATACTGGCTAATTAAAAGATATTACAAGGTTAGAGTCTACTTGGTGTTCAGCTACAGTTTTTCTATCTAAGCTTTGCGCTGACTTCCAAAAAAAATTAATTTTCCTTAAAAAATGGTAAGAACACCACAGAGACACATCAACGAACTGGCTGAATCTCTTCACCTACAAGCATTGTGGCCTTTATACAGAGAAGCATTAACCTAAGAACAGACTGAAGGAGAAGTACCAGACATGTAAAAGCAGCCTCTTTAAGATATATCATTATAAACTGAAATAATAATTTCTATCCCAGATGTCCAGGATGTAGGGTAACAGGAAAGCTACTCCATTAGGATCCTCGAGAACTGCCATTAACTGTAGTCCTTATAGGACAAATACAAGATCTGATAGAAATTTAATGAAGCAGGAAAATATGTTAAATAAGAATTATATTCAGTCCAGGACCAAGAATGGACCGTAGCACAAGTCCCAGTTGCAGATAAAATGCAAGTGAATTGCAGAGCACAACCACAAAGTCATGTTGAAGCCTCTGTTCCGTCCCACACAAACAGATGCTGCTCATCCTTTTTCACCTCTACCTTGCAGCATGGCCACGACTTCCTCCCCTTAATCATAGAACGGTTTGGGCTGGAAGGGACCTTAAAGATCATCTAGTTCCAACCCCCTGCCATGGGCAGGGACACCTCCCACCAGACCAGGTTGCTCAAAGCCCCATCCAGCCTGCCCTTGAACACTTCCAGGGCTGGAGCTTCTCTGGGCAACCTGTTCCAGTGCCTCACCACCCTCACTGTAAAGAATTTCTTCCTGATGTCTAATCTACATCTAACCTTTTTCAGTTTGAAGCCGTTACCCCTCATCCTATCACTACCAGCCCTTGTAAAAAGTCCCCCTCCAGCATCTGTAAGCTCCCTTCAGATACTGGAAGGCTGCTATGAGGTCTCCCTGGAGCCTTCTCTTCTGCAGGCTGAACAACCCCAACTCTTAGAGACAGAACAACGCTTCACACCACTCGCTTTGCCACTTCTTTTTAATCCACCCCTTCCCCACTGTGCATCAATCGATGGGTAACTTAGAAGAGGAAAGGGTAAGGGAGGAACCCCTCTCCGACGAACCGGCAGCGAGCTCTGGGGCATGGCAGGGCCTTAGGGGCGGCTCAGGGACACGCTGCCCGGGGACACCCGCCCCTTCCCTCCCCACCGGGCGGCTCCTCAGACCCGTCCCGCCCCCCTGAGGGGAGAGGCCCCGCGACCGCCAGGGAGGCGGGGTCCCCTTGGCGGCCGACAGCCCCCTCCCTCCCCGCCCGGAGGAGGCGGCTCTCGGCTCCGCCGCCTCCCAACCGCACCGCGGGGCGGCACCGAGCGCCGGGCGCCTGTCCCGTTCCCGTCCCCCCCCCAGTCCCCTCTCCTCAGGCCCGTCCCTGCTCCCTGGGCCGCCACAAGGTTTCCCCCCCCCGCTTCTCCCGCCGCTTCCTCGCCCCGCGCTCCCCTCCCCGCCCCGGCTCTCCGCGCTCTGAGCCCGCCCGGCTTCCGTCGCTCCACCCGCCTCCCGCCGCCTCTCCCCGCTTACCTCTTCCTCCCTTCACCCGGGGGGGGTGGAAGGGCGGGCCGGCGGCGCCTCCGCCCGCTGTGACGTGGGCTTAACGGCTGCGGCGGCGCTGCGCGCGGCGTGAGGCGGCCGCGGGCCCTGCCGGGGCTGGGCCGCCGGGAGCCCCCTGGAGCGGCCGCCTCAGGGCTGGGCACGGGGCGACGGCGGCCGGGCTGTGAGCCTGCTGGGGGGCTGTGAGCCTGCTGGGGGGCTGTGAGCCGGCGCGGGCTGAGGGTTGCACCGGGCGTTTGGCTGCGGCCTGCTCGGGACAGCGCCGTGCAGGCCCTGAGGCCTGGATGGTTTGCCTGGTGTCCGACTGGCCCCTTCACAAAAAAATAACGCGCTTAGACTGATCTTTTTTAAGCGCTGTGCTTGCAGTTTGTGTAAGAGTCCCCAGAAACCTGAGGCCGTTGGATTGCAGCAGCCGTGATTCCCTTCAGTGATGATGGGGGTCCAAATACACAAGGACTCTACTGTTTCAGCTGTTTTTTGGCACTTTACAATAAACTACTGTGAAAATTAATGTGTAATATTGGGAGGTTTTACATAATGCTGCAGTATAAGCCAGTTCTGTAAGCTGCATATATTGTAATCCACACAGGAAAATGCAGGGGTTTTGTTCAGCTGGTGAGTTGCCTAGTGCATGCCAGGTTTCTGGTGGCAACCACATCTGCTGCACATCAGACCTGGCTGCATCGCACTTCCAGCCCTGTGTCCATGGATGGGGCTTGACTTTTCCCATCTGCACTCGGGTTTGGGATTTCACAGATGGATTGGTTGTTCTTATCATCTGCCATAACGAGTGCGGGTGCCAGTAAAGTCCGAAGCAGGACTATAGTTTTTCCAGATAGTTCATGTACCTTCAAGAGTTGATGGGCAAGTCAATGGCAGAGAAATTCATTAAGAGTTATTATGCACATAGAAACTACCTCTGGCTCAGGGTGTCCCTAAGTAGATGCTGGGAGGTACTTCTACTGGTCAGGCTGCTGTCGGAAACAATGTACAATGGGGCCTCTGCCTGACTCTTTGCAGCCACTTATTTGTAATTTATGATTAAAATATTATTTTTAAGTTCAAATGTAGAGCTGTTATAATTGAAATGATCCTGACTTTGAAGCTCAGCTATGAAAGTGTGAATGCTAAATTGTCTGTAGTCTGACCATGGCTTTTTACAGACGTAGAATATTCTCTCTGCGGTTTTTGAGATAGGAGTTGACTATCTAAGAAGACAATACCATACAGTATTTATTAATGGACCGAGTTGGAAGACGCACTCTAAGATATTTTTTAGTACATAATTACTAAATTATGTATACATAATCTATACAATTTCTTGTTACACACTATCCCAAACACAACATGCCCAGCCTCTTGTCAAAACTGAACCTTTCAGCAATGCTTACAGCTTTTAATTATTAAAAATAACATTTTCACAAAATGACAGAATTACCTTCAGTGTGATTTTGTTTGCTGAAATAACAATGTGATGCCAACATATTTGTTGCCTAGTGTAAGCCAGTGATTGTTACCCTATTTCATTTTTTGTTTTCCCTTGACATGTTTTTAAATAAGCATTAACTTTACAATCAAATAATCCTTACTAACTTTGTTGTTGGTTACCCTTTGTTTAATGCATTATTTGTTTAACACATTTGAGTTGTGTGTTCACTGTAAGATTATACAATAAGATTTTGCTGCATTGCACAGGAATAAATACAGTATTCGACCACTGGCATCCACCATCTTCACTTTAACCACCCATAATATAAAAATTTTAACTGGGAAATCTTCGCAAAATTTTCAGAAATATTGCTGCAAAACACAGTATTATACTTTCAATTATAATGTTAGAGAAGCATCACGGGAATGTGCCTCAAAGTTTCTTTGTGTTCAAAGCTGACAATATGAAATATTTCCCAATGAAACTCTTACGCTGAAACTCTTCTGTGATTAAAGACTTTTGCTGTAAACCTCTCAAGATCAAATGATGGCTTAGCAGAAGTTTTCTTCATTTTGAAATTATGTGTGTGCTAAACAACAAGCAGGAAATACCCATTCTCATTCTTCATTTATTTGTAAATAAAATTATATGTATCAAAGCCGATACTTAAGTTGCCAGCTGCAAATGATGCATTACCAATATCTACGCTGTTCTATTTTTCTTCTTTTTTTTTAATAAGTATTCCTACTGCCACTTCATTGCTACCTAGAAGTAGAGAATAGTTTATTTTGCTTTCAGCTCTAACAAATAGCTACTGAGAATGTTTTGCTGCTTCCATGCTTTGATGCATCAGTGGCTGAAATAAAGAAAGCCTGCCCTTTTCACCCGCCTCTTCAATTGCTTCTCAGCTGAGAGTACCATTAGAGCGTTCTTGGCAATCCATAAAACTTTTGTACCACCGTATCCATTTAAAAGACTCTCAGCAGACTGTGGCCAGCTCTGTGCTAAAACCACATTTAATTCATTTTTCCCTAGCTTGATTTCATTTTGCATTTTAAGAGCATGGAAAATCTATAGGAAGATACCTAAGACCTGCTTGGAGTTAAAATCGAGGGCCATACATTTGCAAATACAGCTATCTGTAGGGTAATTAAGGTAATTATCTTCCTCCATATAGTAAAGGAATGAATGTTTGAGTGGTGTTGAGCCTACTGTTCTGAGGAGAATATTGGGCTGGGTCAGACAGCCTGAGTGCAGAGAAGGTGCTGTGAGAAAAGGGCATGGGCACGGAGGACACAGGATCAGGAAACCTGAATGGCCTAAATGGATATTGCAGATGAACGCTTCATATCGTGCCCAAGGGCAGCAATGAATGGTGCGGCACAAAAGAGGGCAATAAAATCCTAAACCTGCTATCGTACTGCAAATAAGTGATCGTGGCATCTTCGGTGTTATTATATTACTACACATCTCCATTTTATTACTCGACTAGGCACCTAGCCCCCGCTAGCTTCTGGGCTCTGATAAATGGCTTGTGATAAAGGATCGCACGCTCATTTTTGTGGGTTTTTTTTCAAATGCAAGTTTATATTCAGTGGGAGTTATCTACCCACAGATACATAATATCTATATATGAACTATTTGTCTAAATTTCCTGTATGCCAAGGAGGTGACACAGGGTCCTTCTAGGACAGGGTTAATCTCATTCACATGTGGCTATCGCAAAGAAATCAGAGAAATCACATTTTAGAAGAGCCCGTTTCTCCTCAGTTGCTCACATACAGGACACTCGCCGTGGGAGGAGAAGCATCCCACCCTGCCTGTGCCAGAGTTCCCAGGGACCCAGCTGAAGGCTGGCACCAAATACTGGAGGGAGCGGAGGCCAAGCCTGAGTGATGTGTATACCTGTGCACTTACCCGTGGGTCAGTGCTCTTCACTCAGGGGCAGAAATAATCTGTTTGGGTTGATTATGACACTGTATGGAAGTTACCATATAAAGATCTTTGGACAAACATTTCTCTTCCTCGCTGCTGATACTCTTTTGACCATCACATATTGTTTACGTTATGCCTTGTACATACTGAAACACAACCCGGTCAAAGTAAAGTAGATTTTGCTTCCAGTTGGTCAGGCAGGCAGCAGAGCATAAAACTCTATAGTGACCTCTCCATCAGGGAAAGAGAAGAAACCAAACACAAGAAAATTATTCCTGAAATCCTGTCATTGGTCAGTGAAACTGGCGTAATCTTTGAAGGGCAGAAAATTACATAAATACTTACAACAGTCACCTTCATTGCGTGGGTTTTCCTCAAGGAATGGTTGTTACCCTCAAATTCTTGTCATAGGAAAAAAGGAAAGAGACATGACTTGCAAAGTCAAGAGTTTATTGTCAGCGAAGGTAGAATCTCGACAGGGTAATAAAAGTATTAATAGTCTACATCTTTTCATTAGAGGAAAAGAAAACAGTACTATTTCAGGGGCAAAAAAATCTCAATACTGATATGGTTAAAATTCTTCTACAAACTTTCTAATGTCCACCTCTGTTTCTGGTGTTACGCTTCCCCTTCTGTGGCCTCCATGGGTGCTAAAGTGGTTTAGTTCATTGTGCTGGGAGTTGTTTTTTTTCTCCTTGTTATCCCTAGAGCTGACTTTCCCTCTGCGTATTTTTAACTGACCTCCAGTAACTTGTTTATAGCCCTGGAGTTTCCAGTGTCATCTTGCACCTCCCCCAACTCCTCTCATACCAGTCTGTAATCCCCTGCATTGCTTTAGTATGGTAAGGGCACAAACATTTCATTGTAACAAGCGACTGCTTATTACCACTGTCTATACAAAAAATGTTATGGTTGTATCACGACAATTATATGAAATCACACAGAAGTAAAAGATATTAGACAATAACCACCTGATCATCAGAAAATTGCTGTTACAGGGTAAAAAAAAGCTAAAGCAGAGTTGCAGGCTTGATAAAGCAAGCTCAACAAAGCCCAACAGGTCCTGAGAATTTGCAGTGAGTATGAAGCTCATGTTGTGGTACCAGCCATAGCAATACTGTATGTACTGAGCTACCAGGTCCTACTGAGATGGGTCCTGCATATTCAGAAATGTGAAATTACTTGTCCCTTAATATTCTTCAATATATTTAATCAAGAATAACTAACAGCATTCAATTCTTAGGTGTAATGTGTAAACCCTTATCTTCCTTTTAAGTGAGGAGTAAAGGTTACAAAGGTTAGTAGCAATAAATAAATATAAAGTGATCATTGTAGATTACTGGTTATTAAATGCTTGGCATAAAGCAGACAGCAGTTACTTTGCTATTTCATACAGTACGTTCTTTCAGCGCTGCCAAGTTTAAAGGGTTACATTTACCTGAGTGGAGTCAGTATTTCTGTGCTGTCCTTTCTCATTATAGAAGCTTATTTCTGAATCATTTCTCCTGTACATGCAATTTTAAGGTGTGTAATTAACTGGTTGCAAGTTGTTACGCAGCTGATGAACTGTGAACGGGGCACTGATTTGTTTTCTTTATTTACATGTTTCCTATAATACTCTGATAAAAGCAGGATGCTGAGGCTTTTCTACCCTTTGTATTATTCCTTGCTTGTTTCATCAGATTAAGAAGTGATTTGTGAAGCCATTTGCAATTCCTCAAATTCCATTAAAACTTAGTGTCCGGGGAAGCTGTAATCAAAAACATAATAAGGGCTGCAATATGAAGACAAACGGTGCTCCTGTCCCTACCCCAGACACCGGGTTAAGGAAGTGCCTGGGTTTTTCATCTGAAGTGTAGCAGTACATCTGACCGCCCCAGCTGGTTGTTTAACAACATGCTGGTTTTGAAGACCAAGACACTTAGAGATCTTTCCTGTTCATTACTCAGCCCTCCCCCACCTATTCACTTTTAACCAGAGAGGGTAATAATTGTGTAGGGCAACTCCTCATTCAACCAAGTGAAAGGGAGGAAGAAATTTGAAGATAGCTTCTTCACTGTGGTCTCACAAAGGTCACCATTGAGTGCCTACCCTTGTCCAAGGTGTCTACCCTTGAGTGTTTGTAGCCACCTTTATTTTAGTGCTGTTTCTAGCAAGTGTAATAAATAGCTCTCACCTTGAAAAGTCCATCTTCATATGCATGTACATTCCTTCCTTTTTCCGGTCCTAGTTCTCCTAGTGAGAATTGTTCTCTGTGGGTTAGCAGAGCAGCATGGTTTGCAACACTGCTTGCATCCAGACTGCCTCCAGGTTGCCCCCCAAGTTCTTTGTCTGCCATGAAATGGGTTCTAGTGATACTTCTGCTTAGTCTAATCACTGGTCCCACAGGATAGCTGACCTGATAGGAAGCTAGAGCACCCTGAGTCATTCTTAACCTGCAGTGCTGATGCCTCCCATCAGAAAGCACTATCATTTATTTTACACTTAAGTCTGTATTTTCTTTACTACCATCATTTCATCAAGTGTTAACTTCCAATTGGCAATGAAAAAAAAAAAAACCACCCAAACCCTTCCTGTCACATTTTTCCTAAATTGTACCTCAGAAGAATGTCAGCATCCAGTCACACTGGCTGTACCAACCCTGCCACTGTAGCTGGAAGAGGGGGAATGAGAAAGCGACTTGGTGGGAGCCTGGCAGGCACCCAAGGTTGACCCACCACAGTCCCATTGGCAGCCCCAGTGAGGGGACTGCGTGACCGAGTGCTCTATGTTTATGTGGTAGGCTCCTGGTCCGCTGCCCAGCCACCCACGTCCACACTGCATCAAAGATGCAGTGTCCTCAGGTGTACAACAGAGCCTCCGTGCCCTCTGATACACTGCAACACGGCGGGGCATGGCAGGGCCTTAGGGGCGGCTCAGGGACACGCTGCCCGGGGACACCCGCCCCTTCCCTCCCCACCGGGCGGCTCCTCAGACCCGTCCCGCCCCCCTGAGGGGAGAGGCCCCGCGACCGCCAGGGAGGCGGGGTCCCCTTGGCGGCCGACAGCCCCCTCCCTCCCCGCCCGGAGGAGGCGGCTCTCGGCTCCGCCGCCTCCCAACCGCACCGCGGGGCGGCACCGAGCGCCGGGCGCCTGTCCCGTTCCCGTCCCCCCCCCAGTCCCCTCTCCTCAGGCCCGTCCCTGCTCCCTGGGCCGCCACAAGGTTTCCCCCCCCCGCTTCTCCCGCCGCTTCCTCGCCCCGCGCTCCCCTCCCCGCCCCGGCTCTCCGCGCTCTGAGCCCGCCCGGCTTCCGTCGCTCCACCCGCCTCCCGCCGCCTCTCCCCGCTTACCTCTTCCTCCCTTCACCCGGGGGGGTCTCAGCAGACTGTGGCCAGCTCTGTGCTAAAACCACATTTAATTCATTTTTCCCTAGCTTGATTTCATTTTGCATTTTAAGAGCATGGAAAATCTATAGGAAGATACCTAAGACCTGCTTGGAGTTAAAATCGAGGGCCATACATTTGCAAATACAGCTATCTGTAGGGTAATTAAGGTAATTATCTTCCTCCATATAGTAAAGGAATGAATGTTTGAGTGGTGTTGAGCCTACTGTTCTGAGGAGAATATTGGGCTGGGTCAGACAGCCTGAGTGCAGAGAAGGTGCTGTGAGAAAAGGGCATGGGCACGGAGGACACAGGATCAGGAAACCTGAATGGCCTAAATGGATATTGCAGATGAACGCTTCATATCGTGCCCAAGGGCAGCAATGAATGGTGCGGCACAAAAGAGGGCAATAAAATCCTAAACCTGCTATCGTACTGCAAATAAGTGATCGTGGCATCTTCGGTGTTATTATATTACTACACATCTCCATTTTATTACTCGACTAGGCACCTAGCCCCCGCTAGCTTCTGGGCTCTGATAAATGGCTTGTGATAAAGGATCGCACGCTCATTTTTGTGGGTTTTTTTTCAAATGCAAGTTTATATTCAGTGGGAGTTATCTACCCACAGATACATAATATCTATATATGAACTATTTGTCTAAATTTCCTGTATGCCAAGGAGGTGACACAGGGTCCTTCTAGGACAGGGTTAATCTCATTCACATGTGGCTATCGCAAAGAAATCAGAGAAATCACATTTTAGAAGAGCCCGTTTCTCCTCAGTTGCTCACATACAGGACACTCGCCGTGGGAGGAGAAGCATCCCACCCTGCCTGTGCCAGAGTTCCCAGGGACCCAGCTGAAGGCTGGCACCAAATACTGGAGGGAGCGGAGGCCAAGCCTGAGTGATGTGTATACCTGTGCACTTACCCGTGGGTCAGTGCTCTTCACTCAGGGGCAGAAATAATCTGTTTGGGTTGATTATGACACTGTATGGAAGTTACCATATAAAGATCTTTGGACAAACATTTCTCTTCCTCGCTGCTGATACTCTTTTGACCATCACATATTGTTTACGTTATGCCTTGTACATACTGAAACACAACCCGGTCAAAGTAAAGTAGATTTTGCTTCCAGTTGGTCAGGCAGGCAGCAGAGCATAAAACTCTATAGTGACCTCTCCATCAGGGAAAGAGAAGAAACCAAACACAAGAAAATTATTCCTGAAATCCTGTCATTGGTCAGTGAAACTGGCGTAATCTTTGAAGGGCAGAAAATTACATAAATACTTACAACAGTCACCTTCATTGCGTGGGTTTTCCTCAAGGAATGGTTGTTACCCTCAAATTCTTGTCATAGGAAAAAAGGAAAGAGACATGACTTGCAAAGTCAAGAGTTTATTGTCAGCGAAGGTAGAATCTCGACAGGGTAATAAAAGTATTAATAGTCTACATCTTTTCATTAGAGGAAAAGAAAACAGTACTATTTCAGGGGCAAAAAAATCTCAATACTGATATGGTTAAAATTCTTCTACAAACTTTCTAATGTCCACCTCTGTTTCTGGTGTTACGCTTCCCCTTCTGTGGCCTCCATGGGTGCTAAAGTGGTTTAGTTCATTGTGCTGGGAGTTGTTTTTTTTCTCCTTGTTATCCCTAGAGCTGACTTTCCCTCTGCGTATTTTTAACTGACCTCCAGTAACTTGTTTATAGCCCTGGAGTTTCCAGTGTCATCTTGCACCTCCCCCAACTCCTCTCATACCAGTCTGTAATCCCCTGCATTGCTTTAGTATGGTAAGGGCACAAACATTTCATTGTAACAAGCGACTGCTTATTACCACTGTCTATACAAAAAATGTTATGGTTGTATCACGACAATTATATGAAATCACACAGAAGTAAAAGATATTAGACAATAACCACCTGATCATCAGAAAATTGCTGTTACAGGGTAAAAAAAAGCTAAAGCAGAGTTGCAGGCTTGATAAAGCAAGCTCAACAAAGCCCAACAGGTCCTGAGAATTTGCAGTGAGTATGAAGCTCATGTTGTGGTACCAGCCATAGCAATACTGTATGTACTGAGCTACCAGGTCCTACTGAGATGGGTCCTGCATATTCAGAAATGTGAAATTACTTGTCCCTTAATATTCTTCAATATATTTAATCAAGAATAACTAACAGCATTCAATTCTTAGGTGTAATGTGTAAACCCTTATCTTCCTTTTAAGTGAGGAGTAAAGGTTACAAAGGTTAGTAGCAATAAATAAATATAAAGTGATCATTGTAGATTACTGGTTATTAAATGCTTGGCATAAAGCAGACAGCAGTTACTTTGCTATTTCATACAGTACGTTCTTTCAGCGCTGCCAAGTTTAAAGGGTTACATTTACCTGAGTGGAGTCAGTATTTCTGTGCTGTCCTTTCTCATTATAGAAGCTTATTTCTGAATCATTTCTCCTGTACATGCAATTTTAAGGTGTGTAATTAACTGGTTGCAAGTTGTTACGCAGCTGATGAACTGTGAACGGGGCACTGATTTGTTTTCTTTATTTACATGTTTCCTATAATACTCTGATAAAAGCAGGATGCTGAGGCTTTTCTACCCTTTGTATTATTCCTTGCTTGTTTCATCAGATTAAGAAGTGATTTGTGAAGCCATTTGCAATTCCTCAAATTCCATTAAAACTTAGTGTCCGGGGAAGCTGTAATCAAAAACATAATAAGGGCTGCAATATGAAGACAAACGGTGCTCCTGTCCCTACCCCAGACACCGGGTTAAGGAAGTGCCTGGGTTTTTCATCTGAAGTGTAGCAGTACATCTGACCGCCCCAGCTGGTTGTTTAACAACATGCTGGTTTTGAAGACCAAGACACTTAGAGATCTTTCCTGTTCATTACTCAGCCCTCCCCCACCTATTCACTTTTAACCAGAGAGGGTAATAATTGTGTAGGGCAACTCCTCATTCAACCAAGTGAAAGGGAGGAAGAAATTTGAAGATAGCTTCTTCACTGTGGTCTCACAAAGGTCACCATTGAGTGCCTACCCTTGTCCAAGGTGTCTACCCTTGAGTGTTTGTAGCCACCTTTATTTTAGTGCTGTTTCTAGCAAGTGTAATAAATAGCTCTCACCTTGAAAAGTCCATCTTCATATGCATGTACATTCCTTCCTTTTTCCGGTCCTAGTTCTCCTAGTGAGAATTGTTCTCTGTGGGTTAGCAGAGCAGCATGGTTTGCAACACTGCTTGCATCCAGACTGCCTCCAGGTTGCCCCCCAAGTTCTTTGTCTGCCATGAAATGGGTTCTAGTGATACTTCTGCTTAGTCTAATCACTGGTCCCACAGGATAGCTGACCTGATAGGAAGCTAGAGCACCCTGAGTCATTCTTAACCTGCAGTGCTGATGCCTCCCATCAGAAAGCACTATCATTTATTTTACACTTAAGTCTGTATTTTCTTTACTACCATCATTTCATCAAGTGTTAACTTCCAATTGGCAATGAAAAAAAAAAAAACCACCCAAACCCTTCCTGTCACATTTTTCCTAAATTGTACCTCAGAAGAATGTCAGCATCCAGTCACACTGGCTGTACCAACCCTGCCACTGTAGCTGGAAGAGGGGGAATGAGAAAGCGACTTGGTGGGAGCCTGGCAGGCACCCAAGGTTGACCCACCACAGTCCCATTGGCAGCCCCAGTGAGGGGACTGCGTGACCGAGTGCTCTATGTTTATGTGGTAGGCTCCTGGTCCGCTGCCCAGCCACCCACGTCCACACTGCATCAAAGATGCAGTGTCCTCAGGTGTACAACAGAGCCTCCGTGCCCTCTGATACACTGCAACACGGCTCCCCTAGATCTCCTTGTGCCCCTCTGCCTTCTTTAAATTCAGACTCAAAATCCCTCTTGTAGCTCCTCACAGAAGAGTGGCTTCATGGCTGATGGCAGAAGCTGGGCACCAGCAATAGTGATGGCATAGGTATGGACCTGCTGTCTGGAAAGTGGCTGTTTCAGCTTCACACAAACGTGTAGCATAGCTGCTTAAAAAAAAAAAAAACTTCTTCAGTTTCTGTAACATTCATATAAGACCACAAAACAGCTAGTTTATAACAGAAAAGATCACTGTGGTCAAACTGACAGAGCATGCCCAGCTAGCTTAGCTGAGTGAGCAGATCACATGTTCTCTCCCTGCTCTTACAGAGTGGGCAGTAGTGGCTGTTGCGATCAGCACCCTGAGTCTTGGTGATCGCTGTGGGTGATCCATGCCTGCCGGGAGGTCACACTAACTCTGGGAGTGCAGCCATGGTTTCAGAGTGCTCGTTTACCTTGTTTCAGCCTGCTCATGTTCACCGGGTGGGGCAAGCAGGCACTGTCTTTACCCCACACGGTATTGACAGGTCCAGAGGGAGGACTGCCACACTGCTAGCTCTGTGCTGCAGGAACGTGTCTTCTCAAGGGGAGAGATGGATGTGACATGATGTTGCCGCCTTCTCACCCTCTCCTAGATCAGTGACTGCTGCCAGATCTCTCCTGGAACCAAGTTCCATTCTTTCTCTCTCCCACCTGTCTTCAGTCATTCAGACAGATTTCTTGACCCATTCCTCTTGCAGCAGACACCTCCCTCTGTTGCCCTAACAACAGGAGCAGCTCAGCTGCACAAGGCAGCCAGGGCTGGAGTTTTTCCTTTCTCCTCTCTCTGAAAACAGCCCTTCGCACTCAGCATCTCTATTCTTTGCCATCAACCTAAAATGCTGATGGCAAAGTGCATCAGTCTGAACTATACGTCATGGTCCTCTCCTGCTAGAAAGCCCATACTCAGAGGCATGAGCTGCCTCCTTGGTGCACACCAACATGTACACTGCCTTACCTGCTCAGTCTTTTTTCCAGTACTCAAGCCACAGCAATGGTGATGAAAAAAGAACAGAAGAGAGAGCTGATACTACTCATAGTAGCCAGTATAAAGGAAAGGGGAACAGCCATCCATCTATTAAGCCTCCAAAGCCACTCAATGGCTGCTCATCATGTATTTCCCATCTTTCTTTCCCATGCATCTCTCCTGACTTCAAAGCTGGATTTTACTCAATTCTTGCATCTTTTCTATGCATGTGACTTGAAGATGCTCTTTATCTTATGAGCAGTTATCAGCTTGCTACAAGTTGATGTCACTGGCCTGTGTCTTTATATCTAGGGATGTGACACAAGCAAGCAGCACTTGAACCTCTCAGGGTTTGTGAATAGGAAAGGGAATAATAGGACCAAGAACTTCTTGATGATGGTCAAGAATCCCCATCTGCAAAGCAAGGCTGCCTCTGCCATCATCACAAATGGATGGCATAGGCATCCTTAATTTCCTTTCTATTAATGCAGAACAAGCTGCCAGTTTATCTGTGAACATCCCGGGCCATTCAAGTAAAGTTTTCCTCATAAAGATGCCGGATTCAGAAGAAGGCCTTCGTGAGGTTGGATGCTTCATATGTGACGTCTGTATTGAGAGGAAGGAGTAAGCTTACTGACAGAATTGGGTGGAGCCCTGGGTTACACTGTCAGCTATAAGTTTAGCTGTTATAGTGGACTGGGCATAGGACCATCATGTAGTTACACGAGGCACCGTGCACATTGGTTGTGCCACAGTTAATGAAGATTGATGACATATTTGATAATCCAAGGATAACAGAAGAACACGGCAGCCCAAGTCAAGTTGCACAGACTTGAGGGAACTGTATTAACAGATTCAAGCAGATCCAGGGGACCCTGCAAGTTGATCCAGCCAACTACGTAGTAAGATGGTGGCCTACAGAGCTGAGTCCTTCCAGGTTTCTCTCCTTTCCTTTGCAGCAGCCAGTCAAGATGCCACAGGAGACGCTACAAGAGCGAATCAGTGTCAGAAGGACAGAAAATTAGCCTCAAGGATGCACTAGATGCAGTGGAGGGACAGCCACTGTCAAAAAAAAGTAATAGTTTTATCATTTACATTGTTTGTATACAAAGAGTTACAAAATACAGGTTTTTAAAGTAATCATGCTAATCAAAGCCAAATCTTTCCCTCAGTGCTAGTCTTCTGTTTCTGCAGCTTTTTTTTTAAAGACCAGTTTGTAGGTGATTTTGGCCTTCAGGATGGTCCTCAAGCAAACACAAAAGTGGTCTGTACCAATAAAGAAAATCAAAAACCCAAACCCACAAAACCCCCAAGTTTTGGACATTGTTTGACTCATCATTAGGGTCTTAAAGTCTGTTCACAAGATTTGGTAGCATCCTGTCAAATTTTCCATTCTGGTCTATGAAAAGTGATATTTTTTCCCCTCTGAAAAGCCCTACCCTTAATTATACTGCATTAAGTAAAATCAGCATGAGCAGTTTTCAATGAGAGAGTGGGAGCTGAAATGGAAGTAGGGGAGCAGGCTGAGAGCTACTGAGACAGAAACACAGAACAGCAGAGGCACGAGGAAATTAAACCGAGGCGTGCACGGCGGCGTGTATTGAAATGGCAAATAGGAATCTGGAGGAATTGGTAGGGGACAAGCGGGGGACAAGCAAGCAGAAATATAATAGAGAGTGTGGGTGAATATGAAAGACAAATGGCAGCAACAAAGAGCCATTTATAATAGGCAGGAACAATTAAGCAGTGTAATTACAAAACCCTGCCGTGACTGAACTCCTATGCAATTACTGAACGGACACGTACCCTGAGAGCAGCGCTTTGAAGAGGATGGCAATAGTTTTCTCTCTCTCTTTTGTTTCCAATTCACCCCCCTGCACCTCAGTCAGCAGCGGCGTGTGTGATACCATTGTTTTCTGCGGGAGCAGCAGTGCTGCCGGCCACGGACAGGCAAAACAGCACAATTCTGGTTAATCAAAACCTTCCTGCCAGCAAACACAAGGCTGGAGGGGCAGTTATAATTAGCTCCTAGTCAGCAGCAAGGCACGGGCGATGGTGGCATCAGATCAGTCTTAAAAGGTTTTCTTTACTAATGCTATGTGGAACTTCATTTATTTTTTTCCATTTATTGTTCATTTAGAAAACATAATACGTTCTTTGCGTATTTAAAACAAGTACATGTTTACATTTAAAGCAAGTACATGACACAATGTTACAGGAGAACAGTGGGTGTCACTTTTAAGAGCAATTGGCATCTCCGTTTGTCTCTATTTAGTATATATTTTGGGGGTTTTATTACAGGTTGTCAGGTCACCATGTTCTGAACACATCTTGTTTGCTGAATCGATTTTTACTTCTAATTGTATAGGCTGGGTTGAGTTAAAATGTCTTTTAAATTAGATCAGCACCTTCTGAATCCAGAAATGTTCAAAGCTGCAGTCTTTTAGAGCTGCATTTCTAAACCTCCCATGGGAAAAATCCCTTCCAAACACATGAAGTTAGAGCCAATAAAGGACTAAGTCATCAAATGCAGAATTGAGACACTTAAATCCAGAGTTATGGTCCAAACCCTACTGCTCAGCTGTTGTATAACCTTGTAGATAATTCCTCGTTTGACCTGCAAGTTCTGTATGAAGTCCTGCTCTCCTGCAAGCGTAGAGCTACGGTTTCACAGACCTAAATCACAGCACTGAAGAGAGCAGGCTTTTAAAACTGGTATGAATTATGAGAGCATGACGTCCATATGCCCCAAACGATCAAGACTCTCAAAAGATCTGAATATGGCTAGTTGTTTTTAAATAGCAGCATTTAGTGTACAAGAACCACATAGTTAGAGAAGTCTGTTGGGAAGCAGAAGAGCTTGGTGCCAGTTTCCTGCTCACTTTTTTGGTTTCAGTTTCTGGAGCTCAGATGATCCTAGGGCTGATCCATACATGCCATATTGAATGTGATCCAGTCTTGAAGTTTAAATGCTTTTGTTCTCATTGTATGAAGGATTCCAATTATGCATAGAAATGAATGGCTATTCCTGATTGCATAATGCATAAGCCTACTAAAACCCCCTCTTACTAATAAACCACCAAATTTAAAAAAGTCTTTAGTCTGAAGAGAAAAACCAATGCATAAAGTGAGAATACAAGCACTGGCAAGCTGTTTTTGCATAAATAATTTTGTAAGATCATTTAAATAATAATAAGCTATTCTTTAACACATGCTAACAGCATTATCCACCATCACTCTCTGTTATTTATTCCAAACACATTTAGAAAAAAATCAGAACCTAGAGTCCCTTCACAACCTATTTGTGCAAAAAGATATCCATTTTGAAGAACTCAACATCTTTTTGACCTGAACGTTACCTGCAACATTTTGCTTTGGGTGCTGAGAACTCACACAGCAATATATGCAACTTAATAACCCCATCACCCAGGACCAGCTTTCCCTGTGGAGTCACTATTTCAGTTGTTCTGATCTGTTGTTTCTTCACTTATTTTCTGGCTCTACGATGCTGTGATTTCCCCCTGGAAAGCATGCCTAAGGATGGGAGCCTGCCCTTTTGCTTGCATTGAGCTGCTCCGACTCCGCTGTGCAGAAGTATCATTTAATAGGCACTTACTCAAATGCAGGCAAAGCGATTGAGGCAGATCACTCGCTCTTCCCTTGGCTGCTGTCTGACCTCATCAATGGGCTGCTCTCCAGGCAGGGTGCACAAAATAGGACACCTGCAGAAGACCTGAGGAGGAACCACAGCAATTTATCTGCTCTGGATAAAAATAAACCCAGACTGTAGCAATACCCTGTGCAGAGTGCTGCTGACTGCACCACAGCCAGACTCAAGCTTCCCCAGTGACATTAAAAAGCTGACATTCTCTGTCATTATTAATTAATTTATTTTTGGTGCTGCGAAGTATGCTGTGCAAGGACAGCATGGCAGGATGCTTTCTTGCCTGTGAGACCCTGCCTCACTGCAAGCAGTTGCACGTATTTCAGAGCACCAGTTTTAAACTGGCCCCTCTAAGTAAAGGCGGGGGCCCAGGCAGAGCCAGCCTGCTGGGGTAGCACAGTGTTCCCTCAGGAGTGCAGCACGGGTAAGTCTATATAAGCTTCATTTATTATTTGAAATTTGGCAATATATTGGTTTAAACCAAGTCTCTTATTTATTTTGGGAAGTAGACTCCTGTCTATTGCCTTTTTCTTTAGATGCCAAGGTAGAAATTAGGGATAACCGTATCGTTTTCAGAGCAAATCCAGGTTAATCTAGCTGCAGTCTTTATTCATTTATGTATAATCAGTGTTTCTGAAAAAGAAAAAAAAAAGTTACATCCCTGTTTTTCACAACACACAATTTATCAAAGAAAGGCCAAACCAGCAAACTAGCCAGATGTTTTGTCAGCCCAATAAACCTTCACAAAACAGGTTTCTGTTCTGCTAACAGCAGCCATGGCTTTGGTTCCTTTTGTTACCCAACCAAAGCAACTCATCTCAGCAACTGTCGATTGCTAATTAGTTTGAGTTACATGATCATAGTTGAGATTTTGGCAGCCTGTTCTGGAACAGATTTATTAATGATGATCAATTATGACCATGTGGAATTTCTGACAGATGATTTTTTTTTACTGTTACCTGACGATATATGGGAAGGCTTCAATTGGATAAATGCAGTTAATGAGCTGACCCTGCCATCTGCCATCGTTTCTGCGGCTGCTTCCATGTTTTAGTGCCTGCTCAGAGTGTCCCAGGTCAGTCTCTTTCCTTCAGCTCGGTGTAGAATACAAATCTCTCTAATGAGCCAACACAGTATTGAAGACCTGTCAGTCAAGTTGTGCCCGGTTTCATCTGGCACAACTGCGGAAATCTTCACTTGCAAGATGGGCCGGTGGTGCCTTCAGTAAAAATAGCACTGAACCAGAAAAGGCTCGCTAAGAGAATTTCCCACATCAGCTATGTTTCCCAGTTCTCGGGCTAAATAAATGGAGGACTTGGTTTTGTTTGGGTTTTTTTTCCAGACCTCCAAAACAGTAATACCAAAGGAGAATGATGAATGGCAATTCTGTTTTAGAATTTGACATTTTAACTGTTTCTGTGTTCTATATAGCACTGCAGCTCATGACAGTTTATCATTCATACAGTGCAGCAAAGCTCACCAGCACTGATGAACAAAGGCAAAGGTAGAGCAGATATTTTGAAACCTAACTGTAATTTCATGATGAGGAAGGGAAGCTGAACAGGGGGAGAAAGTAAACACGCAGGAGGTCAGAGCTGGGCTTGCCATAGAAGACAACTGCATATAACACTGGGCTCTGCCACAGCTGTGTGGGAAGCCGCTCAATCCAGGTCCACTGACTTGACTCTGGAAGCCCTGCTTTCCCCACGCGTCAGCTGCTTCTCCGTGCCACCTCCTCTGCCCTCACCCGTGCCAGCCAGGCAGCCTCCAGGGAGAGCGGTGGGTAAGGCCAGCACAGGAATGGCACGGGCTTCACTCTGGAAAAGGAGACTGTTGCCAAGGTGGTACTTTTTCCTGTCTAATCCATCTCATGATTACAAGATACTTCACAGAGAGATCAGCGCAAGAGAGACATGGACATACTGGAGAAAGTTCAGTGAAGGGCCACAAAGATGATCAGAGGCGGGGGCACCTCTCCTATAAGGACAGGCTGAGAGAGTTGGGGTTGTTGAGCCTGGACAAGAGAAGGCTCCGGCAAGACCGTATAACAGCCTTCCAGTACCTAAAGGGGCCTACGGGAGAGATGGGGAGGGACAATTTATCAGGGAGTGTAGTGACAGGACAAGGGGTAATGGTTGTAAACTGAAAGAGGGTAGATATAGATTAGATATTAGGAAGCAATTCTTTACTGTGAGGGTGGTGAGACACTGGAACACGTTGCCCAGAGAAGCTGTAGATGCCCCTTCCCTGGAAATGCTCAAGACCACCTGGTCTAGTGGGAGGTGTCCCTGGCCATGGCAGGGGGGTTGGAACTTGATGATCTTTAAGGTCCCTTTTAACCCAAACCATTCTGTGATTCTGTGAGGAAAGGCTGAGAGACCTGGGACTGCTCAGCCTGGAGAAGAGAAGGCTCAGGGCATCTCATCAATGTACATAAATACCTGAAGGGAGGATGCAGGGAAGACGGAGCCAGGCTCTTTTCAGTGGTGCTCAGTGACACGACCAGAGGCAATGGGTACAAACTGAAGCACAGGAGGTTCCCTCTGAACATCAGGGAACACTTTGTCACTGTGAGGTGACCAAGTACTGACTTGGTTGCTCAGGGAGAGATTGTGGTGTCTCCTTGGAGATACTCAAAAGCTGCCTGGACACGGTGCTGGGCAACATGCCCTAGATGGCCCTGCTTGAGCAGGAGGGATGGACAGATGACCTCCAGAAGTCCCTTCTAACCTCAACCATCCTTTGATTTCTTGAAATGATTCTATGTGCCTTCAGCCAGGCAGATTTGAGCATGAGAGGAAGAGGAGAAGAAAGTTAATACTTCTGTTGAGGAACAACGCATGAACCTGTGTCTCTCAGGGGCTATCCTTCCCATTCAGATACTTTGAGGGTGTTACAGTGAACGCTGGAGGTCCTTGCAGGCTTATAAACACAATCCACTCCCTGGGGCACTGTTGGCTCTTTTCTGGGCTTCAGAAGCTATTTTTAATCTACATTCAAACAAGCAGTAAATTCACAATTTAGAACTTTACCCTTTGAAGGTTTGGGATCAAGGGCCAGCTAGAGAACCCTGAACATGACCACCTCTAAGCTAAGGGATCACATAAAACTGACCACAATATTTTCTGTTTTCCTCTTTTTTTCTGTCCTTTTCTTTCTCTGTGTAATTGAAAAAACTCATATCTTCTGCAGGCACAAGAAGAATAACATTATTCAAACCTACATGGCCACCAGAGAAAGCCACCTCCCCCAGCACTATCTCATACAGAGGAAAAAAACTCAATAAAGTATGGGGTAAAAATCCGTCACTTCTTAAAAAGTAGCAAATATTGCAGAAGTCAAAATAGATCTTTATCTGGCACAACTGCGGAAATCTTCACTTGCAAGATGGGCCGGTGGTGCCTTCAGTAAAAATAGCACTGAACCAGAAAAGGCTCGCTAAGAGAATTTCCCACATCAGCTATGTTTCCCAGTTCTCGGGCTAAATAAATGGAGGACTTGGTTTTGTTTGGGTTTTTTTCCAGACCTCCAAAACAGTAATACCAAAGGAGAATGATGAATGGCAATTCTGTTTTAGAATTTGACATTTTAACTGTTTCTGTGTTCTATATAGCACTGCAGCTCATGACAGTTTATCATTCATACAGTGCAGCAAAGCTCACCAGCACTGATGAACAAAGGCAAAGGTAGAGCAGATATTTTGAAACCTAACTGTAATTTCATGATGAGGAAGGGAAGCTGAACAGGGGGAGAAAGTAAACACGCAGGAGGTCAGAGCTGGGCTTGCCGTAGAAGACAACTGCATATAACACTGGGCTCTGCCACAGCTGTGTGGGAAGCCGCTCAATCCAGGTCCACTGACTTGACTCTGGAAGCCCTGCTTTCCCCACGCGTCAGCTGCTTCTCCGTGCCACCTCCTCTGCCCTCACCCGTGCCAGCCAGGCAGCCTCCAGGGAGAGCGGTGGGTAAGGCCAGCACAGGAATGGCACGGGCTTCACTCTGGAAAAGGAGACTGTTGCCAAGGTGGTACTTTTTCCTGTCTAATCCATCTCATGATTACAAGATACTTCACAGAGAGATCAGCGCAAGAGAGACATGGACATACTGGAGAAAGTTCAGTGAAGGGCCACAAAGATGATCAGAGGCGGGGGCACCTCTCCTATAAGGACAGGCTGAGAGAGTTGGGGTTGTTGAGCCTGGACAAGAGAAGGCTCCGGCAAGACCGTATAACAGCCTTCCAGTACCTAAAGGGGCCTACGGGAGAGATGGGGAGGGACAATTTATCAGGGAGTGTAGTGACAGGACAAGGGGTAATGGTTGTAAACTGAAAGAGGGTAGATATAGATTAGATATTAGGAAGCAATTCTTTACTGTGAGGGTGGTGAGACACTGGAACACGTTGCCCAGAGAAGCTGTAGATGCCCCTTCCCTGGAAATGCTCAAGACCACCTGGTCTAGTGGGAGGTGTCCCTGGCCATGGCAGGGGGGTTGGAACTTGATGATCTTTAAGGTCCCTTTTTCAGTGAAGGGCCACAAAGATGATCAGAGGCGGGGGCACCTCTCCTATAAGGACAGGCTGAGAGAGTTGGGGTTGTTGAGCCTGGACAAGAGAAGGCTCCGGCAAGACCGTATAACAGCCTTCCAGTACCTAAAGGGGCCTACGGGAGAGATGGGGAGGGACAATTTATCAGGGAGTGTAGTGACAGGACAAGGGGTAATGGTTGTAAACTGAAAGAGGGTAGATATAGATTAGATATTAGGAAGCAATTCTTTACTGTGAGGGTGGTGAGACACTGGAACACGTTGCCCAGAGAAGCTGTAGATGCCCCTTCCCTGGAAATGCTCAAGACCACCTGGTCTAGTGGGAGGTGTCCCTGGCCATGGCAGGGGGGTTGGAACTTGATGATCTTTAAGGTCCCTTTTAACCCAAACCATTCTGTGATTCTATGAGGAAAGGCTGAGAGACCTGGGACTGCTCAGCCTGGAGAAGAGAAGGCTCAAGGCATCTCATCAATGTACATAAATACCTGAAGGGAGGATGCAGGGAAGACGGAGCCAGGCTCTTTTCAGTGGTGCTCAGTGACACGACCAGAGGCAATGGGTACAAACTGAAGCACAGGAGGTTCCCTCTGAACATCAGGGAACACTTTGTCACTGTGAGGTGACCAAGTACTGACTTGGTTGCTCAGGGAGAGATTGTGGTGTCTCCTTGGAGATACTCAAAAGCTGCCTGGACACCAAGAGAAGGCTCCGGCAAGACCGTATAACAGCCTTCCAGTACCTAAAGGGGCCTACGGGAGAGATGGGGAGGGACAATTTATCAGGGAGTGTAGTGACAGGACAAGGGGTAATGGTTGTAAACTGAAAGAGGGTAGATATAGATTAGATATTAGGAAGCAATTCTTTACTGTGAGGGTGGTGAGACACTGGAACACGTTGCCCAGAGAAGCTGTAGATGCCCCTTCCCTGGAAATGCTCAAGACCACCTGGTCTAGTGGGAGGTGTCCCTGGCCATGGCAGGGGGGTTGGAACTTGATGATCTTTAAGGTCCCTTTTAACCCAAACCATTCTGTGATTCTATGAGGAAAGGCTGAGAGACCTGGGACTGCTCAGCCTGGAGAAGAGAAGGCTCAAGGCATCTCATCAATGTACATAAATACCTGAAGGGAGGATGCAGGGAAGACGGAGCCAGGCTCTTTTCAGTGGTGCTCAGTGACACGACCAGAGGCAATGGGTACAAACTGAAGCACAGGAGGTTCCCTCTGAACATCAGGGAACACTTTGTCACTGTGAGGTGACCAAGTACTGACTTGGTTGCTCAGGGAGAGATTGTGGTGTCTCCTTGGAGATACTCAAAAGCTGCCTGGACACGGTGCTGGGCAACATGCCCTAGATGGCCCTGCTTGAGCAGGAGGGATGGACAGATGACCTCCAGAAGTCCCTTCTAACCTCAACCATCCTTTGATTTCTTGAAATGATTCTATGTGCCTTCAGCCAGGCAGATTTGAGCATGAGAGGAAGAGGAGAAGAAAGTTAATACTTCTGTTGAGGAACAACGCATGAACCTGTGTCTCTCAGGGGCTATCCTTCCCATTCAGATACTTTGAGGGTGTTACAGTGAACGCTGGAGGTCCTTGCAGGCTTATAAACACAATCCACTCCCTGGGGCACTGTTGGCTCTTTTCTGGGCTTCAGAAGCTATTTTTAATCTACATTCAAACAAGCAGTAAATTCACAATTTAGAACTTTACCCTTTGAAGGTTTGGGATCAAGGGCCAGCTAGAGAACCCTGAACATGACCACCTCTAAGCTAAGGGATCACATAAAACTGACCACAATATTTTCTGTTTTCCTCTTTTTTTCTGTCCTTTTCTTTCTCTGTGTAATTGAAAAAACTCATATCTTCTGCAGGCACAAGAAGAATAACATTATTCAAACCTACATGGCCACCAGAGAAAGCCACCTCCCCCAGCACTATCTCATACAGAGGAAAAAAACTCAATAAAGTATGGGGTAAAAATCCGTCACTTCTTAAAAAGTAGCAAATATTGCAGAAGTCAAAATAGATCTTTATGACCTGAAAAACAATTTTCTCTCTTTTTCTCCCTGCTTGCTCCCCTATAGACCCTGTCTGTATGTTCAAAGTAGCAGGTTACGACTTGCTTTGATTTTGCTTGCTTATCATCATGCAGCTCAGGTTTTACAGCTATAAAAACTTCACTGAATTATGGCTTCAGGGGTATTGACAGGATGCGCTTCAGTTCTGAGACAGAACTTGGATGGGGGGCTGCAGATGCAAAAAAACTTTCCTTGGCAACATAAAAAGCTTTCGTCCAGTTCTTCCTTTGCTGCACTTAATGGCCTTAAGAAGAGCACAGCAGAGCAATATTTGTTGCTTCATCTCCTAATGCACTAGCTGAAAAAAAATAGCTGGGTTTATTGATGTGCTCCATTCATTGTAAAGTGTATTGTGGTAGGCATTAGACTGTTTTATTTTCTTCAGGTGGGACTAAATTCATTAGGTATCAGCTGCTTTCACCTAACTCCTCTTGGACAGGTGCCAGTCTCTAACAATGTCAATGTGAACCTTTGCATTCATTTTACTGGGTGTTGTGTCACATCCTTGGCTTTCCGCAGCACCATCTTTACATAGGTCAAGTGAATGTCTCAAAAACAAACACAGTGGTGAGGTGGTGTCAACGACTCCAGATATCACCTCTCGCAGCAGATGGCAAAAATGAGACTGGCAGGGGAGCTCAAAGAGTGTGGACAGCTGGATCTGCAGAGCTCTCTGCTTTGGCTCTACCAGAGCATATTCAGAGCGTAAGGACAAAGCATTGCTCAAGATATATCCCTTGAATAGCGGCTGACCCAAAGACCCAGAGCCACGGTCTCTCAAGGCATCTTAGGCTTAGAGATTCAACATTTGACTGTACAGGACTTGTTTGTTTCCCCTTATCCCATTCGCAACAAATCTCTTAAAAAAAAAAAAAAAAGCATATCTACCTATTTTGTCTGTGAAAAGAGGAGGATCAGGAAACAAGGCTAAGGTTTTCCATTTACCAGGTGTGCTGGGACTGAGTTTCACTCTTTGGCAGGACACTACCTACACCCCACCTCCAGGTTTTAGTAAATTAGTTTAGTCCCCGTCCTTGAGCTATCACTGTGTCTGTGAACGCAAACTCTTACAGGTAAACTCTCCCCTCCCTCCTCTCCTTTTGTTCCAAAGGCCCTTGTGATGCTCCCCCTGGGAGTGGATGCGTGCCTTTGCTGCGTCCCCGTCAGGCTGCGCTCCTGAAACATTCCCCAAGGAAAAGGCTGAAGCAGCTCCTTGCTGACAGCCTTTCTTCTGAAAAGCAAGAGGAAGCACTGCAAGGGAAGTCGGCAAGGTCAAGGAAACCCAGCAGCGATAGCAGTCTGTCACAAATAAATAAGCAAGACTGTAATGCAGAGAATCCCTCTGCAAAATAATTTCTCAGGAAATGGAACAAATTGAAATACACTACTGAATATAATACCAATAGCAAACCAATGATGTAAAACGTTTAAATATATAACCAACATTTCATCAGCTTATGAACTATCAGAGCAGCTATTTCCTATGAAATTTGGACATGGATTTGCTCTTTAAAATACTGAGATGTTCATTGCAAAGTACACTATCAATTATGCACCATGAAGTAAGAAAAATCCTCTCTAGCAAAACCAGGGAAATGTTTTCATAGTTTGCAGGGCTTTAGGATTTAGAAACTCTTTGCCCTTGAGATTCATGGGCAGACTGTCATTACAAGCAAACCGAGTTCCTTACTGAACAATTCAATTTTAAAAAATATTTAATGTTCATTCTTCAGCAGTCTTATTTTACCACCCAGGAAGAGTCACTCCATCTGATGCTTAGTGCACACATGAGGTATGCAGCTCATATTCCTAAGGCTTGCATATTTTAGCCATTTAATCACAAGATTTTTTGTTAGCGTTATCTAAAGCAACTAATCATCCTAGTTTCCTATACAAAATATACGTCAAAAGCTGAATTAAAATGACAGGGAGAAGATAAAGACAAATTAAATTAATATGGGAAGGGCTTTCTCCTACAGAATCTGCTTCAAGGTCAGAATCTCAAGGGCTCCAGTGGTGAACATCCATTCACACTGTCCCAGCAGATGGGCCTCTGCCCTTTGGCTAGCATATGTCAAGGCTCTACCTGGATCATCAGAGCGTTGTGGGCTACCAGCAGGGCTCTGGAGCAAAGAGACACGTCTGTCAGCACCTGGGGCTGCCAATACAATGCTGCTACACACCTCACTGACCGCAGTTACAACTCAAAACAAGATGCTTTTCATCATTAATACCTCAGGCATTGACTCCTGCCTATTGGTAACTTTTCGCTCGGTCACTGTGCTTGTTACAGACGCTGTTGGACAACCTGTGAACAAGAAGAATGGTCAGGCAGGAGGGCACGGTGCCCCTCTCATATAGAAGAGAAGATTTATACATAGCTACACCCCATTCCGTGCAAACAGCGTCATATCTGCACTACCCCAAAATCTTCACTATCAAGGGGTAACGCCAACTTTGTGTTTCTTTCAAGACACAGTCTGTTAGAATCATAGAATGGTTTGGGTTGGAAGGGACCTCAAAGATCATTGAGTTCCAACCCCCCTGCCATGGGCAGGGACACCTCCCACTACAGCAGGTTGCTCAAGACCCCATCCAGCCTGGCCTTGAAGATGATTAGCTATCATCTGACCCGGGATATCATGATAATCATGTTCACTCACACTGCAGAGGTATTAGCCCATCATTAGCTGGGTCCCAATTGCATCATTTCAAAGCCAGCCAGCTGAGTTTGTCATTACTTCTGCGGCATCCCAGAGGTACTGGCACCTCAAATGCAGTATTTGAGTACAAGATCATCTCACCTATCATGCGCAGGTTGGCTGACAGTCAAGCTATTGAGCAGTAGCAGCAACTTGTTCTCATAGGTCCTCTTACATGAGCTTCTGAATTACTCACTGTCATTCATGGAATCACGGAATCATCGGAGTCGGAAGGGACCTCTAGAAATCATCTAGTCCAACTCCCCTGCTACAGCAGGGGGAAAAGTGATAAAACTACATTTATGAGTAATACATAAAATTCAAACGAGACCTTTATTTACATTAGGTTTTCAAGCGCTGGGTGTTGCAACATACATAACAAAATTTCATACTACATTTGTTATAGGAAATCAGGTTGGAAAGCTGATCTACAGAATCAATTTGTCAAAACTGGCTAAGCAGAAAATGTGTCAGCTCGGTTTTAGAGTACTCTGTCAATTTTACACTGTCTGCTATGATTCAGAGTATTCCTGATATCATGGTTATAAAAACAGAGCGTTCATGCAGTTAAATTTACAGTGAACTCTCCTAGTAAATTTTACATTCTTCACTGGTTCAGAAGAGCAGGTCAATACTCTCCCCATTGTCTCAGAAAGCAATTATGGATCCAAACAGGAAGAAAACCAGACCCATCAGGAGATTTTTAACAAAAGGAAAAGTGAATTTAGCAAGACAAGGAGTCAGAACTTTAATTCCATGACAAACCGAATTATCATCTCTTATTCTGTAGAAAACAAGTTGTACTATAAAGATTAATCAAGTCCTTTTATTCCATATTAACATTATGCAGCAACCAATATGAGTGTCTAGGTAAACAGAAACTTCATGAAATGTTTTGCTGCAAAGCTGACTTCGGTAACGCACATGAATGATAAAGTCATCAACTCTGCTCACTGCCAGAAATAAAAAAAAATGGCTTTAGGAGCAAATAACACTGATTCATACTGTGCTCAAGCACTAGTCAACAAAATCTATTAAACTACATGGGTGGAAAAAAAAATAAAATCAAAGCAGCTTTGTTATCTTACTTGTGACACCTTATTTGAATCTCAGGCATTACCTCTTTATATCAGCATAAATATGTAGCCTTCTACACCTTTTATGATGTGGTTACAGACACAAAAATGTTATAGTAGAAAGCAAGAGCTAGTTCAAGGAATTTCAGACTTTGAAATCAGCAAGATACAAAGCTAAAATTCATATGTTCCTTTTCAAGTTATGAATACTTTCACTAAAACATAAATATTTTAACATATATTAATTTCTTCTGACATTCAAAATTGTAAAGTCAATATGGCAGAATTATTGTTAAAAGCACATATTTACAAATATTCTTTTTTTCCATACATAAAGTATTTGGCATAATTATAACAATCTTACTGCATACACAACTGTTTGCTTCTTTTTCACATAATGGTACACTCCTTATTAAAATTTACCAATTATGTACAAAAATACTTGAACATTTATTATAGAAAACCTCTATAACTACCGTCAACAGCTTGTAACTGCCGAAGGCTTAATTGAGAGAATATAAAAAGTGGTCACTTCTTCCAGTTAAACTATCAACAAATCAAACACACAGCTAAAATCAACATGAGCTTCCCAACAAAAGAGGGAGGATATTTTTAACAGCATGATTTAAAATGCAGTTCACACATCTGTTCCCAAGCGCATGTTAAACAGTAAGTAAAAGAAAGAGGATACAAAAATTACATACAGAAGGTGCTTTTTTTTTTTTTTCTTTCCCCTCCACATTCCTACGGCTTGGCATTAGCTTTCCAGAGCTCTTCAGATGCCAGACACTGAAATACAACCTAAGGCCAAACACCATTCTCCTACAATAAAGATGATGGTGATGAACTCAAGTTAAAAAGCAAATCCAAAACCTGACTCCACTGGTACATACGCATCCAAAGAGCCGTTCAGATTTTTTGCTAGGTTTTTACAGAATTATTGATGACCTTTACAAATTAGATTTTGAAACTCATTCATCAATATCCAGTAATTTGTATCTTTAAAAATCTGTTCATTTAGTGTATTGCATTGGTGCTAGTCAGTATTGATTCTTGTATAAAAGTTAAATGAACAATTCATTTGTACCTATTTCATAGGCAGATTGTGTTTTAGGGTGAACTTTCAGAAACAGCAGAGACCCTCTACTAGCAAACTGCTAGCTTTTTAAAAAACAGAACTAAAACAACAAATAAAACATTCACTGGAAGAATAAAAGTAGATTGCACCTCAAAATGAAAAGGATGCATCAGGTACAGTAATACACTAATGGCACAAAACCTTACCAAGGTTCACCAGAACGGTGCTGAATGAAACGCAGGTGGTTTTCCATCTTAAAATTAACATGAACCAAGCGTGTGTTTTGGAAATTCCAAACCACATTCTTACAACAGTTTTCTGCAGTATAACTTGCATTATATCTCAGGTTTTCCACAGACATTTGAAATGACCAACCTCTTCATTGGATAAGAGAAACAACTTTCAGCCTACTTGCAGAAACATTCTAGTCTACAGACTACTTTGTTAGAAAGCGTGCATTTGTCTCTAGTAATAAAGATCCAGTCAGTATATTCTGTATTTTGTAAGAAGCATTCGGCTAACTTGCGTGAGAGCTATATGGTTTTAGGTTTAATTTTTTAAATAAAAATAAAGTACAAATAAAAGCATTTATCAGTATTCACCACCACGAAATTGAAAAAAAAATAATAATCCTCTCATTCATGCTTCCTATAATATCTGGCAACGTAAATTAGTAATTTCATTTCAAATGTGCAACATAATATTAGTAAGCATTTCAAAATTACTCAAAAGAAAAGGTGGGCGAAATATTAAAGTGCCTAAACTAAAGGGGTTTTTACCATTTTTAAAAAATATTATTTCTTAAACGGTAAGGAATGGGTTGCAATTAAATACAAAAGCGGCTCCTCATAGCTGAGAGACTTTGCGGGGCAGAGGCCTGGGCCGGGGCACCTGCTCAGTCCTCCGGCCGCTGCTCTCCAGGTTGTTGGGCCGGACCAGCTGGGGCTTGGGCGGCAGCGCCGGGGGGTCGGCGGCGGGCGGGATGGAGAGGCTGTGAGGTAGAGGAACGGGGCGTTTCAAAGTCCGCTCGTACACACTGTAAGGCGGCGGGGTTTTGCTTTCTTTTCTCACAGGCTCCTCAGACACGCTGTAGCTGGGGACAGTCCCTGGGGGTTCGCTGCCTTGGCTTTCAAAGCCCGAGGTCTCCGACGTGCTACATCGGCTGAGCGAGGAGATGCCGCTGCTGTAGCTCCCCGACAGCACCGGGGAGTTGGATATGAGCCCCGAGGAATGGTACTCCACTGGGGACGGGGTGAATGACTGCACAGACCCCTGCTCGGAGGAAAGAAAGAAGGAAAGGGCAAAAGAGGAATTTACCTGGACTAAATGAGGGAGAGCGTTTCTGCGCTCAGACTGAAAACACACAGATTATACAGCACAGAGATTCTGAAGCGTGATAAATGTATACCATTGCATTGCTGTTTAATTAAGATCCAGTGAGGAATCAATAAAAAACTAATTTCAGAAGTGCCTATGTACGCTTTAAACAGTGCTCATGCCAGTAATTCATGTAAGTGGAAATAAAACTGTATTTAAATGTTATCTTACTATCATAATGCTCTGGAAAAATCTGGAAGCCTTTAAAATGAGCCCTCACTTTTCCTGGCTTTAAGCGAAAGGCCTAACCCCTGGCAGGGCATAGCTAGTGGTGTCCTGCCCCCTAACGCCAAAGCCCGGGACCTGCATCCCCATCACGGCTGCTACTTCAGTCTCACATTCAGATTTCATTCCCCAAAGTTTCTCCTCACAGTTTTAGTGCACCCTCATGCAACGGGAAGTGCGTTTACGCGGTGCCATCGTTTCCCAGTGCGCCATAACGTCCACAACGGAGGTGGAGCCCAGAGGGGATGCCGAGCTAACTGCTGCTGCTGCAGATGGCATTGTGAACCACAGTTCCTCCAGCCTTCCTCTCCCCCATCTCCCAGGCACACTCCTTGGACACACCGTGCCACTTGGACAAAGCACAAAACAGCGCTGTGGGTCCTGGAAATGAGGGTCTGAGGGAGGACTGAGGTTGCAAATGGCTGCACCAGCGGCATCACGGGTCTGTGGGGGAAGGTGAGGGATGGGGAGCTGAGGGCCCAAGCAGCAACAACAGCGCTGACAACGAAGAGAAGGCAGGGACAGTAAAGCCCTACCTCAAAACATCGAGCAGTCCTACTCTAGTGAAGCAGCTTCCACTGAAAACTGCGAAAGGTTAGGCCATACTTTGCACGTTGAAAAGTTTTTGCAACATACCTAATTTTGACTAGAGTCACCTGAAACAATCTAGACTTAATGGACTCCAGCACGGGCAAAAAAAGGGATGGAGAAGTCATGTGAGAGAGACATTTCTCAGCCCAATTCTTGTCACACTGGTTGGCACTCAGCTGCTCAGCTTGGGGTGGGAGTGTGAGCCATGCAACAAAGGGTGGGCAGGGGGGGAAGGAGAAGGCAAGGGTGTATAGAGCTGGCTCCACTGACTTTATACTGTTGAGATAAATCTTAGTTATCCATCTAGGACTGGATCCACAGTGCACTGGAAGCAATGGAAAAAAAAAATCTTCATTTACATCAGTGGGTTTGTACTAAGTTGGCCTTCTCTGGCAGCACGCAACAGCTGGAACAAAGGCTAAAAACTGAACCCTGTATATGGCTAGGGAAAAGCAGCGCAAGTTTTATTTAAAGCTTAATACATATTGAAGACATTTCAGACATTGCGAGGAGCCTGTTTAACTACTTGTTTCAGGTTCCATTCCTCTGCATGTGAGGAGGCTGCAGCTGCGCTCCTACCCCCACAGACATCCAGGGTCAAGGTTTTCAGATTAATGTTGTAATTGGTTCAAGTTCCAAGAACACTTGACGCTTGGATTAAGTGACCATAGATAAGATTTAGGACCTTTGTTTTTGTCATCCAAAATAAGAGCAAATAAGCTTAAGCCCTGCCTGCTTCAATTTAGGAGCTGAACAGGGGTATGCATGTGGTTCCTGACAGCAGTGCAGACTGCTTGTACCACTACTCAGTAACAGTCTAGACACCAGAACATTCTGGAAATTCATGGATGCTCAAAAGCGAGATCCAGCGACTCTCAGAAATATTCTGGGCCAGCTTTTCTCTCCCAAGTGACAATCCAGATTTTGGCTGTAAAATGCTCAAATTCTGTCCAGGCCTTTAGAAGAAAATGTTAGGACAAGCTTGAAACACCCCTAAGGATCATCAGTACCAAGTCCATTCAGGAGAAAATGGAAGTCTCTCACCTTTTGCACAAGATCCTAATGCTCTGAAGAGCTTCCTAGTAAGCAGCTAGTGAGAAGCTTGGGATTGGTGCTCACTTCAGCAGAAGGTATGCTATGGTTATAGGACCGCGAGGCACTCTGATGCTGAGCACAATTGCTCTGTGTTGAACCTGGACCATTGTGCAGCCTCAAGTGGAAACGTTACAGGCTCATGGGATGACAGGAAAATGTCTGTGGGTTTGTGATTAGGGACCTCGAGGGAAAAGGAGGCATTTTGGGGTGCAGCTTTCCTCTTCCTCAAGAGATGTGCACCTTGCAGCCTTAGTTAGGCTTTGGGTAACTGAGGGACCACTTCAAAAGGGGTCTTGCCCTCTGCCCTCACACTTGTGTGCCTGAAGCCCTACTCACGAGCTCCTTTCTATTTGCTTTCCTTCCAGGTTGCTGACCCTCCAATGTCTAACTGCAGAATTATCTCAGCTTCAGCGGGGTGGCAGAGACTAATCCTCAGTCTGTCAGTACCGGGGTTTGCCTGGAATATGCAGTCTGCATATTCCCATCCTCCAGTGCTCTGGAAGACACAGATTTCCTGATCGACTTTTCTAAGCAAGTAGCTATTGTGCAACAAGCAGGTACCGACACATTCAAATATCTTGAAATAGAAAAGTACCCAGTTTTAGCCTGGTCCCCACTTGCTATGGGTAACTGCCACAGAAGAATCAATGCTTATTCACAGCCTGTGCTTAATGCTTCCTACTGTCAGGCTTCAAACTACTTCCAACTTCTTACACATCTTCACTGGATCATTCCGCGAAGGAAACGGATATTAAAATGACTGAACCAGGGTTTAACTCTCTAATACACCCTCTAATCAAACGGCTCTGGATGCTAGAGGAGCAAGAGCAATGGGTTGCACAACAGGTTCTCCTTATCTGACATTTCCCTTTTTGCCACTGTTGGAGACAGAATTCTGTCTGGACCAGGTGGACCATCAGGCAGCTCTTATATTTCTCTCTTACACTCCCTTCTGTCCACTGGCTCAGGTAAGCTTGATTTTCCATGTAGGTGAGAAGCTAAAGAGTCTGAAGATTAGGTTTCTTGCCTGTGTTTTGACAATCTTCAGAGCTGCTGTAATTGTTATCACTACTTACTCTTGTGAATGGTTTTTGTATAGGCATGTGATAAAAAAGGTAAATATAATATAATCCCAATATATACTATCTGCCCAACGACGCATATGACCTGTCCCACAAAGGTGGTTCACTGCAATCAGACAGTACCTTCATTGGTGATCTGCCGGCAGGAGAAGGGGAAACGGAGGCTATGTGTCTTGCTGGTGATGCTGTAAAGTTAGAAAGATTTCAGTGCACTCTTGGTATTACAATTTTCCCTAAGAAATCTTTTTAAGTGGATAGGAGATCATTCTATACACAAACATTATCTTTGGTTCCTTCCTGGTACTTGCCCGATGGCTATAAATAGTTTTAGAGATTTTGTTTATTTTACTTTGTTCTCAGTGTTACCTTGCAGTACAACCAATGAAGTATAAGAAATTTCTGCATCTATCTTCTCTGACAAATTTAATATCACTGTAACTTGGTTTATATCCTAGCAATGATAACAGGATTCACAAAATAGTCAGTATAGTAACTTTTGCTCTCCTCTTCTTGTTCTAAGAAATATATTATGTATTTTTATGCAAAATAAAAAAGAATAATGTATTTATATCAAACATTTACCTGTAAATATACTTCAAACATGCCTGGACATACTTTGAGGCATAAGTCTAAAGCACAAAAAGCATCTTCACTCCCTTGAGAACAATTACTCCTATAGTATCACTTAAGCAGCCTTTCCTTTACATGGAAATGAATCTTTTGAAAGGCAAATTGGTTATAGTAACAGGACTCATGTACTTCCATGATCACTGTGCATTTTCTGCCAGTAAGATTCTTTGTAGTTAATGATCATTTCTGATTGCTAACGTCCAGTTATCATAGATCAAAAGATTAAATTTGATCATCCTCCCTAGTACCAGCATGAACTGTCTGAAACTACTCAGTTATTAATCGAAGGGGCAGAGTATTGAAAATAGGATGCTAGAGAGAACATGTAACGAGATGAAAATACCTATGAAGGCAGTTCTACAGACTTCCATGTAAGTAATCAAATAATAAATTAACCTGACCAAGAAGTTAAACATTAATCAGAGTGGAAAGAATCTAAGCCCTCAAGTAAATCATTTTTTTTACTGGAACTTAGCCTGAAATGTCCATTAACTCACCAGTCTGTGCAGGTCTTGGCGGTACAGGAGGAGATATAAGCTTTCCACTTTCTGATGTGTTTCTGGCTTCCTTCCCACTGTCCAGGCTCCAGCTGCTGGGGGTGGTGTTTACAGCTGGAAAAGAATGAAAAAGCCGATATAGGCGTCAACACTTCCAGCTCTCTGACCTGCCTTTGCCCATGAGGGTAAAAATAATACAGAGTGAAAACATTAAACAACTTAACAAGCATGCCTCGAAAGTTCTCATGATTATATCAGCATTTGAAAACCTCTTTAAAAACTGCTGCCTATCTCCTGGTTGCCTGATGTATGCATCTGGTCCTCAGGTCAGTTTGGAATTGTATAGCAGTTGAGAACATCAACAACAGCAGGAGCTGAGATAGCACTCTGGTGCACTGCAAATTCAGCCACAAAGGGAGATAAGCTTGAAGCCTGTTAATATAATCAGTTTATCTTTGCACCAGACTCCTATTTAAAGGTTTCTAGGCAGAGAGGAACAGACTATTCATAAAATGTTTCCATTAACTCATTTTATATACAGAAGGAACTAGAGAAAGGAACTCGCCAAATTCCAATCAGCCTCCCTCAGAAAGCTTTCAGTGTGCACAGTCTTTTGTTGGCTGCACAGGCTACAAATTCAGAATTGAAAGAAAGTGGAAAGAAGGGCACAAAATGGAGGCAGTTAAAAATTTAAAGAAATGAAGATGGCTGAAAAAAAATATTATTGTGGACTAAGAAAATTTATATACACTGTTTGTAACCATGATTGAGGATCTTTACTTGATCAAGTAAACTGACTATCACCTTGAAATGTTTAAAATTGGATGTTGTATTTGTCTGTGTGACTTTTACCAAATTCTATGACTTTATAATTGAAGAATCCCATGAGGCCTGGAACAGGTTCCTTAACAGAACTGGATTACTTCATGTTATCAAGTAACCACCAGTATCGGAAAGAAGTCAGATAGACAGGGCATTTGACATGGACAGGACAAAAGCTAACTTAAAAACCCAAAATTTTTCTTGCACATCCCATAAATAAATGGAAAAAAACCACTTCAAACCTCCCCCCTTCAAAGCCTCAAACACTCTTGCCTTGTCATGACAGTTTCCTTCTTGTCTGCTTATTCCATAGTTGTGAGTAGAGAACCACATGCAAGGACTCTCTGCTCATTTACAAAGATGAAGTGTAAAGCAGTATTACTGCTAACTGATGGTATCAATTATTGCTAATTATAGCAACACCAAGGGCTATCAGGACTGGAATTCCACTATACTGCTACATACCAGGCTTAATACAAAAAGTACAGTACAAATAATATTTGTTTCATAACTGTAACAATATTGCTATAGTATAATTGCACATTAGTTGACCCTGAGAACAGAGCACAGAATAATCTATTTTCTAGAGGATCATTTTTGTTTTTTATTGCCAAAATATGCTATACATTGTTTGCTTTTTATTGTAGGCTGTCACCTAGCAGTATGGTTTTGCCCTCCTCCTAAAACTGGCTCGGCACCAGACCTGGGTACTTCAAATGCCTGAATCTCTTTATAAGCCATATTTTTCTTTAAGTTATCCAAGCAGTCAGTTCTTTGGACTGCTAAAGTCTCCAGTAGAGAATATTTTATTTTAACAGCTCTGTAATGTACTTGGCTGCATAGGCCAGTGGAAAAGTTTTACCATTTCCATGTTAAAATATTTCATGTCTTTTTCAGCCCTGTGAAAAGTTCCACACTTGAATGTTCATAAAAACTTGGACACAAAAATACTTATAAAAATCAACTCCTATTGGTGGAAATCTGATCAGTTCTTGTTACAGTATATTCTTAAAAAAAATATTTTCAATACACCTGTTTTACTGTATCCTTTATTCAGGGTACCACAAAAGGCAGCACCATCATGAAATTATTGAGCTTATTATAGATGTGGAGCACATAATGAAATCTTGGCACAGTAACTGTGCCAACAATATTAAATTTCCCCATGCACAAAATTATAAAAGGCAATATTTTGTCTTTGGAAATTCAGAGGTTTCTCATTTACTATAATGAAAAAAACCCCAAACAGCAAACCAAAACCAACAACAGAAACCCACAAACATGACCATGAACTGATCTTTTCTCTTCCATCACAGTATAACCAAAAGTACAGTGACTAATATTTGGTAAAGAGGACTTGTAGGTACCAAATTTCAGGACCAAATCAATTTCTTTAGCTTCTCTCTGCCCCAGTCTCCAGAGGTTCATCTCCAAAGTTCATCACCCCATACATCTCTCTTCAGAAGCAGAAAGGACAGCCCTCACAGGCAGCCTGCTCCTTCTGCTCCATCACCCCTTCTTCCTGCAAACTGCAGCCCTTCAAATGAACACCAAGTTTTCCCCTCTTTTTGGCAAAGTGTATTGAAACTTGAAGTGTTAGCATAATTTAGTCACTTAGAATCTAGTTTTGAAACTTTGGGATGACAGTATACGCTCAAAAGAATTAGCATACTACAGAAATTATATTTTCATGGCTTCCAAGATTGGTGTGGTGCAGCATTTCCACTCACCTTTGTCGGGGCCAGGCAGATTGAAATCACTTCGTGGCAAAGCACCATCTCCAATATGATTAAACATCATTCTCTGTAAATTAAGAACAGCACAGTTTAGGCATAGCTGCTGTTGAATCTCAGTAGCCTTTAAGAAAACAAATATCATTTTGTTTTATCCCCACCACACAGGTCTACTTTGGAGGTAGTGATAAACATCACCTAAGAACATAGACAGTTTAATAAAAATATGTGCATAGAAATAGGGAGTAGAGTAGTTTTCTGAAAACTCTACACATTGGAATCAGAAGGAGGATTACTGAGTTCTGACAGTTTCCAGCTCCGTAGAAAACAAAATAAGGCTCGTTCCTCAACTGGTATCTTGACAGATTACTAAACAAGTGCAGGGATAGATTTGCAATAACTTTGTTGCAGAATCACGATCTGAACAAGGTGTAATGTTTGACAATATTCAAGTTATGGCTATTATTTTAGAATAGTATTGTGTATTATTTCTAACCCTGACTTTTTCTGGTAGCAGTGTTCTTACTTCCCTTGTGGTTAAGAACTGACCCATAAAGTGCATTTGTCTTTCCTTTTCTGAATTATTTTTTAAAAAAAAAACAAAGTAAATTTATGAAATAATTTTAAAATTCTGCTAGTTATTGCTTTTGGCAGCAGTCAAGTAATCTGTGGGTCACTAGTTTGTCTTGCTAACAGATGTAAACAGCATATAGGTAATGCTACAGTAACTCAGATGTACTTTCCAAAGGAAAAGAGAACAGATGAACTTAACTTTTTTTATCTTCCTTTTTTTTATGAAAGCAAGATCAGATAATCAGTGAAATCCAAATCAAATCTCATTCTTGTTCACAGAGGACCATGCCAAGTTAACGAAGCACTATGCTGTGGTTCCACAAGATGGCAAACCCAGCTGCAAAGTAATCATCGTTGATCTAACATGTTGCAGCTCCAGATTACAAAGTGAGGAGCAAATATTTGGCCGATTCAACTTGACTTAAAATATTTCAGAGTGAGTGGTTTGGTAGACTTTGAGCTACATTAGGTTTGCCTATCTATGCTGTACAACAGCCATACCGGATCAGCCAATATCTGTTTTTCTGGAGTTACCATTAAATTGAGGTGGTGCAACCATGTGTGTACTCTAATGTGACAGAAAATGTGATCCTGTGTTCCTGCCTGGTCTGGACTGAACGTTCACTGCCTAGTGAGTCTGCCGTGCGCTAGGATCTGGCAGGGAAATGTTGACATCTGATTTCAGTTGTGAAGGTAAAGAGCAAAGGCTGAAAAAGCAACTGAAATTGGAGGACATCAAGAGACAAAAGCTGAATGGAATACAGAGAAACGAGGACATACTAAAATAATGAAATATAAAACCATATGGAAGAACAAGAGCAATCACAGGATGTTTAATGAGACGCAAAAAAAAAACCAACTCAAAAATGTGAAACCCCCAAAGCTCCATTAGAAAGAACAATAGTGCAAAAATCAAGGAGGCTTGTTGACCACTCAATGACAGCAGGCATTTCTCTTCAGAGCATGGGAGAAGCTGGAGAGACACTGCACAATCACTCAGCCAGAGATCAAAAAGCAAGCACAAATGGATGTTGGCTGAAAACAGCTGTACATAGGTAACCTTGAGCATCAATTTCAATGAGGGAAGCGGATGCAGTACTGCAGTGACCTTGTTCTATGAAGTCCATTAAACTTCCTTAAATAAGGTAGCTATGGCCTGAAAGGCTTGATTTGGACTCGCAATGCAGGAATTTGCCTGCGCATCTCATCTTTCCCAGTTGAAAAAACTATTGTGAAAATTACATTCATTAAGACGTAACAAAGACATTAATAGATGGATGATCCTTTCCTCATTAACTTAGTGTGAAGCTCCAACCAAGAAGTTAACTGGTGGTAGAATGAAAAGAGAAAGGATGACAAACACTTTAGGCATCTAAATCTAATGAGAGTTACAGGTAACTCTAAGATATCTCCTTATAATTGTGCTGAGATTTTCTTTTCCTCTTCTTAATCAGAAGGCAGAGAGACAGAATTTTGTGTCTGATCAGTCCATTTTTACTGCTTGGGGAACAGAGCAAGAGAAAGAAATTGCACCTTTCCCCAGAAAGATGTATCCTCATTTAGAGTACCGAGGGCAGAAAGAAACCGTCAGACCTTCTCACCTTTGAAACATACTTCAGTGTACAAGCAAGGTAATTTTCTACTTACCCTATCTTGGGACACTGAGGGTAGAGACAGATTGGGAGATTTTCCTGCCGGGCGAGTCTCAGAGAGAGTGGAGACTGGGCCTACGAGCTCCTCAGCCTCCCTTATCGAATCGCGGGTGGAGTGGGGGATAGAAGTCGCATTCCACTTGGCAAAGCAAGAGTTTGTAGTCTGGGAGCAAAAATGGGATAATTTTTTCTTTGCGGCAAACTGTAAAACCGCTTTATTTAAAGAACATCTCCTGGTCTTTCCTGTATGTTTGTTTGGCTCTGCTATCACTGAGAAAGTGCCCAGTAGATATATCAGTAAGTCGTTCCCAAGAACTGCCCTTAAGTCTGGCTAAGCCTCAGTATTACTTCCTAAGCAGCATGAGGACTTAAACAGAAAAGAGGAAAAAAAAAGAAATCAAGAGTCAATTCAGTAAGTGAAGAAGTAAAGGACAACCAACAAATCATTTCTAAAATAAAGGATCCTGGACGACCAAGTTCTTCTCTATCAGAGGCAAAATTTCTGGTGGAAATGAGTGTTGAGAGGAAAGCCTTTACACTGTACCTATGTTCTTGTCTTTCTCAGCTCCAGTAAGAGGTGCATTGTGTGATGGCACAGATTAAAGCAGCAACTGTGTTAAAGGAAAGCACTTTAGAAAAGTAGGTGCATTAAGAAGAAAAGATGAAATAAGGATTCAAAATTGGCCAGCTTACAACACCTATTTTGCATTTCAGACAACTCAAAAGATACAAATTTCATACAGACCTATGTAACAGTAATTTTAAGGTAAAAACTCAACTAATTTTTTTCTCTGGAGTAACAAAATGTCTTTCTTTTCTGAAATTATGTTGAAAAATAGGAATTGCCACATGGAGTGGGTTGTTATCCCACAGTGGCTAGAATTAGCTATTTCAGAAGAAATAAAAGCGAGGTCAACATGGACAACTGCAGTGATAACAGCTTTTCATTCTTTCTTCTTCCCTAGATCGAACAAACGCTGCTGTTTCACACAAGCAGGCTTTATCACATCTGGTAAGTCTTTGCCTCTCTCTCACTGCAGTAAGTAAATATCAAAAAACAGTTCTAAACCTAGACAAAGCAAGAAGAAATGTGGTCAAGCACCGTATATTATATTCACATCTATTTCATGTGAAATATTTCAGAGTATTTACTTATAAAAATAAAAAAATCCTTGACAATTAACAGCAGTGAGCAGACACTGAATCTGCCCAAAGTTCAAGAAGTGCTTTTATCATCTTCTTAGTTACTTGTGTTCAGGGACCTCCCAACAAGCTTCCTACCTGTGAGGTTTCCGAAGGAGTAGGGTAGATGGCACTGCAGGGCCTCTCTCTGGGGGACAGGCAAGAGTTTTCTCGTGAATGCTTATGTTTGTCAGACAACAGAGGGGATGCTAGAATATAAATGGGTCAAGTGATTAAATTCATGTAGCGAAACCCAGACATTTCAATTCTATGCTTATGACAAAGAAATCTTCTGTCCCCAATAATTCATATATCCTCAAACAGTTGGCTAAATTTGGTGTCTGACTATTGATATCGTGCAGAAATTCAGCTGTGTAATGTATCAAGAATCATTTAAAATGGTTTACCACAGTAGACGAGCACTGACCTCTGGCACTGGATGGAGCAGAACTGGTCACATTAGGTGAAGCAGAATGAGTAGAACTCAGGCTTGAGGTAGACGGACTAGGCTGTGTAGAGAAGAGATGCTGTTGTTACCACACCACACATACTGGTTTGGAAAACAAAAATTTATAACATACTTTGCACTAAAACAAAGAACTTGTAATTTGTTAGACTAGTTCCTCAGTATTGCAAAATAGCAAACCAGTACAAAGAGCATTAATGTAACTACATAAAGATGTAGTAAAATATCAAATGAATAGAAGTGTAATTAATGTGTTAAAATAGTTACAACTGTAACAATTGGATAGAAAAGTCTATGTAATACAGATGACTTTGCATCATAGTGCATTGTTGCTTACTACTTTTGTAAAGAAATTCATACTCATAGTTAAAGAAGAAGGAATAGTTACATAAAAAAATTGTTCTTTCTAGGTTAAGGAGGTTAACAGCCCATTTAAAGATTTGTTTTTTAAAAGAAGTATCAGCAATAACTTTGAGGTTTATGAATGAAATAATAGAAGCATTAATTTAGTAAATAGCCTTGTAAGAAAGAGTCTGTTTAGTTTGAAGAATTACAATGATTTATACCTGCATGTTAAAAACTTCATCGGAGCTTTCTGATTGCCCAGTGATATTGCTGACTTCAGCAGAAGCTTGGGACGACAGCGATGAGGATGAATACCGATTGACAGCTGGGTAACTCAGGGGACTATCAGAAGAATAATGAAATAAAAAATGGTTAACTCTTGTTGCCAATCATAATTTTTCATGTGAAAACAGCATGTATTTATTAATCTCTATAGTTTAATTTGGATTTATTGGGGGCAGGGGGATGGAGAGATGGAGAGGAAGAGAGGGAGAAAGAGAGAGAGAGAAAACAGATATCTAGCAGCTATTCATGACTGAAGATACTTGAGGTGGACTATAGGAGGAAGTGAGCACACAATAAAACTATTTTATGGGTCATCTGTGAATAAGAAAATCTATCAATTTCTAGTATTTTAACTTGCCTGCGTCGTGGTATTACCCTGGCACCATCAGGGCTCATAGAAACAGGTATGGAATTTCGGCATACACGAGGACTTCCATTTGGGAAATGAATAGGGCTAGCTTGTACACAGGCAGAAAATTCCTGGCGAGTTGTTAAAAGAAGATAAATTAAAATGAACATAGTATCAATAAGTATTTTGTAAGATACAGATAGACATTTGAATAGTTACATCTGCATTTTGGACCAGCTTCATTGTTAGTAAGAAAAATATTTTAACCTTTTGCTGATGATAGTTTCTCTTCAGAAAAATGTGACTGTTTTTCTCTGCACTGTATGGAAAGTTAATTAATTTTGGCTTTGCTATGTGGTACTGTTAAGAAAGCTACAAGATGTAATGTAGGCGAACAACCAGAAGATGTCACTATTTGCTGCTCAGGAAAATCAAACCCCCCTCACTGCAGCAGAACGGTGGGGTTTCCCATGCACCTGCTCACGGACCTGTATTCCCAGGCTGGACTTCATCACAAAGAACTGATCCACCAGCTTTTTGTGCAGCGGCCTCATGTCCTGCGGCACCACCTTCTCATGCACTGCCAAGCCAAATTCTAGAATCTGGGCCTGCAGAAGAGGCAGGAGGAAAAAGGTGAAAAGATATTTTTGATCCACTTTCTTTAATCAATTGCAATACTAATAAATAAAAAATAAAAAAATCCCCCCAAAAAGCATCTATCTAAATCCCTGACAGACCCATAATCAAACAAGGCCTAAGACCAAAACCAGTAATACCCAAGAGGATTTGTGTCTCTTCCCATTTTACTATTTCAACTTTCTCAAAGATTTGGCCTATGTGAATTTCATTCTAATATAAAACGTAGTGGATATCTATGGATAATGCAGTGAAAAATCTGTCTAAAAGGAGCAGTTGTGAACCCTAAATGAAAGCCATTTTCTACGAGAACAGTTATAAAAAGCATGAAACAACAGCAGTGGCCACATCCACCATAGACCCTGCAATATGTTTTCAGTGAAGTCCATAGTTCCCTTTCCTATTCCAACTCCCCCGAGACCTCCGTAAGCGGTGGCTTTACGTATATTCTCGATGCAAGGCATGACAGGCTTCAGAATAACATTGCTAAAACTCTAATCTTGCTCAAATTTGGTCACAGGCATTTAAAATACTGAACTGGTTACATGAGGAATCAGATAAAAACAAAATAGCAATGCTATGCTGTAATATCTTTGGATGGGAGCTGCTGGCTGACGTTTCAGGCAGGCTGCGAGCGGGCCCGCAGCTGCGCAGCATCACTGACCCAAGGTCAGGTCTGCAGCACGTCCGTCCGCACACACCGACACCCCGGCCCTTCCGAACGCTCCCCGCTGTCTGTTAAATCATCCTGGGTGCCAGGCAGGGTTTAACTGGTATTGCTTGGAATTCACTTTGGAATTTTTTCATAGGAAGTTATTAACTCCAGTTTTAAACTGTAAGGGTTAAGCTTGAAAACTTCAAACTGCAATGTAAATTACTCTACATTATCTAAATGAAATTAAAGAGAACTCAGTGAACCTGTTCTGATTTATAGTGTCTGAGGATCTGTCTTTCAGCTGATCTGACCAAAAGATACCAAAATGCTGACAAAAAATGGAATTTCCATCTTGACAAATTCCAATACTCTGACCTCTTTTATCCCAATCTGGCGATAAAGTTTGAAATTTCAACATGCTGCATAGAACAAAGATAGGTAAATGTCAGTTTAAAAAGCTGAAATACTTAGTATTCACTTGATCAAAATAATGTTTTTCAGCATTTCCAAATGGAGACACTTCATATCTGAGGCTGGTAGCTCGCTGTCTCATAAGTAAATGAAGAAAAAATACAAAAATCATACAGTGTGTAGAATACTCACCTGTTTAATTTTATAACTTGGTGTTTATTTTACTGCCTAGCTACTTTGGCACTTATTATTAGATATCATCCACTCATAAGATTTTTCTTGGTTTTTTCCTCTTATGCAAAATATTGTAGTGAAAGTGTTTGTTCTGTAATAGTGGTAGAATATGTCACACAAATATTTGCTGAAGCCATCAAATGTTTCAATGAGATAATGTTTATTCTGCAGTAGTGGTAAAATATGTTGTTCAAATATTTGCATATGATCATCCCAAGGCAAAATCTTGCCTCTCATGCAACCTTTAATTTAGAATAGTTTGAAGTGATTAAGATGATCATGCAAAGGTCTAGGGAAAAATCATTAACGTGACCCAGAAACCTGCTTGTATAGGAAGTTGCTGTCTACTTGGATTCTAATTCAAAAAATACTGAATACCACTGGGCAATTATTAACCTCTGAAATTTTATATTTTATTTTGGGATACTTTTAACTAGGACAGCTGAGCAGGCCACGTAATCAGTCTCTTCCCCACTTTACCTGCTCAAGCATCAGCTCTCTCAAGCGTGCAATCTTCTCTCCATCCTCTGGATGGTTCAGGATGTATTCTTTGATAAAGAATGCCTAAGCAGAATAAAATCACAAAGTAACATAAAGGGAGTAAAAGCACATAACTCTTTTTTAAAAAACAAGGTTCTATATGATATTTTCGAAACAAAGGCTCCTTTCTACTGCAACAGAGGATAATAAATGCTAAATAATTAATTATTCATATATGCTTTGGTGGAGACTATGGGCAAACAAAATGTAGCCACTCTTAAGTGGAATTTACCGGTTGTTCAATATCCAAGACAGATCCTGAATCAAATCTGGAAATCTGCAAATGAGAGTTGAATCCAAACACAGGTCATCTGAACCAAATATCTCTTCCCTGTAAATTGTCACATAGGAGTTTCAAATTATTAGAGAGACCTAGATTTTCCTGTCTTTTCATACTAGGAGCTTCATTATCCCTTAAATATAAAGATATCTTAAGAACAGTGTGGAATTGTATGCTATTTTATATCTGGGAGCTGTGACATTATCTTCTTACTCACTCTGAATATAAATAATGTTTTAAAGAACTCACAGTGACATTGGTGTCAAAAAGCCACACTTTTCACTTCAGAAGTAACTGACCAACATCCAGGTGTGTTCAGGAACTTACATGACTTTCCACTCCATCTCCAATGCTCAAATTGTACCATTCATAGTACCTCAAAGCCATTTTACCCACCAGCAGTGGCCTGGACATAGCACTCCCCTGTTTGTTCACAACTACATCTTTCTTAACACAGCATATATCCTACTCTGCAAGGGGGTTATATTGAATTTACAAAAATTCTTGACACTATTTTGTAAAGAAAATGCCCGGCTGCTCAGCTGAGAGATTTCTAGACCTTCTCAAAAACGCACTTGTCACAAGAAGTCTCTGTAGGCATACCTATACATACACATGGTTTTCTAGCCATAGAGTTGAGAGGATAACAGTGGTTGCCCTGTGCCATGTTTTCCTTTTGCTCGTGTCTTAGCATTTCCATCACATACTTCTTATAAGATTCTCCATCCAGCTCTAGCTGTTAAACCTTTGCTATGTGGAATTCATTAGTAAATATGAGAACAGGGGAGCTGGAGATAAATATACCCCCTCCTCTGATTCAGTTCCAAAATTTCATGCTGTGACAACCTGTAACAAGGCAGTGCTGAGACCTGTCTAGAAAATGCTGATACTGTAATGAAGAACATTTATTTCACATGGTGCTTTCACTGCAGATAAGTATACTTATAAGAATTCATGTTTGAATTGTTAAAAGGAACCCTCTGATACTTGCTAAAATCCCAAATCCCAAACTTCTGCCAGTTAATGTTTTTTTTTCCCCTCAGCTAGAAGCTTAATGTTCTTTCAATACCAGGCAGGTGTTGTCCCAGTGGTTTTGGGCTGAGATTTACACCCATCTGTAATACAAGTCAGAGACAAAATAATCTAACTTCAAACAAAATCACCAGTACTTTAGAGAAAAAAAAATCAGAATTTTACTAAATTCAGTAGCATTCTTGGAAACAGTGGTTTCCAATAGTTAATCACGAAAGCACCTCTATTCTTCTAGCACATGTAAAGAAGATAAAGCAAATGTAAGTTATAGTAAAAAATGCAGTTTGAGAGGTGTTACTGGGCACAAAACACACTTCCAGCAGTGTTCAGAAAAATTTGAAAAAAATCAGTCATTCAGTCTACAGCCATTTTTTAGCACACAGTAAGGTGCTACATAATAACTATTACTTTGTAGATTTTCCTGAAATCTGTTCCCGTATAGAAACCAGTGAAAGTACAGCTTTAATAGATGCAATACTGGCTGAAGTGCTGAATAATTAGAGATAGCTGCTTTTTATCCCATCAGCAGAGAAGGAAAAAAGGGAAAAAAAGGAAAAAAAAAAAAGGGAAAAAAAGGGAAAAAAAGAAAAGGGGGGGGAAAGGGGGCAGCAGCTGGCCAGAGGATGTTATTTGCTGGGTCTTGCTTGAAGGGAAGGAGGATACCTGTAAAGACATGGTCATGCTTACCTCAAGACCACATATGCTCCAAGACTGACTGAGTTTTGAGCTTTGTATAGGGCAGAAGGCAAAAGCAAGTGAAACAGGCAGAGAAAAACATTTACGGAAAAGAGGGAAGGAAGAAGATAAGAAGTGGCAAAGCAGCAGGAAAACACATAAAGACTCAAAAAGGGACACGCAAAGAGAAGGAGGATGAAGTAGAAAAAAACACCAAACCAACCCAACAACCAGATCTCACAACTCTTGCTATCAGTTTTGGTCTTTACGATTGAAACTGATGAAAAGTCCTACTTTAGATATATAGCGAGAGGGAAGGAGGGAGAGGACAACAAGGGAACAGAAACATGAAGACTGTGTAGGAGATCAAGAACTGCAGCTGAGAACAACAATAAGAAAGAAGTAAGCTAGAACCTTTGATACACTCATGAAGAATGGAAAGCTATGCAGAGAAACCAAGCTAGCTCTGACACCGCTAATTTCAACCAGACATAGCTCTGACATGACTGTATTTCTCAAGGGACCCTCTTTGTGGGGCTTTATTATGCTAAACAGTTTTGTTGTTTTTGTTTAAAGGCAGCTGGGAAACATCAAACATGGTACTGCTTTGGTTTAGTCTCACAATTTTCATAATGTTGCAGTTTTGATGACAGATTCTAACACTATATTGGACTCAATTTCTTGTAGTTTAATTTAGATGCAGTTTTATCAAATTTAACACTGTTGAGTGAACGTCAAATCACGCAGCTTTTGAGAAAAGTGGACAGAATGTTATTCAGCTTGATGCTTTCAATGGGAAAGGAACAACCAGAAGATTCAAGCACTTCATAAGACTGTTAGGAGAAAGAGGAAGATCAAGTTGAAAAAAATATCCTTCCTTTCTTTTTACTGTGGTTTCAAAAATGCCACAGAACTTTGTGGAAATACAGCACCCCAAACATTTAAGGTTCTCCTAGGGTGATCCAGAGATGATAATGAGGAACAACTTTGGGAACAAATCCAGTGTTAGATATTTCTTAATTTAATCCTTAATAAATATTATTTCTTACTAGATTTTCCAGAAAATACCGTTCCTTAAAACCCTGGAGAAAAGAAAGAAGAAAGATCTAGAAAAATATGATTCTTCAAGAAAAGACATTTGTTGTTAAGAATTTTGTGTGCTTATATATATATATCTTAAAATTAGAATGTCAGCACACAAAACTAAATTTGGTGGGCGGCCAGAAGTGGCTCCTGACCTAGAAGAGCAGGGAGGAAGGAATATATTATAATAATATAGTTACAATTAACTATGTCATTAAAAATTCCAAAACAAACCTCTAAAGAATGCAAGGTAATTGTGAATTGACTCATCATCAGAGTAAATTTATTGGACTATCTGTAGCAAAATGGTTGTTTCACTAAAACTACGCATATTTAACATCACCTCACAAAAAAAGTGCAATATAGGTATAATTAAAACTAGTATTGATATATTTCTGTCCTCAATTAATACAGGGGAGCAGTATCTGTAGAGAGAAAGAATAAGTAAGAAACTGTTTTACAACAGATATTTAATAAACAGAAAATAAATTCCTTACCTCTTGGTATCTAGCAACTCCACCATTAACTGCTGCATCAATTACCCCATTTAGACACATTGTGAGAGGGTTAATATTTTGCATCTGTCGAGTTTGACACTGAGTAATCAGTGTTCTCAGCTGCTGATTCTTATTTTCTAAGACTTCAATAGCATTCTCAAGGGGACTCATTTCCACCTGAAAGGGGAGTGAGGAACATTGCAAACATACTTAATCTTCAGTTGAAAGACGAAATATAGTATTTTTTTTTATTTCTTAAAGGAAAATTAAGTTACTAGAGTATTGGGGCAGAAAAAGCTCTTCTCACCTGAACTACATTCTCTGAGTGTACACTGTGAGCACAGAGAGAATTAATTTTGTCATGTAATCAAGGACCAAAATAAACAATTGTCCCTTTCTTGTAGATTGATGACCTGACCTTGAGAGATACTCAGCCCTTGCTGCAAAACACATACTTCAGCCTGTGGTGGAACTCTTGGAATTCCATGCAAAACTGTCCTTGGTAACTTTACCTTAATTGGGCTTGAGGTCAGGGAGAGCTTTACCGTGCTTAAGTGCACAGAGCAGAGCTTAAGTATGGGCGAGTTAGTTCCCTCGCCCACAGCAAAGTCAACAATTAGACATTAAGGATGAAGAGTCTGAATGTAAGCTCTGAGCTAAGATGATAATCAAGTTATAGTCAAGGACAGCCCTTGAGCAGGGTGTGCCTGTCCTCTCTGGAGAGTGAGGAAGCTTTTCTCACAGGTAGCATGAACTGCAGGAAAAGTGAAAAGCTAAGCCGTGGGAAGAGCAGAGGCCAGCAGCTGCCATATTTTACCAAAACATACAAGCACAAATCTGAGTCATGATCTAGTACATGCCCAGAAAAATTATTACAGTTAACTTTTGGAAATGGTGACTATAATGGTAACATGGTAGTAATCTGAGAAACTTCGTAGAAGGGGTCATATTAACCTAGTAACAACTCAGTAGGAGTCAACTAACAAAATTTCTCATGTCACACACAATATTTTGATTTTTACTAAATTCCATCATTTTTTTTATGGGAGAATATAAGGATGGTGAACAAATGACATTTTGTTGCCATTATGAAAAAAAAAACACAACAGAGTTTTAGAGAAAAACAGTTGTACAATGGTATCCCTATATTTAATAGGACTATTGTAAGATTGGCTTTGACAGGAAGGAAATAGTTACAGATGTTATACTCCTGGGCTCAACAACTAATCAATTATTTAGAGATCTTTACATGAGGAGCACTCCTCCAAATACATTTGAAACGTATTTAAGGATTTTCTAAGAAATATAACAAGAAGGAAGGCGAAGAAATTACAATGTGTCAGTACCAGATTGCTACATTAGACCCCAGTCCCACAGGTTCTGCGTAGGCACACTTCCCTGCCCATGCTGAGACCCAGAACTTCAATAGAACTCCAAGCAGACACAGCGACATACCCATATGGCATTTATTATAGCACAGGAACTTGGATAATGTTTACTTTTCAAGAATACTCAAAGATATGTTAAGCTATAGATATTCTAAATATTAAACGTTACTTCGTGCTGAGTTTTAAGAAGGTAATTTGCTGACATTAAATGTTGCCTTTGGCTGCCCATTATTGTTCTCAACTTTGTTCCTCAACTATTTGGATGAATCATAATGGGTGGTTCTTAATAATACTTTTCAAGATAAAAGAAGCCAGACAACTGAAAATACTTTGTAAATAAATGTGTTGTAGCCAGCTTGAAAACTTGATCAAAGAAATTACATATGGTAATAAATCTTATAAATAAATCAAATAACATATGGATAAGGAAATAAACCAACCCACAATAAATATTGCAATCAGTCTTATACTTACTACTTCACGCTTTTCCACTTCAAACCAGCGAGATATTCCAGGTAAGCTCTGCACCAAGATGAGTGTGGTTCTCTCCACCCACAGACTCTACAATACAGAAAACAAATTTATTTTCCTAATTTGCCTCTATAGTTTTCTTAATTATTCTCAGTTTTCTTTATGAATACTTCCATTTAAGTAACAGTACTCGTTAAAAAAGTATTAACATCCAAATTTCTACTGAAATATCTACCCCAGAAACCTATGGCATTTACTTTTCTCCTTACTTTCTAGGACCTACTACTAAGCAGTAATTTCTGTTGATTCCTCACTCTTAAACATAGTATTATTCTATCTTATATGTTGTCCCCTAATCTCCAAAAATCACTCACAACTAAATTAGCATTTTAACATTTCCTTTCCAAGATAAAAGTCTGAGAAGGGCGAGACATGAGAAGCAGAACAACTTACAGATCACATAGAGTGACCAGCTCTCCTCTGTGAAGTCCTGTTTGGGGGTCTACAATGGATGGCTGATGCGATACTCAAATATACTATTTGTGCAAGAGGTTTGTAAAATGACTAATCAACGCATATGGTAGCAATTACACAAAATATATATAAGCTGTACAATTAAAATAAAGCCTTAAGCTTGAGTTAGAGGACAACAGTGACTTAATTTAGAAGATTTGTTACCCTTACATTTCTTTCCTCTAACTTTATAACAAATTATTATGGGATAATTCTCTTTGTGTGTCTGAATAACAGAATATATTCTGTGTCAGGATGTTTCTCATGGGTCAGAATTAAAATTAAACCAGAAGAATGTAAGATGAATTTTCAGAGTGACATTTTTATTAGGAGGAACAGAAGTTATTTACCTATTAGGGAAGAAACTATTTCTCTTTTCTGAGACAATCTCTAAGTTCAGAGGTACTTTTTAGTCTTGATAGCACCGGAAGAGAACATTATGCTGCAGTTTAGTCAAAACTGTCTCTCCCTTCCTCCAGGGAGAAATAACTATCCATACCCCAGATTACCTACTTAACCATGTTTTCCCATCTGCTTTACAAACTTCTCTGGAGGCTACACTGCTGTCTCCAGTTCTGCTGCCTTTATATCACTGATGCAAAAACAAATGGGTACTTTTTTCTCTCATATTCCCATATTTTTTCATATTATTTTAATTAAAATGAGAAGCAAAATAGTCAGACCTGAGCTACCACCTACTCTAGAGAATTTCTTACACCACACTCAGTTGAATAACACAACTGTAGATGATGTTTCAGTATCAGAACTATCGTTGATGTTACAAGTAAATCCACAGGCCCAGCAATTTGGGAAAGTGCATGATAATTTACCTTGAATTCATTTTCCTTGTCCTTGGTCCCTTTGTGAAATGGCCTGTCATAACGGAATCGCCAGATGTGATTTACTTTGTAAAAGCTCTTGATGTTATCAGGAATGCCGTCTCTCTGCAGGACTTCCTGATTTTCTGGAATTGGTGTCACTGCATAAATCTGCAAATCTATATGTAAAGAGTTAAGGCTATCCCACTGCATTCAAAATTAGCAAAGCATATTGAGTCCTGAAGCATGACAGAAGAAAAACTTTTTAAAAAGTGTTTAACATGAGATACTTCTAGATTATTAATGGCTTGGCAAAGAAACCTTGGAAATTTTTTGATAGCTTGGGATTTCTTTGTACTGTTTTGCTGAAAAATTTGTATTTATTTTTGAAATAGAGCTACTTACATGGAATAGTACAAGGAGTAAAGGAATTTAATAAAATATATTCTTAGATACAATATGTGATACCATGCTGTATTGTAAGAACTTGAAATACTGTAACTTGAACTAACACACTATTATCACAGCACGGATAGTTCTACAAGTATTTTTGGCTAACATAACAGTCTTAATAACCTGTCAAGGAATTTTCAAATAAAATCAACAATTACAAAAAAAATAATCCAAATATCATGGAGTGACTGGGACTAATTGCAGGGGAATTCTAACCTACCATTTATTTCTGTGGAGGCACATTGTGATTGGCTATAGGTGTACCTACGTTTTTTAAAAGCATGAAAGCCGTAACTTTAGTGTATGGGTTTGTGATTACGTGGATACACTGTGCTTCTGCCTGAAAGATGGTCTCATCTGGCTGATTAGCATGTTGCATAGCAATGGCATGTGGGAACTCATTCAACATTCGCTGCTGGAAGGCCTCCAGCCTTTCATAGTCATGTCCTCGGCAAACAAATTCTTTATTCTGAGCAGAAGAAGAAGAAAAAAAACACAAGAGCAAGTTATATGGAAATAATTTGGTCTCATTAGACAGATCCAAACATATGCTCTTAAATATAGACATTCTGGGCAATTTTTACATCATTTTAAGAAAGAAAAAATAAAAAACAAAAGGAAATAATGAAAATAAGAAATCTAGAAAGAGCAAGTTGCTTAGAAGAATGAAATTTTACAATATAAAGTATGTTTTTTTCCAAAAGTCTGGAAAAATCAAATTATTATACTTCAAGCTTTAATAAAAATCTGAAGGGAGAAATTGTTCTTATTGGATTAAAGTATGTAACTAACATAATAGATCAGATCAGATTGTATAAAATATGTAAAAAAAATACAATGCAAGAGTCAGTTAAGACAATGAAATGAAAGTCCTTTCCATGAGGAACTAGGGAACTTTGAAGTTATACAGTTCTGAAGAAAACCAATGCATAAGAAAATGGTAGAATCCAGGCATATCATGCCATTTGCATTATCCTCTAAATAGCTATGAATTAACAGCCTGGTAAATTAAAATTATCCCAGTTTTGCAATATGAATTAAAAAAATACTCCTGCCTCCAAGACAGTTTCCTTTACCTGGAGGCCCACTATGAGCTTTTATGTTCCTGAGATTGTACAACGTTAATGGAGATATAACATAGAATCTACATTAAACATGATATGCCTGGATTTGGAGTAACTGTTGGAACTAGTCACTGAACATGGTGGTGCTGAGGGCTTCCTGTAGCAGCTGACAGCACTTTTTGGTTTGATTCTGCCTGCACACATTTGAAATTAGGCAATATCTTAACCATTTTTCTAAAGCCACTGTTAAATGAATTTCCTTTTAAAATCTATATTAGAAACTTCTAAAAAGTCACTATTAATGTGTTCGTCTTGAAGCAGGTTTAGACAGAAACAGTTGTCTTCATAGTGTCTTGACAACAGAGACAAGAAGAATTGAACTCTGAGGGCCTGGGCTTTCATGGGAATTGCTACAAGAAATCAAGTGCAATACTGTTATTGTGCAACTACAAATTAAAATGTGAAAGCTTTGTTCTGCAACTTTATTCTTTATTCCTTCTATAGCAAACACAACCAGACTGCTTAAAGGAGTTACAAACTGCTTTGCTGTAAGAATAACTAAATAACTAACTAAATAAAATGCAGTAAGTTTTGAGATGTTCCTCATTGGTGCTGCAAGCATAGATCTGTGCTACGTACATTTAGCTTGGTAAACGCATAAATACTTCCTGGGCAGATGCATAAGCAGTGAAAGACCTACAGGTCTGAAAGTGCTGCATCATTGCGCAACTTTTCCCAGTTCTTTTTATTCACCATTTGAGGTATTTTTAGTAATTTAAACTTTACATTCTAATTAATGTTTTCCAATTTGTTTATACAGATGTTATATTCAGATGACTACTAGATAGTATCAAAAAGTACGTGCCCATCAGACTCTTTTTGTGCATTGCTTTTAAGGGGGGAGTCTCCTGCTACATTTAGCATTTGGAATTTGTCATTTTCCCCACCCCAAAGGCAAAAAAAAATTAGATTTTTTAGGCCTCCACCACACAGAGGAAGTTCCTTCATCACTTATTTGAATTACCATAGGAAGAGGAGCTTGGATTACAATTGCAGCGGCTCCATGAATAAGATGGATTCTGTTCTCTTCCCAAGGTGACAGTCAATGCCGCTAAACGGCTGCGGACCGAGGAAGAGGGGAAGAGGGTAAACACAACTGTCATTTTCAAAGGCACTTCAGTAACTTCAGAATCCAAGATTAATGTTCAAGGGTAACTTTATGTATCTTGTCAGACTTAGTACACTGGTAATCAATGAAACTCAGCATGCTGAATTTCTAAGTCATCCAAAAAAAAAAAAAAAGATAAAAAAAAAGGAACTTGAGAATCTCATTACTTATATATGATACATTACTGATGTCCCACTACTGAAGATACCTTTTCTGACAGCATTCTCAGGGACCACCAGCAGAAGCAGGATAGGATGAATGAAACAAACTACCATGAAAAGTGGAATTGTGGAATAATATAGGTGTATGTTTTCCAATGGAAACATTAAGTTTATGTGGGACTCTGGAAGCCTAGCATTTTTCTTTCCGCTACACAGCTTTTCTTAACCCTGAAAACATAAGGATAGTTCATTAATTACCACAAAGCATTCCCTGTTTCTCATAGGATAAGAATTTGTATATGCTACGATCAAGTTCTCACATAAATATCATAATTTGATTGACAGCAGGAATTCCAGAATTACTCCATTCTGTTTAATTCACTTACTCTCAAGAAGAATGGGAACTTTTTCCCGTAAAAGCCAACTCTGAAAAATTCTGGCTCCAAACGCTGTTGATCCATAATTTTATCATACAAAGATGCTTCCATCATCTACGTGAGATTGATAAGAAACACAATTAGTCTTTTTTGAAAACATATTTTTACCTTAAGCTATCACAAAAGGGAGGGTCTTTCAGCACACTGCTCTGGAGTACTCGAATTGCAGTGCACTTCTGAGCAACAGAAAGGACATCTAGAAGACTCTGAATGCATCAGATTAAATAATTATACCTCTTAATGACCTGAAAATTTCCAAGGATTAAAAAAAAAAAAGGCTTTTAAATATAAAGTGCCTAAATCAAAGGGGTAAAATACTTGATTAATGACAACATGCATAGTTCTTGAATGAAAAATGGAAGTAATAGAAATGCAGTTTGAAACATATGACCCAGTAATTCATTAATCATCCAAACACATGGCAATAATGTGGTCAGTTTAGTCAGCAAAGTCCAATTTCCATATTTAAAAGGGTTGTATCTAAATCATACCAGATTCCAACGATTTAAGCATCTGAGTTCCCTTAAAAAATCTCACAATAGCAATTAACATCACTTTTGATTGATACACCCTACTTTTATTTCACTCAAAACACTGACACAAAGTGATCTTAATTTCAAAGCCCCCTTTTTCTGATGTTATTTCATCAAAGCATTCTCCGTTCATAAGTTTTTAATACTGGGAAAAAAACCTCATTATTAGCTCTATTTTAGGTAATTTTAAGTTATGCAGACAGCTATTTAATGTGTACATGATATCAATAGCTGCCTAGTCATGTTGCTGTGAGAAATCCCTGCATCTCCATTTTTGGATTAACATAGGTGGCACAGATATATAGTAGAAAAATATTTCCTAATTCAAACACAAAAGACATTAAATGCAATTAATTAAACATGTGTAAACTAATTATTTTATTCACATGATGATAGTCAGTTTGCTATTGCTTATAGGATTCTGCCATTGGGATATATAAAGATCACAGGGAGTCCTGCCACATAGCTCTGTATTGAGAATTTTGCATCATGCTGTTAAGCAGTTCTGGATTAAGTATACTTCAGCCATTCCTAACACCAAGCATCCTACACGTACAGCAAACTTAAAAAAGGAAGCTGTAATATAAAATTGAATCCATCAGATGCAGACAAGAAAAGGGAAAACTGAATAAACTTAAAAATACAGTGTCAGATAGAATCAAAAAAGAAACAATGCTTAAGAGTTCTAATAAAAATAAGGGAAGGAACACTGTGCCAGGAAAGATTCATTTTGGCTGTATGATATTAAACAGACCATAATTTTAAGCAGTAAATAAAAAAAATTGGAAAGGCATATGCTGCTTGTTGCAACATCTTTGCTCACAATTAAAAGTGCAGATACATCACTGCTCCTAGCGAATGACTGCATAGGGGACATTCCCTGCATAAACCACAGGGAATCATGGAAAGTGAATTTGTAATACAATTTTTCTGCATAAGCATGCACACAAAAGGCGTGCTGTACAGCTACAAACATTGCAAGATCATTTGTTCTCCCATTTTCCTTCAAAAAGCTCACAGTCGTTTTTTATAATCTTTATTGTAGAAAGAAAAAAAAAAGCTAAAAAATAAAGTGTACAAACCAAACCTAAGGAGAATTCCATTCAAATTTAATTTTCTAAGTGTTATTTTATAATCCAAACTAAAAAGCTTTTCAATCTCTGATTGATGAAAAGTACTCAGGTACATTACCCTCATCTTGCTGAGGTTTCTGTAGTCATAGTAGCTCTCGTACTGTTCTGCAATTTTCCTGCATAAGATAATGCCATTTTCCCAACACTGCAAGCAAGTAAAAGATGTTCAGTAATTTCAAAGCAACTGTTTGACAATTTGTGATTTATTAGTGATCTATTCTTTCTAGAGTAAGTCATACTTCCAGGAACTGAAACTACTTGAACATATTGTCCGCTAGCAATAATGGTAGCTGCTAAGTAATACTGATGAATTCTTTGATGGATCAAAAAATATATTTCGAGACTTATTTAATAAATTATTCTACAGGACTATCACTACACAAAATATAAGTCATTGCAAGAGTGATAGATACTTATTTTGATACTACATATGAGATTGATTCAACACAGTATGATTTTTACATTTTAAAATTGTATTCTTAACGTACCCTCCTTAATTTTTGTAGATTGGAAAATATTTTATTGCACCATATTAGTTAAATTCTATAAGCTGATTACAGAATTTTTTGAAAAAACTGATGATCAACATGAGTTTGATTACATTTACTCAGCTCACATGAATATTACACTAGCTACACAAAATTACAATGAATTGCTTGTTTATCTGCAAGATAAATCATCACACAAAGTGTATATAAAATTCTAGACTACGGGTTAATTACTCTTGCTTAATTCAGAATAAACATTCTCAGTGATGACAATGAACTGATCCCCAAAACCCATTCCTTTTTTGAGATTCTGCAATTGCTATTCTCAAGGATGCAACGTGATTTAGAAGGTGTAAACACAGTCTTTATAATCCAGGCCCCTGAATTTTTTTCCCCTCACTTGGTCACTAAGTGAATTTCATCAGTTTTATATGGCTCCTTTTCACTACCATTAAAATGGGGGGAAATTATATTATCTTTTATAAAGTGCTTTGACAGTTACAAAGCGAATTGCTACACAAGTGCAAATTATTGTCACACGTAAGTGTAGGATTTCTAGGATACAAATGCAGGATTAGAAGAAACCTACTGTGTCGCTAAGTAACTGCTTAATCAGGCAATGACAAATACTTCCCCTTTATATGAGAAAAGTCTGCAGCCCTGGAAGTAATATCCTAAAATGAATAAACTATCCTTTTGAGATCCACTCACTAAAATAGGACTATTTTACCTTTCCCCTATCAAAGTTTTGAATGATGGTCAGATGGAGACACTCTTTACGTTGCCACTCCGTTTGCATGGGGTAGTTGAGGAATTCTCTCAGTGGCCGATCAGACCATTCCAAGAGCTCATCGTACAGCAGGAGCGTGTAGGCAGCCTCTGCAAGACAAATTATAGCGTGGTGCTTATGAACACCAAACACATACGCAGCCAAACCAAGTACACAGAAATGTGAGTGCTCCTGATGAGATGTGCTTTTTTAATGGGTAATTGATTTATTTCAACTATAAGACAGATGGTGATTCTGGTTTTGGATAGTTACTATCTTCAGCCAGAATAAATTCATTTTACAATTTTCACACATTAATTAAAGTGGAGTCACTGGGACAGTTGCTGGTGTCTGACAATACAAAGGGGACAGAGAAATTAAGAAACAATTTCCTGCTTAGCCCTAGTCTTTCCTATTGCTAAGGAGAAACTCTCAATGGCTCTGCTGTCTGAAAAAGGGAACAAGGACAGGAGGATGAGGAACATCAGTAGGGAAAGAGGAAAGAAGATAGACAGGACTGTGGACACAGTCTGAAAGAGAACAGGGCTGGGAGGGAGAGAGAGAGGCAGATCTCTGCTTAATAGACACTATTCCTTCCATAATAGAAATAAATCCCTCATAGCCGAGCCTTATTTGGAAGGAATCAAAGCTGTTGCTGCTCTCTGCTCAGCAAACCATGTAGTAATCTTTAGATCATGGTAGAAATTATATAGGAATATAAAACTTATCAGTATTATTAGTATAATAATTAGTATAATACTAATGCTTATTAGTATTATTTTTACTTTACTCAGAAACAGTACACTAAAACTAATATTAAATGAACCTCTCTATTGCCGTCAGACTTTGGACGGTTACAAAACATCAGAATGACTACTGGCTATGACAATTCAATTTGGCTACTGTGCATATGCATTATTGCTTTCCAGGTTAGTGTCCACAGTCTATTTTCCACTCACAGGACCACTTCATGTAAGTCAGTACAAAGATGGCCATGTTCTGCAGATGTACTGCACTGGAGAAGGAAGTTGCTCAATGGACTTATTTTATTGCAGGTTTTATAGATTGTACGCAAGGCAAAAAAAAAAAATCTATAAAGTACTAAAGTATTTTTTATGCTAAGGTAAGTTTGCCCCAGACAACTATATCCTACTTCTGTCTCTGCCATATGAGTTCTCATAAGACGGAAGACTAAAACCAAACTCTACAGAGTTTTTCCCAAAAGTAGTGTACCTCTTATGTGTCCAGCTTAAGAACTTGTGGATGAAAAACCATCACAGCAGCAGATGTTTGTAGGAGAGAATGCTTTGAATCCCAGTGTTGTAAAGTGCTAAGCACGGTGCAAGATGCTGCTGCACTGCTACACATATGTGCAAGGGAGACGGCTGAAGTTGCACAGACAATCTTAATTTTTGCTTCACGCAGCTTTCATGCTGCTTGACTGGTAACATCCTTTGTCATATTTTCAAGCTACAGTTTGGTACCCAAAATATGCAACACATTCATATAAAATTTTTTAAAAATCCATGAAATTGATAACAACAAATCATTCAAAATCATATGGAAGCAAGATAGCACAGTATAAATACATGTCAGGATAGCTCACTATGACCCTTCCTTTCCAACTTGGCACCCAAGTCCCTCATTTTAACAGATTTTTGTCTACAATGTAAATAGATTTTTTTTTTTAATTTATCATAAATGTATATAGAAGGTTTCTAAAATAAGAATGACCATACTGGACAAGGGGTCTGAGGGGTCCCTCTACCCTGCCTCCTGGCAGTAGCCAGCATAACATATAATATATTGGTACCTTTGGGAGAGGTCTGTAACTATCGGCTGGGCATCAAAACCATAAGGAGAGATAAACAGGGTTGACTCACAATGTGGGAATTTTAATTTCTACAGGAAAGATTAAAAAACCTAAACATTTCTAAGATGGACAGATACAAAGACAATCTCATTACACTTCTCAGGTGACTAAGGGGACACAAGATGAATCAGTGCATTTATGTGCTTCAGTCTCAAGAGTTACATTTATAGCTGTAACTGAGTACAGGTTAAAGAAAGACTTAAAGCTAAGTTTTATATTATTTGTATTGCAAAGGACTTTTTTTTTTTTTTCAGAGGATTATTAGAGACAGTTCTGTAAATTATTCTATGAAAGGAGGGAAAAATTATTTCAAGGGCAAGCTGGCTTCATCCCTAAAATGAAACTATGCAGTTAGCAAATTAATGGTGCAACGTGTGGGAACACTGCTTAACTAGCAAACTTCTTTTCATACTCCCATGCACTTTAGATCAGCTGATTTCCAAAAGGTCTGTGTGTTTTCACTGATTGATAAGGGAAGGCAATAGACTACGTAAGTCTGTTCGCCAGTGGAAATACTGCCTATCTCAATGCCACGGGTGTGAGACTATTCTTCCTTAAGGCTCTCATGGCAAAAAGAAAATAAAAAAAGTCTTGTGGAATCTACCATGGCAGAGAAGGCAAAAATCACACATGTTAATAATAAATCTACAGGAAATATAACAAAGTCCTGGAAATAATAGTGTTTAAAATAAGAATGGATGGCAAAACAATTAAACAGTTAAAAAAAGTACATTCATATTACTGTTGAAGGTAAACTGGACACATATGACCATCGAATGCGTAAAGAGAACTCAACATCACTTAAAGAGTTACTAAGATCTGTTATGTAAGATCAGGAAATGAACAGTTTGGCACAAAAGCCGGCTGTGGCAAAGATACTGCTTGATAATCAAAACTCTATTGTGACTCACTACTGCCAGGTCACATGAGGAATTAAAATTTATCTCCTTAACACATCTGGTGACCTAGTCTACACTTTAAAACCACAAACTGCAAAGGCATTGTGGAAATTCCAAGTGGGAATCTTTCATCTGGATAGCAGAAAAGTATAAGGAAATCTGCTGTGGTGGTAGGTACCTGTAACCTGTTTACTAGAGACCTCCAGCCAACTAATCTGCTTTTAAGAAGTAAAATGTCTGTAGAGATTCTGAACACATGCAGTTGCAATTGCAAACACTGGGGGAAAGATGGAGGTATAATAAGGTCAGTTAAATATTTTGGCAAAAAAGATTCTTTAATTTAAAGAGATACTGATTTTATCTTCTCCAGCAGTTATTGATGGCATATAGTTTCATAAATGAAGTGACTTTATGTTTTATAAACAACAACCATGTACATAATCTTCTAATTGCTTCGTTTAAAAGAAAAGTATATAATCACAGATACTACAGAATAGACTTATATAAACTTCCTCCAAACTTTACTCGTCTTGGGTGAAGAATGACCGTATCACACATTTATTGCTAGTGTGTATCAACAGTAATCATTTACATTCAACATGGCACAGCAAATAAAGTTGTGGGGCTGAAAAACAGCCATATTTTGAGAGAGATTAATTGGGCAAGGAAACCCAGCTGTTTCCTGGGTCGCTGTGTTCTGCACTGAGGATACAGCATAGGGGTTTGCAAAAGACTGCAAATCATGGACCAGTCCTAAATATCTTTTTGTAGTTCGTACTCAATTACCTGTGAAGTTTTGTGCTTTCAGATGTAGGTCATAGAGCTTATGAATATAGCGAATATACATCTCTTCCTTGTTCAGTTCAGTCTTGTAAAAATTCTGCAATAAAATTGAATTTTGAAGGAAATGCAGTAGTTAATAAATATATGACAGAAGACATAATGCTCTAGAAATAAATTAACATTTTTGAAAGTTTCACATATACAAAGTCATTACAAAGAACTGCAGTAATAAGAAATATTAAGAAACAGTAAACAGAAGAGTAATTTTTCAGTAGGCAAGTTAACAAGATCCTAAATGTTTTTTTATTTAAATTCTCATAGAACATGAGAAGAACCAGATAGAACTGAAATCTGATGGTTCTTTCTTTATAAATACCAATCCATCCAAAAAGTGAACCCATACATCCTTACTTCGGCCAATTAACATTCTGCTGAAAGCTGCATGTGATTTGAAAATATTGACAGCACTCAGACTTTTGTATTAATATTTTAACAAAATATCTACTGCCCGGTAAGTCCACTCTTCCTTCTGTTGTAGCAAAATGCCCGAAAGATTTTGGTAGCTTTATGAAGAACTATTCAGTATTGTAAACAGCAAAATTCTGAATGAAAAATGTGAATTCTTCACCCTTAACTGATGCTACGAACTAGTAACTGATGCATAAATATGGCACTGTATGATTGAAATATGCGAAGTTGCACTCTAAAGTGATACCCAGGACAAAATTTCTAGAAGTGGCTAAAGATTTTGGGGTGTATAACTGCTATTTGCTGTTACATTGATAAAGTATGGAATGCAGCATCAAAACTCTTTATTCAAAGGATCCATTATGTTGCATGCCCTAAAACACAGTATGAAAATGTTATAGGGAGAGGAGCATAACCCTATAGCACTGTTCACAAGTATTTCCATGATTACTATGGACATGCAGCTACAGTCCCCCTGCTAGCCACACTTACCGTTCAGGATAATCTACTCTGGTTAATGAAAGTTTATAGGACAGAAGAATCTACCATTGGCCCCCATTAGCAATTAACAATTTCTATTCTATTATTTAAATAAATTATTATTATGATCTCTAAGCAAGCGGTCAACATTTTTCCCCTATTGTACAGTATTCTTATTCTGTACCACTGTTTCCTAAACTGTATTATCATCAGAGAAAGGTAGGAGGAACATTATGAAAATATCAAAATAAAAACTCTATAGAGAAAATATTTTTTAACTGACTTGAGAAAATGACTAGATATCAATAGCTCTGTAATGAAATGCCTGTTTTAGGCCACCATCTGCCTTTATAATTAAAGACATCTCTTATCCTCCCACAAGGTATAGATCAGGAACATATGCATCTCTTTAGAAGAGATAAAGAAAGAATATCTGTTTGTATGTTCATATTTACCTGTCTGAAAAAAAACTCCATAATCTACAATACAGAATTGTGAGCAATAAAGCATAAAGATTAAGACAAAATATGGCACTGAACTGCAGTACTAGACTTCTTGGCTCTTACCCCTAAGCACTAAAGGCTGCAGTACTTGCACAAGTCTGAACTGCACAGATCAACTGGTTCTTCTCTGAGGCTCAGCTCTGATAACATCCAGTTGGTCTGTAATGCAGACCACAGCAGGACAACTCAGTCACAGCTCAGGAAATACATCATGCTAATAAAGGTGTCATGATTTTTCAACAAACTATTTCAAGATATAGACTGCAGCAGATGTAGTCTTCAAAAGGCGACACAATGTAAAAACTAGACTTTACCAATAAATAAAGACTTTTCCTAAGAAAAAGCAGCTTGAAAACAACATTCAAACAGGCAATGTGGATATATTCTACTGAAATTGCATGATGTCATATGCCAGTGCAGAGCATCACAGGAAAAGCTCTTTCTAAATAGAAAATACAATTTTGAATGAATAGAATCTGAAATATCAACTCAATATCAAACCCCAGTGAGGACCAGAGGTGCCTGAGAAAAAATCCTCAGTGAGTTACCAAAAGTTATTTAATATACTTCATAGAATCACAGAATAGTTTTGGTTGGAAGGGACCTTCAAAGGTCCAACTTCCCTGCAATGAGCAGGGACATCTTCAACTAGATCAGGTTCCTCAGAGTCCCATCCAACCTGACCTTGAATGTTTCCAGGGACGGTGCATCTACCACCATCTCTTTGGGCAATCTGTTCCAGTGTTTCACCACCCTCAATGTAAAACATTTCTTCCTTATTCTAGTCTGAATCTACCCTCTCTTATTTTAAAACCATTACCCCTTGTCCTATCTCAAGAGGTCCTGCTAAAAAGTTTGTCCCCATCCTTCTTGTTAGCCCCCTTCGAGTACTGAAAGGCCTTAATAAGGTCTCCTGAGAGCCTTCTCTTCTCCAGGCTGAAAGAGCCCAATTGTCTCAGCCCTTTCCTTACAGGAGAGGTGATCTATCCCTCTGATCATTTTTGTGGCCCTCTAGCCCCCTTCGAGTACTGAAAGGCCTTAATAAGGTCTCCTGAGAGCCTTCTCTTCTCCAGGCTGAAAGAGCCCAATTGTCTCAGCCCTTTCCTTACAGGAGAGGTGATCTATCCCTCTGATCATTTTTGTGGCCCTCCTCTGGACTGGCTCCAACAGGTCCATGTCTTTCCTGTGCTGAGGACTCCAAAGCTGGTCACAGTACTCCAGGTGGCGTCTCATGAGTGCAGAGTAGAGGGGTAGAATCACCACCCTTGACCTGCTGGCCACACTTCTTTTGATGCAGCCCAGGATGCGGTTGGCTTTCTGGGCTGCCAGCACACATTGCTGCTTCATGTTGAGCTTCTTATCCACCAACACCTTCAAGCCCTTCTCCTCAGGGCTGCTCTCAATCCATTCTCTGCCCAGCCTGTGTTTGTGCTTGGGATTGCTGTGACACAGGTGCAGGACCTTGCACTTGGCCTGGTTGAACTTCATGAGGTTTGCATGGACCCATCTCTCAAGCCTGTCCAGGCCCCTCTGGGTGGCATCCCGTCCCTCCAGCATGTCAACCACATGTGAAACCTACAGATAATCCAGAAGGTGGGGAGAGTAGGAAAAAAATGTTCCTATCTTCTTTTATCTGTGTTATTGGTGCTGGTGCATACCCCTTCTACATATTTCATGATGTGGCATAATGTCAGTTAATTTGATAACTTAGTTAAGTTAGACAATTCTATTTTCTGGAAGAACATCATATACCTCTATGGCAAAACAACATAGAAGTTCTGTTTTCATGCCAACCAGTCCTCTTATCTTTGGAATCAGAATACTTTCAAAGTAGTGGTGAAGAAATGAAATATTGCTTCCTCCTCTGTACTTCAAATAATTTTAACATTATACATTCCTCTAATTACTCGTTGGATGAAACATCTTTTGAGATGAAAACCAGTTCATTCATCATATGGGCAAGAAAATGTCTTAAAATTTGTGTGCTACTTCTGTAATTGAAATTTCCATTTCAAAATTTAGCATCTGTTGTTTCTGGGGTGTGCAAATAGTATTACATTTTTTCTGAACATTGTTAGGATATGAAATCTGCCTTAGTCTGTAGTAGTCATTGAAAATCCCATTAAAAAGTACTATGGTGTTTGGGGGTTTTAAATATTTCATTTTCTTTTCATGCAAATCTTGGATGATTTGCTAATAATAGTTAAAAAACTTCTTAGGGATAGAGTGAAAATTACCCAGGTGCTTTACAGAATTCAGATCATGCCAGATATTCTGACAGAAAGCCAGCTGCTCTATGGCTACATAGTAAACATGATCCCTATTTAGAGAGCAGTATTTTCCTACTGAAGGAATCCTTTATTCTCTTATGTGTAACTGCTACTTAGAACTGATATCAAATTGTTTCACTGACGTCAAAAATGCAGAATTACAAGTCAGCTTATTCTGTTTTTTTCCCTGGCTAAAAATATAGCTTTCCAAAACATACAACAAGAAAATGGAAACTTCCCAAGGTTAACAGAAGTCAACAAACTTGTCAGTAGAAACTGGCCTAGAACCAAAATGCATCTGGTAAACAAAAATGAAATCTTTTTCATACTATGAATATGCATTGTTGGTGTGTTGTAATGATGATAACATGACAAGAGGAGGCCTTGAGCAGCATTTCTGGCTCTTCTGTTGGGAAAAGAACAGATAGTCTGCAGTCTTCAGAAGATACGCCATATTATAGTTTATAAGAAGCAACTTGTTTCAGTTGGGGAATTTTATTGGGTTTGGGGAAGGAAGAAAAGCTTGCTTGTTTCTATGAACTCAGAGACCAATTAAACTTGGGAAATACTTTGGTAAAGTTTATCCACTATGAAGAGACTGAAAATTGAATAAAGCAGTATTAGAGATCTCTCAGAGCTCAACTATAAAAAGCCAGAGAAGACTAATTCCCCACTGTATCAATTTCACCCGGAAAAAAAAAAAATCAATGATCCTAAGTGCAGTATTATTCTGTCAACTTCCACTCAAACTGCATGAAGAAGCAAAGTACCTCCCATTCAAATATGTAGCTGTATATTAGAAAATACTCAACTGAAATCAGCATGGGAAAGAAAAATATCATACAAACCAAAAGGCTAACAGTGCAGCCAATCTTTTTGCCATCCACTTCTCCCATTTTCATGCAGTCCCTAAAACAGAAAGTAATGAAAGTCAAAAAGAATTATGTTTATCCTCTTATAGGGAAGCATACCTCAGAAAACAGATATATTTAGCTCACCAAGCTGATTGAAATGATGCAACTCAAAGGCATTTGGGTGAACTGCTGACCCAGGTGTGTAAGGCACTTCATGTCTCCTTTTCTAGGACATGGAATACCTCAGTCATCAAGAAATTCAATGTTTTTTTCTGGCTCTGACATTGATTTGCTGGGTGGATGCTGGAGATCATTTGATTTTTTCAGACCTTGTGCTCAAATCATGCTAGCAGAAGCCAGTATGGCTGCCAGAAGAGGCAGTCCTGCACCCCTCCTACTCTCAGGCACTCGTCCCCAGTCCTGCACAAACCTCAGGAAGAGATACAGGTTAGGATTATCTTTTGCTGGGTGAGTTGTAGCCTGTGTCAGTCAGTTCCCCAAAGTGCAGCACAAACACTTGCGTTGGCACAAGGAAGAGGGTGATTTGAATTGGGGAATAAGCAGCGATGAGTCTGCCTTCTTCATCAACAGCAAACATCTAAATTGATCATGGAATTATAGCATTAGTTCCTCCTCTGTGAAAAAAAAAGGATGAGATTGACCTCCTCTGTAAAATGCTCCAAGATCCACCAAATTTTCCTCAGTACCACTTTATAATTATTGCCGTTTATTGCTTGGGCAGGCAACAGAGCTGACCCCCAAGTCAAAGGTTAAAATGGAACCACAGAGTTTGATCAACACAAAGGAAAAATAGTCTGTGTATAACTATACTGGAATAAAAAAATAACAGGCAGACATCACCATGCAGTCACTAAAAGAAATTTAATGTAATTTTAAAACATTCCTCCATAGACAAGCTAAACAATCACGCCAAATACTCTCATAACCACCAGTATGAACAATTGTTTTGAAAGATGTTGCTTTGAGAGCCCTGGAGGTTGTAATCCAACCAATCCCTGAAGAGGAATACCAAACTTCTAGAAATTATGAGTTCAGTCTCTTTGTTGACTAAATAGCTTTTCTTTCAAACTATCAGTGAAGATAGCAAGTGGAGTACCAGGCCTTACCACGTATCCCCCACGGAATTGGGGAAAAAACACAAGTTCTGCAAAGTGCCACAACTGATGACAATAAGGAGAACTAAGCTGAAATTTGTTTTAAGTTTCTACACAGACTTCACAAGTGAATGAGAAAATCCCTCTTCATATCCTACTCCTAAAAGGGAGTATATGTCTCTTATTTCCCTCTTCTTTGTTCATCTGGTACAGTCAGACGCGAGCTTCTCACCCAGAGATCATATCTTTGTATACATACTTAGTGTGCTGGCTGACACTACAACTAAGCATGATTGACATAGTGATAAGAATTTTGCATATTCTGTAAAACAACTGTCAGGTGATTAGTATTGAGCTCTGTGTCTTCAGACAGACTTGAGTCACTAACCTACTACCAGAAGTTCCTATATTCCTTGAAAGGAAACTTGTGCAAGCCAGTGGATTTTCATACCACGGGGAGGCTACCTGGTTGGTTTTCAGCCAGGTTCTCTCATCTTCCTGTAGACTATGCAGCTGCTGTCAAAGATCCTGAGCACGTACAATGTATGTGTCTATGTGCAGTCACCACTTGCGCAAAATCATCATATTTATCTCCTAATATTTTAAAGATGACAACCCTACTTATAAATTGTGATAATCACTCACCTGTAGTCCAGTAACCTCTCCATGAGGCGGGTCACAGTGGCGATTAATGAAACGCCACTTTCCCTCCATGTTTCCCGCTCAATTTTCTTCAGTAGACTGAAAAAAAAAAAGCCAGAACAATTTCACCGTTTATTTTTAACTGTAACTATGACAACCACTCTGCTTTTACCAGTACCTTAGTACCTTAGCAACATCTTTGATAGTTAGGTTTTCTTTTACAAACACCCTCCCGAGAAGCACAATTTGCAAACAATGTCTTACCTAGGATAAGGACCAAAAAGTGGAATTCTAGTCCAGGAAGCATTGACAAAACAAATGATTTTTATATTAGCTGCATCAGGTTAAAATATATCAAATACCTAGTTTTCAGAATATATTAACATCCCAAAGACTTAACAGAACTCTTAAATAAAATTTATATATTGATTTCATGCTGAAATGTCAGAAAACGGGGAGTTTTAAGATGTACCTAGAAAAGAATATTTATCAACTCAACATACCTCTCAATAGGACCTCAATTTTTTAAACAAAGATTTTTCCTCCTCTCTATTATTTCAGTATGCACGAAATTTAAGAATGTGGAAGTGATTTGGATAAGATGATTCCTTCTCTTCATTTAATATTTTCCTCTGAGAGCATACTATCACGCACATGTAAAATTCCATTACCTTAAATTGGCATAAGATTCTTTATTAAAAACTATTGCATTGAGTTTTTACACTAATATAAATGCAGATTACACATTGAAGTGCAAAGATTTCAAAATAGTGTTGTAAGTGGAGCTGGCAGTGAAATTCCACTTAATACTACTTTCTGCTACAGGTCTCCATTTTTCCCTGCTTAAGTTTATCAAATATTAATCATTGGGCATGAATTTCCAACATTTCCTCTCTGAGAATGAACAAGGAAATATTTATCTACAGAGTTTGGTGCAGGAGCTCAGATGGATGACATGTCCATGGAGATATTTTAGCAGTCTCACTGAAAATGCACTCAGGTATGGTTTACTTAAAAGTCTCTGAAAACTGCCACATCCATATACTCAGAGCTTTTTAGAGGGTTGTTAATAGCATTTCCGAACCTTCTGTCTGCAGTGGGCAAGCTGTCAGCTCCACTGACCTTCATCTATACTGAGCATGTTCCGTGCCATAAAACTCCTACGTCCAAATTTCACCAAACACATAACAGCGCCCAATAACTCCTACATGCCAACTGCACTAGCTATACACTCCAGCTCTGCTCAGTTCCTTATATACAGGGAGATGTCACAGATGCAGTCCTCCAAACTAATTCAACCTAAATGAAGCTGTGCTCTGCTGGAAGCAAGGAGGAAACACTGATCTCCATTCTGCACCCTTATATTGATCTTAGCCTCACTTCTTCTCCTTAGGAGGCAATCAGACGTCCTTCCCTAACATTCAGAGACAGGTTACCTGACATTACTAGCACAGAGATGACAAAGCCATCCGTTACCTGAAGAGGTTGAAGCACTAATCTGGCATCTCTGCTTTCCATACAGAATACATAGGCTAACTTAATACGCTTTTAAACCCCTTATATTCCTTTCAATGCAAGTTTTTTGTGTCTAACAAGAAATAAGAGTAAAGCCTGTTACATTATTAAACACTGATTACTGCACTGATTTTTCCTTTCTATTGCCTTTCAACTCGGTATTAAACAGGAACATTTCAACCTAAATTCATCAAAATAATTACCTACAGTTCCTGCAGAAAACCAGCAGTCTGACTTCTCTTTTAAAACAGATGATTTTCATCTGTATTTGACTTATGCATGTTCTTTATAAATGTATTGGCATATTCATTATAAATATACAATTTCTACAAAGGGGTTGTGTAGATACATTCAAAGTACTTATTCAGACTGACATCAATGTCGTCAGTCGAACAATTTTATGCCTTGCCTTCTGATGCACGCCTCCCCCTCTCCACCACGCATCTTTCACCACAATGCACACAACAAACACTCACAATAACGAGCTACTCAAATATACCCTTGGCTTCTTCATGGCTACATCTAAATAGAATTAAATTCCTGTTGCTCGCAGGTCCCAAAGCATAGCCAAGATGCTATGTTCTACAAAGCACAAGAGCATAAACAATGCAGAGAAACAATGAAAACACTTCTGCCTATCCATGCTATTATAGCCTAACCATCTGGGCTCACCTGAACAATTGTGGTTTGGTTTTTTGTTTTGTTTTGTTTCTTAAAATCTCGGGTTTACAAGAATAAGAAAGTGGAGCAGTGGAGTGGGGACTTGGAGGGTCAGAGCTCTCCAGAGATGAACACCAGGCTTAGAACCATGTTCAGGCTAGTTCTATCATGGTAGTGAGTGGATTTTATATGTCTAAGCCACAGAGTCATTTAGACCACTAACTCACAGGCATCTAATCCTAGAGTTGCCTTAAAACATCTGGTTGTCTGTTTTGGAGTACAAAGTCCTCCAGGCACCTCACTATATCCAGAGGCTCCCTCGTCTAGTCAGACAGGTCAAAGTCAAATTTTGATGAAAAAGTTCAGAGATTAGTGAAGAGCTACCCAAACCTCACAAAAATATTCAGAAGGGCTCTGAAAGACTCAGTCCAGAGTCTAACACACTGGGCAGTGCTGAATTCAGTCATGCAAACGGGTGAAGAAATTAAGAATCATAGAATCAGAGAGTCGTCCAGGCCGGAAGGGACCTCCAAAGGTCATCTAGTCTGACCACCCTGCAGTCAGCAGGGACACCCCCAACTAGACCAGGTTGCCCAGGGCTTCATCGAGCCTCACCTTGAATATCTCCAGGGTGAGGCTTGATGAGACTGAAGACAGCACAGGAGAGGTAGCAGCCATCACTTTTTATATAATAGCTTCATGGCTAGAGAAAACACCCACAAATGGGCAGAGCTCGGTATTAAATGCCTGCTCAGCTTGAATGTCAGCTCCAATTTCTTCAAAGAGAAGCCTAGTCACCAGGCCCCCACCGGAGTTCACTAGCCCAGGTTTTGTGTTTCAGTAATGTGGCCACCTGACCTTCAAACCCAAAATGGCTACAGAACTAATGAGCTGCCAGCATCCATCGGATTCAGAACAAAAGCGTTACTTGAGAATATTCCTTGGCTTCCAAGGATTTTGTTCTAACCACCAACTGTTTAATAAAGTGAAATTATTCTTCTCCATGTGCTAATTAACTCGGGAATTAAATTGCAGTGTTACAGTGTAAATGTAAATCAGGACACCTTTCATACCACGATGACACTGGGTAGTAATTACAACATCTAGTTTTTCAGGATAGCAAAATGTTCACTAATCCATGCCTTCCAGCTCTTCAAATGACATCAGGAGCTAATCACTGAGTGGTCACATTCAAGTCCCTAGAAAGACATTGATTCAAAACAGCAGTCATCTTCCCCCTACTTTCACTAGGTCTTTTCATTTGATAAAGACAGGTCCATTATAAGCAGTGAATTCTAAGCACATATTTTAGATATGTCCAGAAATGTTTATAATTTGTCATTGAAAATAGAAAATATTCAAGGAAAAGTTGCAATGACTGTCTCTGGAAAAAAAAAAAAAAAGCAGTTAACGTGGGAGTTGAGAGATTTGAATTCATTTTCCAATTCAGACAAAATAAACAAAACCCATGACAAAACCTGAAAGTGTCACACCCACTGCAGTTACTAGACTGTATCCAAAGTAGGTGTGTGCATCCCCCTTAGTTCCCAATTGTACCTATCAAAACCAACCCTGCTGAATCTTCAGGTTCAGGTAAAACTGCAGCATTTGCTTTCATTAAAGACCAGAAAACCGTTGCTGGCGGTGAAACTATGTCACTGTTTCAAAGTTCTCAGGTACATACCACATCTCTGTCACTTCAGCCTAAACAAGTCTGCTTTCTTGCACTGCCTAAAGACACTCTAATACTGGTTTAAATTAGCCATGGAAGAAATAAAAAAAAGAAATCTCAGGCTAACTGACCCTGTCCCTTGTATTCAGTTCCTTAAACTGTCCATCTGATTTTAATAATTTTCCTTCACATACCCTAGAATACTATAGCATCCTCCATTTTAGATTAGTATCTTCTGCAAGCTTTCCTCTTGAGAGGTGTTAATGTATGGCATCAAATCAGATAAAAAACTAATGATAAACACTATTTTTACTTAAGCTGGAAGTGAACTTGAGCAGTTACTCTGAAATTTTCCAAAGACTTTAGTCTTAACTTCTGTTATACCAGAACAGAAATAACAAGTATACTGATGCTGTGAGACATTTTGCAATTTAAATGACTATAACTATGTCTTCAGCATTTAGATTTATAAAAGGCTCTCAGTATTTTTCACTGTATCTTCTTTAGCATCCCCCAGTTTAGATCTAACTCAAAAACAAAAAAAAAGGGAACTATATTTTGTACCAATATGCTTTCCTATAGAATTTTAAGTTATTTCAGTGACAGAAATCCTGATGTATTTTGCATTTTGCATTTAGACTTCATTTCATAATTAGAGCTTTTCCCTTAATGACTTAATACTGTGTTACTAAAATATTGTAATCTTACCCTTTATTATATTTACTCACATTATGAAAAATTTCATGAATAATTACAAGAAAGTTCTGCTTTAGCATACTGTACTGTTGTTTACGATTATTAATCTATTTCCATGATATTCTGCCTAATCTCTCTACCCACTTTTGTTCTGTAAATGGTAAATATTTAGGAACTCTATTTTTTTCAACTCAATACAATTACAGATTATTTGCTATTCACAGACACTGAGAGCTGAGTATTGTTATTTAAGCAAAAACAGCAGAGCTAAAACTAATACTTGAAGAAGAAGAAATGGTTAAGAAGCCATAGAAACGGAAAAGATCATGTGTTTAATACTACTGAAGAATACACAGCTGGGAATCCTGAAGAGGAACAATTCATATCCTACTATAAGTGAAATTTTCCACTTAGGTGGAATTGAGTTCTGCGGAACAATAGAGACAGAGTTCAGTTAGTTATTTTGTACCTGCGCTCTGTGACAATCATTTGTTTCAGTCAATGGGAAAACTTATGGGCAACCTTGGGCACTGCAGCATTATTATTAGCTTTTCCTATTAGATTTCAGAGATATGTCATTTATTAAAATATACTAAGAGCTTAACAAGTAATTTATAAAAGAATAAGAAATACATTTATCAGAATAAATAAAATTCTTTAAATCAATCAAGAAATCAACAAGTGAAATTACACAGACGAGTACAAGTTTCTGGCAATAGAAAATTACTTATTAGACAGCTTTTTGTTGAATTCTCATGCCTTGTTTTCAAAATGCTTCATTTGAGCTCTACCTGCACCCTATGCAATTACAAAGCATTTCTTGCTTTTCTGACTTTAAAATTAGTAGGTAGAGAATGTTCTGTGATATAACAGATTTAGCCTTTCCCAATTATAGCTGTATGCAAGAAGTACAGCCAGACTTTACAGATGTCCTAAAACGTTTTATTGGTCGGATTTTCAGGAAAAAAAAATAAAGAGAAGAAAAAAAAAAAAGAAATTTCAACTGTTTTAAGCATTACTCCTCTACAATGACATTAGCATCCGATAGAACCAACCGAACTCAAGGAATTAGTGTAAGATAAACATATTACTCACATACTGTTGAAGAGCTCTCGGTATGTTTCGTCACCTTTACCTTCCGACATCAGGCTGTCCAGTTTGTCAATCAGTTTTGCTTCCACCTGCAACATATAAGTGTGATGTAAACAGCTTCTTTTTCCTTTAATGAGATTAGGGAAAATTGAGGGATGATTTGTTTTTATATAAGGGACTTTGCTAAATGCATGTCTTAGAATTATTGGTCAATCATGTAAATCTGATGATAAGTCACTTCATCTCTTTGAAGCTGTTATCATTCCCAAGGTTTGTGGGGTTTTCTTTTTTTGGTGTGGGCTTTTCTTTTTTTTTTCTTTTTGAGGGAGGGAGCTAATTTAAATTGAGCAACGTGACTTTAAAACTACAGGCTGAGTAGCATTTGCTGCTGCTAAGGCAGCTATCTATTTATGGAGTCAGACAAAAAGCACACAGCCCAAATAAATTGCCTGAATTCTCAATGCAGGGCTGTAAGCACAAGCCATTTTCTTAGACTTCAATAAAAATATCACCTTTTCTGACCTGCACCCCACTCTTTATAAATTAATTTTTATAAATGTCTATACTGTTCAGAACACTTGGGGGCTCAGACTTACTTTCCCAACCTTCCTTACCTGCCAGTGGTATTTGGTTAGAAATCCAATTTGCTGGATTTACGTATTAGCTATCAAAGAAACTTACAGAACATGTCTGGTTGCTAATGACTCCTTCAATGCATATTTTTAAGTGTATCGATTATAAAAAATAGGGAGGCGAGGCTACACTGTGTGTTAATATTTCAAACCTCCTTTTTAGCTGTAATATATTAGCAACCACAAATCTAGGGGAGAAACCAAGCCGTTGTCAAGATATTTTATTAGAGAATAAATCTATTACAATTTACATTTAAACCAAGCTGAAAACACAAAGAAGCAGAAGCAGCAGATTTTTTCCTTCTCACTCCTAGTTAACATTTCTATGGTGATTTTTAACAAAAAGCTTATATATTGATAGTGAAAAGCTACCTACTTACATCACATGCACTGCTCCGTTCTTAATAGTTTGTTTTGTGTTTCAGATACAGCTCCCACCGTCAGCATTAGGATTGCCTGGGAGTAATTCAAACACTTCTGCTTTCCTTCATTTGAAGCAGCAGGAAGGAGGGCACTGAGAAATGGTTTGAGGCAGTCTGAAAGAAGTGAGTGGGAGCTGCAGGAGCAGATGGCACACTTGGTCGTTCCTTCCTACCCCGTTAAGAAGGTGTTTGAGCAGCAAGAATACTTGGATCCTTGCAGAAGAACATTCCTCAGAAGAACCATCTGATCTTTTTTCATACCAACCGGAAGGGAAGCTAGTGGAATTCTGTCTAACCGGTAGTCTGTACTGCGGTAAAGCAGAGCTGAAAAACCACAACAGCAAAATCCACCTTGTTGAAGACAACTCATCTTTTATTCTTCACTTCAGCAGGCCATGGATTTTATCCCTCATCTTACTGGCATGATAGTGTTAATTGGAGAATCTTACTACCCCCTCCAGAGAATAAAATGGGAAAACCCTGGTGGTCCCTCTCAGAATGTTGTGGTTACCTTCTCCACCCCAAACCACCGATGGTTGGGACCAGCACTCTCTGAAGTGCTTGAATTTCAGTCCTGTTTTATAAACAGCTTCACGTACAGTACCTGTTTGAAGTTGCCGCTTCGCCTTTGCTCCCAGTCCATCATGTCATGGAAAATGGGAATCATTACATTCCTCAGATCTGGCTGAGGGATCAAGGTCACTTCCAGAAAGGGGCCAATCAATGCAGGAATAAAGTGAAGCTTGTGTTCCCCTAAAATGAACATGAACATGAACTTCAATGTGAATTAGGTGTCTCGTGAGCTGTCAAGCAATCCAAATACTATCTGAAGTACTAAAAAATAGGCCTCTAAATTTCTATAGATTTTTTTATCTCATGTTCATCACAGCATGGGCTATTTCTTAAGCCCAAAAAGTGCAGAGAAGAGCTGTAGACAATAGAAGAATGTAAGACAAACATAATTTATCAGATTTTTTAATGCAATACTGAGTTCAGAAGTGACAGTGGGTTATCTGTATCCCACATTAGTCTTCCAGAAAGAGAACAAAGAAAAACAAAGGCCTCTCTGAGCGTTTCATTTATTTTTCACAGGAATGGTCTAGTTTCTAAGTTCTCCGCTCTTGTGTTTACAAAATGGTTAACTGTCTGATATTACATGCTCATCAAGAAGAGGTGAGTACTTTGATTTTTACCTATCTTTAGTTTTGTTCGTACAGAAATGGAAGTACATGTTTTGACTGCAGGAAAGGAAAGATGTGACTCAGCTGTTCTCAAACAACTCACTTTAAAATCAGTACTGGAACATCTTCCATTAGCTCACCATATCCTACTTAGCAGAAACTATAAAACTAAGTTCTTATCAGGAAAGCTAGAAATGGGATACAGTAAAGATTGACCATTTAGTTCTGTTCTCCAGGCATCAGACTTATGATATCTTCAGAATAGGGGGATTATGAATCACGGTGCACTGACTTTCCAGTCTGGAAATTCATTTTATCCCAGCATACCTCTGGATATTCCAGTGGGCAGTAACCCCTACCTGCTGCTCTGTTTGGTGTTTGTGCAAAGGAAATCCATAATTCCCTCAGCTGGAAACATCCTGGGATGCATATCCGTATGAGAGCTAGGTGGCTGTACAAGAATCAAAGCTTATGATGACTCTTACTGCTCAGAGAACTGTAATATGCTGACTAGCACAACACCAGTTATATGAAATATCCTGACTACAGTATTTAATTGGACATGTTACCAGATGAACTCTATACCGTACCCCACACACTCGCCCCTATTGAAAGGCATCATGTTTCCCTCCTTGCGTGTGTATTGGGTTTCCGTTCAGCAGAAAACAATGTGAGCAGGGAGAAGATGCACACTGAGGTCTTATCCTATCATGAAGGACAGAGATGGGATCCAGGAGTGGATCCTTGATATACCAGTTTAGAAATACCCATCATTTACCCAAATAATTTAGAGAGATGCCTGGGTAAGCAATACTAAATACTGTAAATAAGTAAAATATGTTATGCAAAAAATATTGACAAGATATTAATATGCAAGTATTTCTTATTTTGAACAGGATGATCAGAAAGACCCATTTTTTTTTTTTTTTTAAACCACATATCTTGCTGTGGAAAAGATTTACAGAATTGACATGACGGTATCTCAGCAATCACTAATGGTCTTCATATCTTTAATCAGCCCTTTAGTGATGTTAACTATTGAATAACTGAAATATAAAGATGACAAATGTAGTGTTCAAATCTTCTACTCAGTTTTTATTTTCTTCCCAAATATCATTTAATTGCATTTTTCTGAGGCTCATGCTTTCAAACAGTTTGCACAATTATTGCTTGTAAATATAAAAATGTTCCTAAGTTTACATCCAGGCATATATCTTGCTCATGTTGTCCAATGTGTCATTTATACATCAGTCACTGATTTGTTTATGCCTTTATATTTTAGTGCAACTAGGACTTAGGGGAAGATTTGATGCAAATCCAGCATCTCAAGAGAGCTTCAGAATTAAGATATGTGTCTGTTCCTTAAACTGTTTGGCAACAGAACTAAAATTGAGAGCATAAATATATTTCCAGGCATAATAATTCTGCCCAAAAAAGCAGTACTTTCTTTTCTAATTTTCTCTGATGGTATTCTTTCGGTTCTCTTTGAAGAAATAGTAACAGGTCAGATACAGCAGCAAGACTTAGGAAGCTGAATTTAGCTATAAAGAGGGGAACTACAGATGACTAGAGTTTTCCTGAACTTGAATCAAGACTTCACGTGAACTTAATTATCAACTCCTCTATCATTGGCAAGTGTATTTAATAGGTGAAGGAATAATAATTGTTTTTCATTTTATGAGCTACTCATGATGTGTTTAATCACTTACCTAAATTTTGCCACATGCTGAAGATTTCACATCCCATTGTTACCCTCATGTCACCATATCTGCAATATATTAAAAAAAAGTGAAACAGTGAAAGATCATTTAAGAAAACCTAGTTCATATGGCATTCTGTGACACTGTTAAATGAAGTGTCTCATGCGTAGTCCATAAAAAACTACTTTAAAAGTGATGATTTCTTCCAAGTTTTTGCTCTTTCCATTGTACTTAGCTAAAACTGGATTCCTAAACATGGATTTATTTGCAATATTGTCGAAAGTATCAGTTCTTTCTAAATACTGTACATCAGTAATGCAGCCGTGAAGCAAAAGCTATTTTTTGCAGTATATGAGAACAAGTAGTTTTGCCCTAGCTTAAAGAAATACAATTAATTCATACAGAAAACAGTGCAGTGCCTGGCAGAAACACCTGAACCAGCACGAATCAACTTATGCATGGACTGGAAATTAGTGCTGCCACTGCTACAACATGGATATCTTGCTCCCAATACCTAAACCTATTTGGGTCCTTCTAGGAAGGCTGCTATCGGCTCTAAAGACCTATACAAACTCTCATTCTAGTTACTGGAAATACTGTTATCGTTACCTTTTTGGTAGGCCATTTGCAACCTCCCATGCCTTGCATTTTGAGAAGTGTTTGATCTATTGCAATTTTCTAGAAGCTGACAGCAGTACTTACTTTTCTAAAACCTTTTTCTTCTTGGAAGGTGTGAACATCTCCAGTTGTAGACATAACTGGTTTATAAAAATGACAGCAAGAAAAAAGTAGGAATCCCATATCTGCAATAAGCATATGGCAATGGGTTATATCATTTTCTCAGTACCACTATTTTATGACCACTCAAGATGGTAATTTTCAAACCCCATCGCTTCTTTCAGTCTCAACTAATAAATTACTCAAACTGTTTCTGACTAAATTTCTTTGCATCCAAATATACTTTTCACTAACCTCAACATGTTCAGCAGGAATACATCTACTTTACATATTCTATATTTCTTAAATGCAAAGTCTTCAGAGTTGCAGTTATTTTTTTCATCCCTCCAATGAGAAAACCTTACCTTCTAAATTTGGAGACATTTTTTGGGTATATTTAAACAGAAGATTACAAAAAGTTAAGTCAAAAACCAAAAAATTCTGACACCTCAAAAGCTATCACATAACAGAATTGTCACTCTCTCGTCCATCCTACTTAATAATATTATTTGCAAGCCTCACTTACTGCAGGCTTCACTGGACAAAATGGAAGCCAGGTTTTGTAACATATTGCAAATATACAGATGTTTTGTACACATGTTTTATGAATCAGATGCTGAGTCTTCTACTTAGAAGACTGAAAGAAAAATTTAAAATATATTAAAATATTAATTATTATAACCCATTTATGGATTCTCCATGGGAGCAGAAAGAAAAAAATGTAGGGGGAGCCCTATTCCAGACACTGCAGTTCTTCAAGACAGTAATAACATTGCTAAGCAAGTTTAAGGAACACAGATGCCTTTTCTACAGGCAAATCTTTTATCAGCTTTAGCCTCTGAACTTGTGGAAGTTCATAAAGGATAGGCTTACTCATGTCCAGTTATGGCAAGTAGATAAATCTGCATTCCTGTCAATCTCTCCAACAGGAGTCTGGATTTTAAGAGAAGCACCCACAACTCTGCTGGAAGTCAACAGGAGCTCGTTGTCTTCTTTAAGAAGGAAATTCTGCAGTTTTATGATGAAGCAATTGGACTAACGTTTCCTGGTTGGGCAGAATATTTGTTCAGGTTTCCATGGGAATGGGTCTTTTCAGACGCATTCCTAGGTCTTCTCATCCGAATCCTAAAAGCATCGTTCTGTAATTCACAGTTTATCGTAGGTGCCAGATCTCATTATATAAGGTATCACTAACATCTTTAACTGCATTCACCATGCAAATTTCTAATTTTAATTATTCAGCATGTCTTGAGAGAAATTACAGAAATGCAAACCCGTATTTTTGATAAATTTGCATCAGTTAAAAAAATGGAATAATTTTCCTTTGTGTGATAACTCCAAAATAACAGACAAATAATAAAATTAATTTCTATAATCCAAAAAATTGGTATGCAAAAATCCTGAATAAGTAGGCTACCATAGAGGCTGAAATAAAAAAAATGAAAAATAAGAAGAAATTAAAAAACCACACAATTCTCCTGATTTTTAGGACAATCATGTATTTAAGAAAAAACTTAATCTCTGAGCACTTGAAATTGCTGATTCAGTATATGTTCTAGCTGTTTAGATGCTGGAGCTAAGTTCAACAACAAACACCCAAGCCACAGGATGACGTAACAGCTATTGAATCTATCGTATGTTAGAAGGCATTTACTCTACCTTGTAATCAAAGTTTTCATTTAGGAAGTTTTTACGAAGAGCATCCGAAAGGTACAAAACTGTAGTAATGATCACACTAGGAAGAAAAGAATGAAAAATACAGTAGTTTTCATTGAGTGTGAAATCATATTTAATACTCAGAGCTAGACAATCTTCCCATCAAGAATAGATAGATTGTAAGTAGAAAATATCTAGTAATTACCAATATACACTATTGACAGCCCTATGGACAAAGAGTCTTTGTAATGACAACAGATAAATGCAAAAGTGCATGAGCTGTGCGAGAACAATTTGCCTCTAAAGATCACAATTCTGTATGTAGCAAACATTGCCCTGCATTGACATCTGCCTGAATTATATTAATCTATTTTAGGTAAATACATATGACCAAAATCCTTTCAAAGTGCTTGGCACCAGAGGTCAATGACAGCCTTGTGCATTGTAGCAACCAAGTTTGGTAATCTACAGAAAAAGAACATCCTTAAAGGTTATTTAAATAGAATTCATATCAATGATTCAACCCTTAAGCTAACCTCTGCAGCACTCGTGCCTATCAACACATTTAGTCAAACCAAAAATCCACACAAACCATTAAATTATTTTTGAAAGTAGTTAGTAGTGGATGCTTACGGGGGAGGAAAAAAGATAAACATAGAATGTTCTTTTTGCTGTTACACTCATGTATTTTACAACAATCAGCTGTTTAAAGACCTTCTGAGAAAAAGGTTATATCTACACATTTCACATAATTACCATCTATCTACTATTAACACATCTAGTACTTCTTTGAACATGGTTCTTGACCTGGATGCTGTTACAGTGCTAAAGTTTATTTCCCTTTCCATACTTTGGACTTCATTTTTTACTATTTTTGCAATGCATTCAAGACAAAATATGTTTTATTAAATATAATAACAACAATATATATTTTAAGAGTACAATATTTTTCATCTTCACAGCACTGAAGGATTATACATAAACCAACCAGCCTAGAAGATAAATTGTATTTTTCTTCTGTCACTTTTGACAGATTTCAAGATCATAAATATAAAATGGCTATGTATCATTTAGCTTATTAGTAGTTCAAATGTTTGCTTCCATTTATCTACTTTTAAAATTACCATCCCTGCCAAACTTTACCTTCTGGTTTGATGTGTCTGAACACCTGTAAGAGCCAAGCCTGAGACTGTTTTGTGAACACTGCTTAAGTCTCAAGTTTCATTTGTTCCTAATACCATTGCTCAAATGTGATTTTCATACATATTATTGTCTCAACAATTATATCCAAGCAGCTTTCCATGTTCAGCACTCATCTGTAAAGTTTACCCCACTTTTCCACCAACAGGGAGTCACAATCCGTGTGAAGCACCTCCTGTTGCAGCACGGACAGAAAACAAAGCAAAACCTTAAACTGCAATATAAGCAAAGCTAAAAATCAAGGCAAGGATAAGAAAAGAGAGCCCTGTCATTCTTGTTATTGTGCATGATTTAATTTACAGCCCATATGTTTCACAAAATGGAAATAGTTTGCGTATTTCAGGAAGATGTTCTGTTAGAAAAGGTCAGTTCATCAGAACTATTGCTGTGTAGAATTTCAACCTAAGTCCAAAGTAATAAAACCCTGAAAAACTGTATGCCAGAGAAAATTCCAGAAGATCTCAAGAACTGCAACCATATTGCCAAGTTTACATTACATAGTTCTATTTATGTCTGAGACAATTCCTTCCTTGCCACATTCTTTCCATGGTAGGTGAAACTGAAGAGAAAGATCTGCTTCGATTCTCATGAAAAGAAAATTAGACTAGAAATCTTAAATGCAATTTTTAGAAGATTTTTTCAGAGTTTTCCAGAGGTAATACAATAACTGCAATGCAAGTATTTCTTGCTATAGGCAACATAGCTCAGTTTTGATTTATTTGGCAAGCCAAAGATATGATACGGATTAGTTCATAAAATGTGGGTCCGTAGAGTGAGAGTGGGCATGTTGTAGAGAAAGAGCTTCAAAACCAAACTTAGAAAGATGAAGCCATTGTCTTTGTCTCACAAATTGTTACTCTGAATCCACAAGAGAAACTTAAATCAGGTAGGACAGAAAAAATCGGGACTTTTCTTTTTAATGTAGATTCTATAAAAAAAAGCAAAAATGCACCAAGCAGAGACAGCAGCCAGAGGACAGATGGACAGCTGCCTGATCCAGTACAATATTCACATTCCAAGTTGCTTCCCAGCCAACGATTTCAAAACAACAACAACATTTATTTAAAATCCATTTGAGTATCAAACTAGAAAACATCGAGTTTGTGGCAAGACTTGCTTTTCCTCCTCTTACCACCTGCCACAAATTTGTTCAGAACCACTGTTTTACAGGAGAAAAAACTCTGCTTTTAGGTATTAAGTTATTTTGGGTTGATACACAGAATGCTAACCCAAGGTTCAGGCAGAGCATTTTTGAGAGAGTGGCTTTTCCATCAGATTTTTGCAGCAAATCCTTCTGCAATACACTGTTTGAAAAATCCAAAGCAGCCCCCAGAAGCTCAACAACTGGTTTGCTGCCTGGACTGTGCTCCGGCAGCCTGGCTTTTGCCCAGGCAGCCAATGGTAGAAAATGAAAACTTTCTTTTTCCATTCTGATATGGGACAAATACGTAGCATTAGCTTCTCATTTCACCCTTTGATATTTCATTGTGAAATCTTCCCAAGCACAGAGGTGTTTGCACAGAAAAAATGTTTCTTTCATACTTCATAAATAAATAAACTAAACCTAGAGTCACATATCTGTGTATCTTTATGTATATATCCATATAAACTTATTCATACATGCATACCTACCATGACTGAATGTCAGGTTCAGTTGTTAGCACCATTTTGTATTACATAAAAGCAAGAATGTTGCTGGCAATGCTGTGTATTACATAAAAGCAAGAATTTTTGTTCATTGTAGGAGTCTCGGACTCCCACACCATGGGAGCTAATAGGATTTTTCAAAGCAGCCATAATGATGAAACTAACACTAATTTGATGTCTTCCTTTACCATATATTCCATTTAAGTTACTTTAAAAATAATAATAATAATAATGTGTTTCAATCATTACTGAATTAGATAACCAAAAGGATTCTCTGTTTTAAGTCCCTATGCCCAACTGTCAGGAGATACATTTGGAATTTTGGTATAGGAAACACACTACAGTAAACCTTACTTTACAAATCAATTATTTTACTATAAATAATAATATTCATAAATCCATTTTGTATGCTTATAAAATTATGATTGTCAATTGTATTATCTAGCATCTCTACCATTTCACTAATGCTGAAAGGATATACATAGTTAATCATACAGAGATCTTTAAAATTAAAGGTTCCTGCATACTGAGAGCAGTGGAAAATTTGTTCATTGTTCAATAATACATAGCCACAGTATGTTATAAATATCAAACCTTTGCTCAGCAAGTAATAGAAACCCACTTTGCTCTCCAACAGCCTCCTCAATTGTTAATGAAACATGACATACCTGGAGTTCAGCTCAGTCTGTTAAACGGTCTCAAAAGATGCCAGTCAATTAAAGCATTAGATAAGTGATTCTTTTCCTAACCTTAGGGTAACTTAAGCAAGTGACCGTTACATGGTGACTTCCAGTTGAGAGAGACATTATGAAGATGTTATCCAGAAGCTTCAATTTCAGTCTGGCATATTTTATTATTGAGTTTTTGATTCCTCTCTGGCGCTAGGCAACTGATTCAGACATCTGCCTATATTATGTGGTGCTCATTTGCAGTTACAAAGAGAAACTTTGCTTAGAGGGCCAGCAAACTAGCTTACCACCTAGTTGATGTAGAAAGTAAGTCTGTCCCTATAATGAAAGAAATTAAAACTATATTTTCCATAGTAAATACAAAGACATATATCATCACTCAGTGGTAACAACCATGTTAGAAATATTAGATCACCATAAGTAATTATTTTGCTTTGCTGAATGTATGCTGCTTAGCTCACTACAAGTAGTACTTGGTTATGCAGTTTTAAACAGAGTTAATTTCTGTCTCATTGCTCAACTGCTAGATGCTAATAAACATTAAGGACTTTTTTGCATGTTCTTCTCCTTCCATCCCAGAACACAATTCAAAAAAGATCAATTCCTCTGCTTTAGTGCTAAGTCTGCCTTTTTAAATGTTACTTTATTTCTCAAATTTTGGAAGTCACTTGGTAGTTTTATAATGCTAGCCATTAATATTTTTTTTGTGTTGGGCATCCGGACATTCAGAATTAGAGAGTGTGCATGCATCATCATGAACTGTCTTAATTTCCGCATATTTACAAGATTTGTCTTCATGAGATCACAGTATCTTCTGGGTTTTTTTAATCCCAGACAGCCTGCAAGTATCAGATGCTACATAATTACTGAAAACATTGCAATAAGAAAGAAAAAAATCTAGAAGCCAGGGGGCAGCAATATTTTTATATATAAATATTATATATTGAAATACTTATGGCATTTTAAGACCTAAAAATCTTTCAGGTAATTGAAGTTTTTCATATATTAATAAGAGGAAAAGGCTCTTTCCCTCAGGAAAAGCCTATTACCTGATTTTATCCTTGCTAGGACTCATTTCTTCCTTAGGCTCAGACAAGCTAAATCTCTCTTCCTGTAAATACTAGTCAGTTTGAATTTTTATATCACCCTCGGGACACGGGAGAGAAAAGACAGTGCTGCTGGTGATGTGACTGCAGTGATGGGTGAAGCTCCCAAGACACACACTGCCTTCAGATTAGCTACCGTTCCTCCGGCTGAAGCCCAGACAGCCAAGAAGGCGGCCATCTGACACAGCATACATGACAGTTGTTTTATTCCTGGGAAGAAGGAGTTAGAAAAGATCCAGACTGTTAATGGATTACTTGATTACGTGCTTAAAAAAGAGAGCTAGATCTTTTAGTCTTTCCTTTTAGACATGAATGGAGGAGCAAGGAGTTCAAGAAGTTTTGCCTTCAATCCTGAAGTGTCTCAGACCATTGGAAGCGTTCTGGCTCATCAAGTGAAGCTCAGGGAAAATGGCTTACAGCTGCTTCTGTCTGCTGTGCAGGCAGTGCCCTAATTTCTCATCCTGCCTCTAGGCCCTTCCCTTTGCACTTAAAGATTTGGGGTTGGGACAACTCTAGCAAAGCTGCTACTCAGTGGCTCTGTGCTTTTGAACAGCCCGGGGAAGCGGAAGGTTGGCAGTCACTGCAATGGTGGGGGGGATGCAAGTGAAAGGAAAGGAGCTCCTGCTCAGAAACAGCTCTGGATAAACTACTGCTCTGCAGCTGAGGAGAGAATAGAAGTGAATTTTCCTTTCTTCTGACTCAAAAAGGAAGAGAAACTTAGCCATAGACACATAATGTAGGAATGACGAGTCTTCAGTTCACACCACGCTTTTAAGTACACCTGCCACCCCTCTGTTTCAGAGCAAAGCAGCATCTCCTCCACGGAGGAACGAATGCGTAGCAAAGCAATTATTGAATGCTGAATTGGTAAAGATGTGTTTACATCCCATTTGCTGACAGTAATGCTCATGCAATTGTGTGTTATGGGGTTCAGTTAGCCCATCTGATTGGCTTCTTATGGCCAGTTCCCACCAGCAGTTACTGTCAACTTCTGTCAATCTTCTTTGCCTGACAGAACTGGACACAGAGTCACTTCCTAGAAGGTCAGAAACAACGTGACATGGATTAATAAAAGGAGATGGGTGACGTTCAATAAAATACTGGTGCAAGTAAACATTCCTTTTGCAGAATTTAGTATCATCATCTTAGCATATCTGAACACCACCAGCCTGAGAAACACGTGCCAAGGTCATTCCTACATCTTAGTTTTGTACATGTCAGCTGTTGCAAAGCCATCTGCCAAGCCAGCTGTTTCTGGAATATATAACAAATTCTTAGATTATATATGTAGTCTAAAAGTTCCTATGGTTTTTTTCCCTCTTTCCTGTGTTTCTCAATTTATCTCTTCAGTATGAATATCAGATGCAGGCTGGTATGAGCCATATTTTCTTTAATATTATACACAGAAATGAATGATCATATCCATTCTTTAATTATTAACCATTTTTTTTTGCTGTAATTTAAGCATGGCAAGTTTACTAACACAAATTGAAGTAACAAAAATGAGCAAACATGTTGTTTTGTTCAATTCATGACAAAGTTTGAACAAATACTATGATGCTTGCATATGCATACGCACCCCCCCCCCCAAATATATAGCATGAGCACAAGTTGTGCCAAATTTCATTGTAACAATACTATACAGCACCATGAATTTAAGTTCTCCTTGGAGCTGATAGTTCCATCAGACACTGTAATATGTGTCATAAAAGTTTAAGTCAATCCTAAATTCTGGATTTCTAGGTCTGCCCAACACAACCCCCTCCCTCTGCCGACACTGGTGTTTGCATAATTGTGTTGACTGTTCAGCTGGCTTATCTGCTCAAAGGCTAGGCCTGCAAGAAAGGATTTTAGACTTGATGTAATGACTTCTCAGAAACGCTGGGAACCTGTTTGTGTAAAAATAATGCCAGAGCAGAGAAAGAATGGCTCAAAGACAGGTTACATCTCAAAGTAATACTTGGAGCACTACGTTACTGATGCCTGTGCTGTACCTCATTTCCTGATTTGTGATTTTTAATTTTGTTTTTTCTGGCAAGCACTAAATTAACAAACATGCAAAAACATCGTTAATGATATTACAGCAGATAATTTCTTCTTGAGAGCAAACAGATCTTTACCAACTCAGCATTTCAACAAACAGATTTGAAATGAAGTTCTGTTGAGATTTGTCATTTGCTACTTGGAAAACAAAGCTGCTGATGCTTAGCCTCTTCATTCTGTAAAAGTGTTTCTGAGTTTCCAGTTATATGTACTTACTGTAATTCAGAAGAGAAAGAGATACAGATTATATTATGAACTACTTGTGTAAAATAAATCCAAAGATTTTAAATCTCAAATTCAAACATTAAAAACTGCAGCCAGCATTATAATGGATATTTTGGATTTTATTTACTTTCATCATATACCTTTATTTATCTATACCACAATCTTTGCATACTACCCATATTTTTTAATGAACACTAAAAATGCCTTACTTGTTTGCAACCAAACGCATCACTGTCCAGTCTTTTGGAAACATCTCTGGTCGTATTAGTATCCGAAATACAGTGAAAATCTGCAGCAGGAAATCCTTTGGAAGGAAAAGAAGCAGTCATATATCTTTTCCGCTTTAAAAAGAGAGGCAAGCTTTAAAAATATTTTAATCAGAGACAAAAAATCACAATAGAAATAGCAGAATTGCATTTACTTTCAACATAGATACACCTCTGAATATTTTTCTTTTTTTTGATTCTCCAAGAAAGCTTCAAATAGTGATTTAATTCATTTTTCTTAAAAGGAGGAAAATAATTTAATGTGTCATTTGATTGACAGCAATGCATAAGAGAAATGTCAAAGATGCATTTGGTTTCCACCCATACACTTCCACAAATGTGATCCCGAGAACAATTTGCAAATCAAAAAAGCACTTTACAAACACTACAGAGTTCTGAATATCTCCTTAATCATGTTAGGTTTTCATCACTTTCAAGATTTATTCTAAGAGAGGCATTATTTGGTGGGAAAGACAGAGAGCATAAGGACAATTTTATCATTGGGTTTGCAAAGACCACTGAATTCAATAGCAATGCTGGAGCCCCTGAACTGTTATCGCAGCTGGTTGGCTGGATGCAGGTCACTTAACCATTCTGTCACATTTGCTGAATCTATAAAAATAGTGAACACATTTGATCTCCTTTGAATGTAGAAAGCGCTGCTTAAGAACTTTTAGCATTATCATCTCCTATGTCATCTAACTCACTAATAAATAAGTAAATTAAACTATTTCTCTCAGCACACGGGTTTTCAGATTTTCTTTTCACAAAAAAAACTACCGTCAAGGGTAATACTTCAAATGGCCCATCTTGATTGTTTGTAGCACTGCCAGTGTTTTTTCAATAAGCAAAATGGAGCTTTTAACATCATGAAGAGCATGAGGTAAGTGATATAACACACCTAACAGAATCGGTGTGGTACCTGACCTCAAAAGGTTTTGTATTGATTCTGCCCATTTCTAGAGATTCTGCCCCACTTCTAGAGAGTTAGCCTGAAACACAGATGAGATAAAGATACAACCAAAGGGTACCAAATAATTTTGATACCAAGATATATTCTCAAGTGCGTTTACCAAAGTGTAGATGATGGGCATTGCACAACAGATGTCTTTGATTAGAGAATCACTGTAAAGGGGGACGAATGCAGGCACTGGAAAAGCAGCTGAGATCCCTGCACCCACCCACAAGAGAAGATTACATAAAAGAGGCAACCTGTTTTCTGAGCAAGATGCCAAAAAATTCTCTGTATTAAAGAGTATAAATGATACTAACTGCAGATAACACATTATTTGAATGCAGGTGATCAGCTTTACAGATAAACAAGTAGCTCTAAGAGCAACACACTTATTCCAGACTGCTTTCCTGTAGTTTTGGACCTTATAGTTAAATTTGAATGTTTCTGCCTGCTCCATTTTTTCTTTAGGGGTTACCTCCTTTCCCTGTGCCGTAGTCCCAACAAACCAACAATGACTCGAATGCTGCTGTATGTCACCTCACAATAAGGTCCCAAATTCTCCCATATCCCATTTTTATGCCACCTGTTTTCCAGACACAATTCCAGTTGCTACAGTTAGGGAGCTGACTGGATGTTGAACTGAAGGGACCAAATGGCTGCTGCTGGGAAACCAAGCAAAGATTTTGGGACTTAAAACCCAAGGGCTCCGTGAGGTGTAAACTTAGTGCTTTTGAGACTCACAGGCCACTACCAAAGCCTGCTGAAATTCATCAGCTTGTTCAAAAGTCATTAAGAAAAGAATGACAGACAGAGAGGAAGATCATATATACTTAATTTCTTTAGGTAACTAGGCTAACACCAGAATAAATCTTTTATTTGAAGCAAGCTTGAAAATAAATCAAATGTAGATACCGGCAAAAAACTTCAAGTCATTAACAACAGGCTATTTATTTCTAATTTTAACAGAAAATATAAAAAATTGTCATCAATTTAGTCATAAGTGGTTAGATGCAAAATGTGGATTTGAAAAACTCAAGACTGAAGACCTCTTTGTTATAGTACATGTTAAAACATATAAAACAAATGCAGTATAATTCAAAGCTGAAATACAACTGAAAGAAACAGATAACTCATAAAAAACTTTAGAAAAACTTGTCAGTTTTAAGATTTTCAAGACATGACTATTAAGCTTCTATTAAAGAATCTGTAATTAATCTGTAGTGAACTTTTATTTTTCAGGATTCAGTTTTTGGTAATACAGTTCCCTATGAATCCACCATAAGCATGAAAATAAGCAAAGAGTAAAATGCCAGTTGACTTTGCCATTGATGTGCTGGGATCCTTCATGTGTCAGCACTGCTCATTGATATTCAACACCAGTGCTCACCCCCAAGGGATCCACCTGCATATAGCCATTCCATAAAATATAGCCATTCCTTTACAACACCTGGAATTTTGCATGATGCAACAGCTCATTCTTGTTTCATGGTCCAAATATTTCAAGGCATTGCTACAAAGTACCATTCATGGAAGATCAATTTTGTGACTATACTTTGAACTGTTTCTTTTGCACTAAACTATTATCTTTCATAGTTGTATCTGCTCTGCCGAACACATCACAGTGATTTAGTAACAGATTTTAACATTTAAAAACCGTTTTTGCCAGCAGTATAAGTGAACCAACATTTGGTTGGCTGTGTAGAGATATAATTAATTTCTTATATGCTTTCTATCTTAAGAGACAGCAAGAGAGTAATTTTGTCCTTTTACATACTCTAAATACCACCTCTTAATATTCCTACCTAGTGTACATAAGCTCTAGTACTATTTTACACCACTTAATAATATCACAATATCACAGTTCAGTTTCCTTTAACAGCAATATTTGCTTCATGAAATTATTAAACTGCGGTTAAGTGAGAAGCATGCCTTCTGAAGGACGGAAAACCATCTATTCATTTAATAAAAAAGTGCCTTGGAATTTCTTTCACATTTCCCTGTACGCATGTAAAATCCTCTGTGAAGTAGGTCAGACTTTTCACTGGATGTCTCCGGGTGCATCTATATTAACATTTTAGTTTGGATCAACGGTCCACTTTGAAGCTAATTGCTTGATCATCCATTGCTTTGGCTCACACTGCAGAGTTATCAAGCTACTTATTATCAAGTTATTTGTACAGCACCCTAGAGCTTTTTTGCAGTGTGCCAAGGTGCCCACAAGACAGGATGATTTGACGGTGCTTTGTCTCTGCCCAGACAACTCGCCTACCCTGAGGCCAACGCCTTTGCCAGATCTTTCCTTCACTGCTTTCTTAACCTACATCAGAAGCCACGCAAGTATTTGTTTAGAGCAATCTCTCTGCCCCAGCACTTGTCCTTTCAGAAGTCCGTATATGAGCAGATGTCCCAGTATAGCAGGGGAAGGACGGCGGCTAGAACGGAGCTTCTCCACCAGCCATATTCCTACTGCCTACAGACCTCACACAGCCTGTGTCCCAGGGGTCAGAGAAGGGAGCAGTGGAATAAATTGCACTTCGTGGTAGGGTTCAGCACCCACCTTACCTGGCTTAGGCTCCTTTAGATGGAAGAGAGGGTTCAGAGAACTAGTAAGGTTTACACCCATCCCGATGAAACATTATCTTTTTCTCCATCAGATCTCTCCTCTATATCTATTCTGCCACATTATGTAGGGTGCACTCCAATGGATAAAAAACTAGGCCTTCTGGCATGTGCTATTTTGTCTTCTTTTGATTTTTTAATTAAAAACCCTACACAGCCAAAACCACCTTGCTGAGGTCAAAACAGCACTGTGCTAACATATAATGTTTTTCTCATTCACTTTCCTACTTCTCCTATTTATAACTTCCACTGTTACCTTTTGTCATAAATTATATCTGAGCTTTTTTGCAGCAGCAAATATCCGCCTACAAGTGTGCCTCTGTTCTACAAATTGCTATAAAACATATTTACTAGAAGAAGATGGCATTTTGTGGTAAGCAAAAGAGCATATCTTTAAAATGATATTGAAAGATAAAAGGAAGCATTTAAAATTACTGCCTCATTAAATTCAATTTTTCAAAAAGTAAATGAAGTATAGTCTCTGGTGCTACCACTCAGCCATGAATCCCCTGTCATTTCTTTTTACTTCAATTGCATGTTTTCAAATATAAAATGGTTTTCTACCTTCTGCTTTGTGTGGAAAAAACCTACTCTCTTAAAGAACTGACTAAAATAAAAAGTCACCATGTCAATTACTTAAACTAAATGTATTTACAAAATAGAGGAAATATTTCCATAAACAACCACTTGTTTAAAGCATCACTCAGATCCATGTCATATAAAAAATGTATAGATGTCATTCCTTCAAAGTCTCCATTTTGCTATACTGTGATTAACAAGCTGGAAACAGCCTTAATAATTTTGGTACAGACTGTTAAAAAAAAAACAGAATAAGAACTGCAAGCATATTTCGATAGAATGAATGACAACTTTCACTCCCTTTTTACAAGTAATTGCATGAGTGAAATTTTGTTTTGAGAAGTGGTTTAGTGGAGGTATTCTTTTAATAGTATCACAAATGCTGTGCAAACTTGCAGTCATGCAAGCACATGACATAGTTGACTTGGGAACTAGTCCAGAATAAAGAAGACATACCTTGTGATAGCAGTGCCTAATCATTCAGTGTAGATGGTTAATTACAAACAGAGGTAGGCAAAGAAAAAAAAGCACAGCAGATTGCAACTCAAAGGCCCGGGTTATGCTCAGATATGTCCCTTGGAAACCCTGCATCAGATTTATACTTGTAATGTGGTTTAAGGAAGACCAAATCCACTTTGACATCACTGACCAGGGGACAAAAAGGGGATTAAAAAATACAGCAAGATGATGGTAGTTACCACTGAGGCTTAAATCCCAAAGTACATACTAGCCATAAGATTAACTATGGCTACTAGTTCAACCTCTCAAAATACCTCACACCAAGAAAAAGTCTTATCACAGAAATTTACACCTTCTGAATCTTCATTTACTCATACTGATGTCATTTCCTAAGAAGCATATCTTAAAGCAGTACAAAATACCAAGGAAGTTGCACACTTGGCAAACAAAGCAGAAAAATATGGAGGTAAGTGGCAAGATGGTTCAGATAGCCTAAGTCATACGCAATCACCTCATGATTAACAGCAGTGTCAGCCTCACACACTAGCTCTCATCTTCCCCTCTTGCTCTCAGTTATACGCATTTCAGTGATACCGATATTTCCAAGTGAGGGGAAAAAAACCTATATCTTATATTACTTAAGATTCAGAAAAGAAGGAATGCTGCATTAATTATGATCAACCTACTGCCACTGAATCGCTGATGGAGCTGACGATGATTTGATGAGATCTGAATGGAAATAATAAACTCTGGACTTGAGTTCTCAAGACCTCTATTTTGATAGCTGATGGCACTGGCTACAGCTGCTTTCCATATGTCTCTCTATAATAACAGGGTGTGTGCGTGGGGGGAATATAAATGTGTCAAATCAAACACCATTCAAGCATTAATTCTAGTGATTCTTCACTTTCTGGAAGCAAGAATTCTGAATAAACTCAACACTATTTCATAGAAACATCAAACAAATCAAGCTTGAAACCTCTAGGAAATATAAAAATCTAAACCTAGGAATAGAGACCTGCTCAGAACTCAAACAAAAGGGAAAATATTATCAGTAAAAAATGCCTAGGTTCCACAACATACACTAAAAATTGCCTAAGGGTAGCAACTATGCTAGGTGAAAACAGATGCTGTAATGCTAGAATAAAAATTGTCCACTCTATGTAACTCATAAGCAGCACTCTTGATTCATGATAGATATAGCTTCTTTGCATTTTCTATCTTTCAAGCTCAATATGAGCATCTCACTACAAAGAAAAGGCACTCATGAACGGCATGCTCTCTTCAGAACAGCTCTGAACAGCTAACAGGAATTTAAGGAAATCTGAAATTGCACCATGGTTAGACTCCCCTTTCCAGGGCAGTACTTAAGTTTATCAAGTGGTAGTTTAAGAGTAACATCTAAAAATATACTATCACACTAGGACATGATTACCCTCCTGTCTAGGATCACTGGCTGAATAATGGGCATAAGATTTACTCAAGGTTTATTGTGTGGATCAAATTTGGTACTATGTAAGTTTGTCAGGGTCTAGCAGAGTAGAAGTCTTAATGTATATTTTCATGCAGAAATTCTTAACTTTTTAAAAAATCCTTCCCCCTTCTCTTAAAAGGAATTAAAAATGGAATATCCATGAACCCGGTAACTCCATCAATGAAACTGGTAGAAGCTGTCCTGAAAGAGCTCTGCAGCTACTTTCTTCCATGATCAAACTGGGCAGACAGGCATTACAAGTCTGACAGTTCCTCCTGCCACTGGACTTGCTGCACAGTTAAGAAAAATGGAGAGTTAGTTGAATATGCATTTCTCAAACTGTGTGTTTGCCATTGCCATATATAATTCAATGAATGAATAAATAAACAAATATAATAAACCAAACAAAAAAAAACCTATGGCAGAAAGAATCAAGCAGAACTGTATAACCCTGGCTTGAAACCATCCTTAAAACAGGCTTGGAGGCTAAGTTTGTGGCTTTAAAGCTATTATACAGTCCCTCAAATTCCTATTCTATCTGCTGTCATTGTAGAAGCAACAGAATCCTAGCCCCACCCTAAGAGTGGAGCTGAGTACACATGAAAGCCTGTGGAAAAGTTCATCTGAAAACAGATTGTATTCAAAACACAGGAATATCTTAAAGGGAGATAAATCAAAAAAAGGAAATGAAAAGAAACTTGAACAAGTGGAAAGACAATTCTGTTACTTACCCTAAGATCTTCCTTTGTGTTGAAGCTATCAAGAAGCTGTTGATAATGTCTATCAGTCATTTGTCGCAAGAGTGACAACAAACAGGAGACAAATTCCCCCTGTTCAGAAAATCCAAGAATAGAAATATTATAGATTGCAGTGTCTTCTGTATTTCATCTTAAACTGTCATATTATAAGCACTGAAAAATAATTAACAACTGCAGTGGGAAATTAATCTACAATTAGGTTTAGACTCCATATTTTGTGAAAATACATTAATGTAGCTATAAACTTCCTTTCCACTTAAATAATTATTTTTCCCCAAATGGAGTTTACTTGCCTAGCAAAATCTGTTTTAAATAGTCCCAGAAGGGCTAAACCAGTAAAATTTTGATTTGTGATTTGTTTCCCTCGTATCTGTTCTTAAACAGATTATTTAAATTGCTAAAATTACCTCTTACTCAATTCAGTTTTGAAACAAATATCAACAAAAATATTTTGCAACAATTCTGGGAAGAATGCTATTATTTTCCTTTAGGGAAGAAATTAATGGTGTTAGCTGGGAATTTTTTCAAAACATTTTTTCATCTCAAAAACTCCCTATTTGTTAAAAAGAAAAATCATTTATAGGATTGAACAGACTTTGAAAATGTTTTGATCAGAAGTTACCTTCGGTCTACAGAGAAATTTCTCATTAAAGCTTGTACCTAAAAGTTGAGCTTAATCACAGGGCAAGACCACTTTCTCCCACAGTGCCAGCTCCTGGATTCACACTCCACACTACCGAAAAGGGATGCTCCAGGCAGCAGCTGAGGGACTTACTGTCCTGCTCTGCAGATTCCTCCCTGCCTCTACTGATGCACATTCCCCAGGCTGTCCATCAAGCAGCATGGGACCTGATGAAATCCATGCACGGGTCCTGAGGGAGCTGGCGGATGAAGTTGCTAAGCTGCTTTCCATCGTATTTGACAAATCATGGCAGTCTGGCAAGGTTCCCGCAGACTGGAAAAAGGGGAACATAACCCCGATATTCAAAAAAGGAAAAAAAGACGACCCAGAGAACGACAGGCCAGTCAGTCTCCCCTCTGTGCCTGGCAAGATGATGAAGCAGATCCTCCTGGAATCTCTGCTAAGGCACATGGAAAATAAGGAGGTGATTTGAGACAGCCAACATGGCTTCACCAAGGGCAAATCGTGCCTGACAAATTTGGTGGCCTTTTATGATATTGCCACACACTTGGTGGACAAGGGCAGAGCAACAGATGTCATCTACCTGGACTCGTGCAAAGCGTTCGACACTGTCCTGCACGACATCCTGGTCTCAAAATTGGAAACTGATGTATTCGATGGATGGACCACTCGGTGGATAAAGAGCTGGCTGGATGGCCGCACTCAAAGGGTTGTGGTCAATGGCTCAACGTCAAATTGGCAGCCAGTAACGAGTGGTGTTCCTCAGGGGTCTGTACTGGGACCAGTGCTGTTCAACACCTTTATTGGAGACAAGGACAGTGGCACAGAGTGCACCCTCAGCAAGTTTGCCGATGACACCAAGCTCTGTGGCGTGGTCGACACGCTGGAGGGAAGAGATGCCATCCAGAGGGACCTGGACAGGCTTGAGAGGTGGGCTCATGCAAATCGCATGAAGTTTAACCAAGCCAAGTGCAGGGTCCTGCACCTGGGATGTGGCAACCCCATGCACAAATACAGGTTGGGCGGAGGATGGCTGGAAAGCAGAGCTGAGGAGAAGGACTTGGGGGTGTTGGTGGATGAGAAGCTTAACATGAGCCGGCAATGTGCGCTGGCAGCCCAGAAAGCTAACCACATCCTGGGCTGCATCAGGAAAAGTGTGGCCAGCAGGTCACGGGAGGTGATTCTACCCCTCTACTCTGCACTCGTGAGACCCCACCTGGGGTACTGTGCCCAGCTTTGGAGTCCTCAACACAGGAAGGATATGGATCTGTTGGAATGGGTCCAGCAGAGGGCCACGAAGATGATCAGAGGGATGGAGCACTTCTCCTATGAAGACAGGCTGAGGGAGCTGGGGTTGTTCAGCCTGGAGAAGAGAAGGCTCCGGGGAGACCTTATAGCAGCCTTCCAATATCTGAAGGGAGCCTGCAGGAGAGCTGGAGAGGGACTCTTTGTCATGATGTGTAGTGACAGGACAAGGGGCAACAGTTTTAAATTGGAAGAGGGGAGATTTAGGTTAGATACTAGAAAGAAATTCTTGACAGTGAGGGTGGTGAGACACTGGAACACGTTGCCCAGGGAAGTCATGGATGACCCATCCCTGGAAGTGTTCAAGGCCAGGCTGGATGGGGCTTTGAGCAACCTGGTCTGGTGGGAGGTGTCCCTGCCCATGGCAGGGGGGTTGGAACTTGATGATCTTTAAGGTCCCTTCCAACCCAAACCATTCCATGATTCTATGGGATTCAGGAACTAAAGAGCAGAGAACTACACAGGCTACCTCCAGTAGGTGATCAAATGAACAAGACCTTATGGGAAGGAATAGGTTCTCCCTCTCTCTCTTTTCTGTCCACTTGTTCAATTTTGAACTGGGAAGAAACACTGCAGTGTCAATCTGGTCTGACTGCAGAATGGATGAGGACAGGAAAGAGTGAAAGGTTTGGATTTCATCCCACTGCTTAAAAAAACCAATTCTGAAATCATACAAACTTGTTACAAAAAAAAAAAAAAAAAAAAAAAAAAAAAAATTCCAGCATGGGGGCCATCACTACTCAAAATAGGTGAAATCTATTCTTCTATTCATGCTCCATGTAAGAAAAAAAAAAAAAAAAAAGAAAAAGAAATACACTTCCAGCATGAGGAATGAAGAATGAGACTGGAAAAACAGATAGGTGTGATAAAAGTATTATGAAGTGGTATCTTTCATTTGATTGTCAAGCCAAATTTTGGGAAGATTTTTCCCTGTATTTCATTAAAAATGGAAAATTAGACTGAAAAGGGAGTATGTTTTCACAGGAATGGCTGTTCCGGATTTTACATTGGAAGGCCTAATTTACTTGTGATTATACCTTGTATACTTGGTGGTATGTAAGGTGATGGCTTTCACTGGCAACACCGTGATAAAATAATAATTGTCTTGCCCATAATAAGATTCAATGATCCCAAATTAATTACCTCCTTGTAAAATCACTGTTTTTACAGTGAACATAACATTCTCAAAACAATATCCTAAGGCAATGAAGTCTCTTAATCTTCATGATCTGGGCATAACCATTAAGGTTACAGCTGCTATCTTTTAAATACTTGGAAATTTATTTCCAACCCTATCAGTTTCTTTTCAGAAAACAACAAGACTTTATTATTCTATCATTTTTAAGTATTTTTAATATCATTATATCCAGCTTCAATTTGATCGTATCATGTCATTTAGTATAAAGTAGGTTCATCTAAATAGGCTTAATTTTTCAGGACTTTTATTCCAATTATAAAATTGGAGACCACTCAGATTTGGCTAATTAGCCAAAATAAGCAGGGTAAAAATAAGGGTGCAAGTTTACCCGATTGATAACTTGAGTGACAAAATTTGAGCATGAACTTTTGAATACTTTCCTTCTTGCTTAAGTATTTTAAGCACCCCTTTCTAGTCACCTTCCTTCTATGTTCCCATATTTAATTTGACTTATAGTAGTATATTAAAAATCACAGTCTATTATAGAAAGCTGTACTATTATAGCTGACAGACAGATTAGCTATCAAAGGGTACCAGCTCTAGCTAATTGTTAACTGACTTCTAAATTTGAGCTTTTAATTCAAATGTAGGTAGCTATATAGGCAGTTGGTTTCTAAAATAACAATGAACACTCAGATGCATTTTTGAACTTAAAATGTCTGTTGTAAGATTTCTGCCAGTGTCAGACACAGACTACATAGTCAGGGTACATGTAAATTCTGCACAAAAGCAAACTCCACACACATAACAACCTTGATAAAAACCATTTAGCATCTATTTCTAGTGTCATAAGTCAATCCAAGCAGTATATCCACTTCACTTAGGTAGAATCCTGAAGTAATTTTGTGTGTCTTATTTATGGAGTACAATTATGAAAATACATGGAGCTCACAACTAAATTCCAATTCATTTAGGTTCTGGGGGACTGAACTTCCAAGACCTGAATTGGAATCAATAAAGGTTCACTTTAATTGGATTGCTTTCTGCTAACTCTTTACATGCAAATACATCTTTCTTAAGGAAATCTAAATTCTAAATCACTGACATCCTAAAACAGAAGTTTCACCTTCACCCTTGCATTAAATTTGATGTTTGTTAGTGCAACACCTGTAACAATGACATCCTGAAGCCATGTCTTCTTGGTGCTCAGTTTAAAGTATCACATCCATCTTGCAGGTTACCATCTATCAAGATTCCCCACTGCAAATTGAAATGGTACCAAGGTACCAAAACTATTTGAGATGGAAGAAATGGTAGCGCACAGCCTGATGCTGCCTCCTACTTTATGCTGCTTCTTTGTGCAGAAAAACAGTGACACGTGGGCCTGGAAGATCACACTGAGATTAGTTTGGGACGACTTCCATAAGAAAGAGACTATCTGATGCAAAATTATGACAGAATTTTATCCAGTGTTCTGCCATGAAACATCTCACAACGAATATTTTATACTTGCCGCTTGAAAGAATGGTAACATACCGGAACAGACTCTACTGCTGCACTCACATTGAGTACTTTATCATACTTGCTCTACAAATAGTTCCAAGAATCTGGCTCCGTGTGTTGCCATAAGCCCATACTGCATGATGTTTCTACATAAATGTATATAATTGCCTTATGCCGTGCTGTGAGTCACTTCCACATTAAGTATTCTTTGAGAGCCTGTGGTGACAATGACATGGCTTTTTTGATGCACAAAAAGAAAATTTTGCAACTTGAAAGCACTTTCAGAGTCTAATTTTTTGATGTTGTGAAAGAATTAGGCTGTCATGGTGTCTTATGAAAGCTTAATCTGCAAGCAGGTGGATATCTCAGAAGAAACCAATAAGCTCAGAGCTTTGCTACTAACAGACTAATACTACAATCCTTATTTCAACTTAGATTTTCTTGTGATGGCCTGATATGCCACACAGCGTACATTTGTAATGTTGTAATTTAAAGAAAAATACCCCAAACTCTTAGATGTATAGTCCTGCTGAATCACAGTGGTTAAAGCATGGTGTTATTTTATTACAGAGCTTGGTCAGCTCCATAAAACACTTCATATAATGTTTGTTCTCTGTGGGATAAAGTAAAACAAACAAACAAAAACCCCAACAACACATTTCTTCTACAGCTATTAATGCTTTTGAAATGTTTGATCTCAGAGGAAATTCTGGTTTGAAAAGCAACCATCTTTTCATTAATGAAAACTATTACAGTGTAAAAATCGGGCAATTCATTAAGTGTATAATGAGAAGGTAAATCACACAGCATAGTATGTTGGCTGCAAAAAATGTTACATGTTATGGGGGCGTATCGCTTGCTATATTAGAACTGATTTGCCCTTCAAAAGCAAACTAGGAACCTTGCTGAAAACAAAGCAAAATAACACTTTATTTTCTTTCATCAATGCTCGTCATAGACTTTTGTGTAAATGCTTGCATTTCAAACTTCTAATTTGCATGAGTTGTTTTAGCAGGTTGACCACAATATCATTTGTGAATCTTCTAAATCCATCTTCTATGCTCTACTTCATGTGATAGAAATGAAGCTCAAACGCTCAGCCAAGAGAAAAACAAAATGCCTTTCAATTAATAAAGTTGAGTTTGTACAAGTTGGCATCACAGATTCTGTAGGCATTTTTAGAGCTGTTTTATCATGCTAAAACATGTGAGTTTTAGGAATTAATGTGTTATTGACTGATACTCTTGCATTTTCAGGAATTCATACTTAAAGAGAGATTCATAAAACTATTAAATTTAAAAACTATTTAAAATTAAACTAATTTAAAATATCAAACTATTAAATTTAGAACTATTAAACTATTAAAGAAACAAAATGAAATGATTATTGACCTGAAACAGTCTCAAAAGAAATTTTGTTGTTTGAGGGTTTCTTTTAGTCACAACTTAGAAACAAATTTGATGAAAAAAATTACTGTTTCCACTGAAAACGAATAAAATTCCAGAAAAGTTTTTTTTGTTCTCCTCATTCTCTGTTTTATAAACAAAATCTTAATACCGTGCATTACAATATAAAAACAATATTGTCACAAATCTAGTAGTTCAACCAGTGACAACTGGTTGAACATTATAAGAAACTTACAGTCACATCTTGAAACTGGAGGCGCATAGCAGAGCCTGATGGTTGTGGTCGGCTGGTAATCTCTAGTATGGTCCTTAACAGAATATCTAGCAGGCTGTTTACAATCACATCAATTTCCTCCAGGACAGATTTTTCCTTAAATAATAAAGAAATTATTTAAGATTTTAAAATAGAAAGATGACCATGGTCATATTTCCTTTGATGTTGTTTTAGAAACAAATGATAGTTTGACTATGAATACCATATTTGAGAAACAAGGACTATTCTCTAATTAAGATACTGTTTAATTCTATCAATATTTTTCTAACAGTTTTCAAATAATTACATTGTATGAAATATAGAGGACAGTAATTTTGAATTTGATTTTGAATATATAAGTGTCATCAAATTAGCATAGCTCTATTTTTAATTAAAGTAAATAATATATGAGAACTTTTGGGGCAAGATTTTTATAGGTAACACCCATATATTTTCTGGGGAAATTGCCAAGAGAGGCTTAAATTCTAAAAAGTAGAATTCTGTTTTCACACTCTGAAACTATCACCAGAAACAAGCAGATGGTGCTCAACCTTCAAGACCTGCTTCAGCAGTAAGGACCAGCCTCACTGCTTCCCATCAGCTGAGTAGCACAAACAAATTAGTCATTTCTGTGAGCCTACAACTGTTTATATGCAACATCAATACAAAGGAACCAAAGTGTTCAGCACCAAAAGAGACCATGATACCTTAATTACATGCATGAAAACACTTGATGAAGTCAAATTGTAGCTACTTTTCCTTTTATTTCAGATGGAAATATGTTTTCCCTGCTTCAACAATGTTTTCTGTCTCCACTGCACCAGACACCACCATCTTAATCAGAGCAATTTTATCCACAGTTTAAGATGATATTTTTTTGCAGAAAGAAACACTTCATAATCAAATGCACACAACTAAACTTAAACTCAGCTGACAAACAGATCATTCAACTTTGCTGACATTGAGGTGTAGGAGTGATTACTTTTTTTTCCCTCGCTTCCTACACACCCAAAGCATATGATTTGTAACAAAACTCAAAATTCCTGTTTGGACTTGAGATGAGTCTAGTGTCACGGCCATCTTCTCTGTCATTATGCCTAGTATCAAACTGTTAACTACTTATGAAGGCAGACAGTAAACAGTGTATTTAGAAACTGTATCAACTGTGAGGACTCATGTACAAATTACTACTAGAATGGCCAACAACATTAATTTTCAAAGTTGCCTGACTACAACTTCACTTGTTCTGTCAGCCTCTAAATTTTCTTTATTACCATGAAAGAAATGAACTTAAGAACTGATCCACAAAAATCATATCATAGTCACCAAGTCGTTAACACTCTCAATGACTCAAAGACTACTAAATATAGTAGCTGAGTATCTTGAACATTGGATAGAGTTTTATGTAGGCATCCATTTGCTATTGTATACCTCTCTGGCTTGGTGACTCCAAATGAAAGATCTCCTGAAATTTTGACCAGAAATGTAAGCCTTTCAGCCAATCCAAAAACACAGCTACGCTTTATCATCTATCACTTTAACTTGTGATGAGGTATTACACTAATCCAGGAGCAGCTGCAATGAAAATGTTGCTATAGTGCCAAAGTTGCAGGCCACATCCATATCAAATCACTGATGGAGCAACTTTAATTGCCAACAGGGGTATGAAATGAAGAAACACATAAATCAGCTCTCACTAATGCATTACAATGTAATGTATACTGGCCTTGTTATGTACGTACTGCACTAACTACTGGCAATGTTTGCTTTTAATTGTCTTATATCCCTTTTCCTGTCAGAGCTTATCATCATATTTGCAATACACATACCTAAGCTAGCTCTCATACATAGCTTTCACAGATCAATTTGCAAACACAAACACCAGAAATTGGCCACAAAGTTTATCAACTAGCAACCAAGGGCAACCCCCCCGCAATAGGCATATCAATCTATTTACCTATATCACCCCTATGTCCTCTAAGACTAAACAGCACACAGCAAAAGAAGGTGGACATTTCTTTCTGTCCAACAAAACACTCAAAAAGAATCAAAGCTTGTCAGAACACTATGCACTACAATTAAAATACACTTGAATGGGAAGAAACGGCTCCCAAGAAATCAAAATGATGTGTTAATGCAGAATCATTAGACATAATCTTTAAAATGGCCTTGATCAAGGTCCAGCTTGTGTCAGTAAATCTCATTGAGCCATATAAAGAAGTTCAACACCTTGTGGATGTCACATGGTGTTTACTTACTGAGCTGTTCTTCTTGATGAGGCAAAATATGTTGCTAAGGATACGTGCACACATTATAAGGTCCTTCTGCTCCTGTAAATGCATGTGGAGATGATGTAAAACTACTGGAAGAAGAATATATCGAGAATCTGGAAAAAATGAAAAATTTTATGAGTAGTGGCTTCTCATAGAATCATTTAATTTTAATAGAGGCAGAAAACGTGTCGTCAGTCCAAAACAGTATTTCTCATAAGCAGAAGCTTTTACTTGCTTTAACCAACAGTTTTGATAAGCAGAAGCTTTTACTTCATTACCACAATATCCTAAAACACATATTTGAAGAATGAACAATGTTCTGAAAGTCAGTATGTCATATCATGGACAGAGAAAACACCACTGTGTGGAACATACTATAAGTAGCAGAAAATTCAAAATAATTATTGAACAGTCATGCAAAACAAACTTAGCACAGTAATATTTGTATTCATAATAATGTGAAATTATCATATGACAGACTTTTCTGTCATAGGGAAAGATCCCTTGCAAGCCAGCGCCACAGCAGACTTAATCTTGAAGTTATGTCATTATACAAATGAGTTCTACTTTCCAAAGAAGCAGTACTTTCAGCTTTGTTTCAGGACTTTCATTTTTTGAGATTCCTCACTCCTACTGGGTATGAGCAATTTAGATTACTGGTGTCTACATAAAATTATTTTCCTTTCCTCTACTTCATTTTCTAAACACAGCATTTTTGTGCTATTTTCAGTCCTGAATTCCCTCAAAATTATGCAAGAACTTCATTAACATGCTACTTTTTCTTGCTTCTTTTTCTTATAATTAAAGACAATGTTAAATGGGAAGAGCCCTAATACTTACGCTTGTGATAACACATTAAACACTTATTTACAACTTGATAAATGGATTAGGTGTTATCTGTTTTCATTTTGCTGTTGTTTTTAGATCTTTTCCGTAATTAAGAAATGATGATCTCATAGAAACATATTTGAATCATTTCCTCTATTAAAATTTTAATGATTATTATATACCACATTATCTAAAGATATTCATCTAATAAATTCTTTTGTTCATTAATGCAATTATTTCCTAAAAATTGAGTTTACCTAGCTGGAGAATTGCTCCTTTAAAATCATTTTACCAACCAGGTACTGTTCATGGACTAGTCTTTCTTTAAGCATTTTTTATCCCTTCAAATATTCCCTCTATTTTTTCCAGAAGAGACAAAAAGATAGATGTATTCTGAGACTTCATTTGCTGAATGCTTCTTTCACTCACTGAAATACAGCACTAATCTTGTTTTTCTCTGTTATTTCCTTGTTTTCATTGTCTAATTGTCTGTATAACAGAAGACAAATCATATGGACAAGTTGATTTGTACACGCTAAAGTATATTCTTGTTTTCAAAATAAAAAAAAAAGGCTTTCCTGCTCTTTTTAAATAGGTGCTTCATGCTTATTATTTATTCAAGTGTTCTGCTATATCTCTATACTGAAGAAAATTATAAACAAAGACAGTATTACAATAGGCAAAAGGCCATCAATGAAACTAAAATCCATGGCACTGAGACCCAAAATTGGGAAACAAATAGCCTCTATTCAGTGAGTGCTTACTTCTGTGAATGCCTCGGTAGGTTTTCATCAGGACTGGCCTGAGAGTTCACATCTGCCTGTAGCTGCAGCTGGACAGAAGCATCTCAACCAAGCCAACAGGGCATATTCTTTTTGTCTGCCTGAAAACCAGAAGCTCAGCAAAGTGTTGTCCCAGGTAGTCTGTCAAGTGTGCACAGCTGCCACTGACCCATCCACTGCAAGATCCACAGGGTGGAAAGGAAAGCAGGCAGGAAGATGGCTAATGTGAAGACCTCTGGTTAGGAAAGTACCAGTTTTTGATCGTCACTGCTAAATCTGCTTATTGATTAGTGACAGATGAAAAAATAGAGCTAATGCCTTCAGCTGACATGAAAAAACGTGACTCTCCATTCTCATAAAAAAGATCTAACCAACAGGTTACAGGGGATAGTTCCTTTTCCCTGCTTTCCATTAGGCCTTATACATATGGAATTCTTGGCTGGTAGCCCATCTTCAAGAGAAGAGATGAAGGGTTCACTGTGTAAAGCAGCCCATGGATCTGGAGTTGGGCTATTCTCTTAGAATCATAGAATCATAGAATGGTTTGGGTTGGAAGGGACCTCAAAGATCATCGAGTTCCAACCCCCCTGCCATGGGCAGGGACACCTCCCACTAGACCAGGTTGCTCAAGGCCACATCCAGCCTTTTTAATTTTTTTTTTTTTTTAATTTGTTTATAGCAACATGAAGTACATGTTTCCACTTAGGTATTTTAGTGCAACAAGGAAATCCATTACCTCAGTAACAAGGAAATCCATTACCTCAGTAAGCTTCAGTAAGGTAATCTATGTTTCTATATGCAATGGAAAAGACTATTTAAAGTGTCTCCCTTTGTTGCACAACAGTTTAAAGCTTCAAAAATCTAAGTAAATATCTCTCACAGGATTAAACAAGCAGACACCTTGCTTGATTATGAAATGCTTTGTTGGATGAGATAAGTGTTTTCTGCAGTCAAGCAATTCATTTGTAAGCCACAGGCACTACTACAAGAGTGGTATCAGAGTAGATACCACTCTTCCTCTTCAGGAAGCTGAATCCAGGCTGACACTCAGAGCACAGAGGTCTTCCACTCCCAGGCAGATGCTCAAATCACTACTCAACTCCACAATTGTCACCAAGAAGTTACAGTAGCTCTTTCACACTTTACTAGTGTGAACCTTACCATTTGGGCCACAGGTCCTCTGAGTTCAGCAGGTCCTCTCTTGCAGCTACAACACAAATCCCTCAGCCCAGAAAGTGAGGATAAAACAGGAGCAGCCTCTGCCTAGGTGTTTGTTCTTGATTAACCCGAGGCAGCTTCCTGATGAGCACACAGAGGGATCTGGTACCTTTTCTGAGGCGTCCACTACTCTGTGCATCGATTACATGTAAGCACAGCATTATGAACTCAATTTTGAAGACCAGAGAATCTACATGTAGCAAGGTCTGACTTGTAAATAGCCAACCCTCGCATACAATATTTGGCCTGCAGCACTTCAGACAAAACTGAGCGTCCTCATTCAACTGTTTCAAGTATCCCATTTTTGCAAAAGCTCCATGAAATGATCAGGAACTTTTTTTACCAAGACCAAATGGATTAGCAAAAAACATCTTCTAGAATCATAGAATCATGTCTAGGTTGGAAGGGGCCTTAAAGATCATCTAGTCCAACCATCAACCTAACTCTGACAAAAAAAATAAATAAGAAATAAGCAATAAAAAAAATCACTAAACCATATTCCTGAGGACCATGTCTACCCGTCTTTTGAACACCTCCAGAGATGGTGCCTCAACCACTTCCCTGGGCAGCCTATTCCAATGCTGGATAACCCTTTCTGTGAAGAAATGTTTCCTAATATCCAATCTAAACCTCCTCTGGCGCACCTTGAGGCCATTTCCCCTTGTCCTATCTCCTGTGACGGGAGACGAGATCGACCCCCGCTTCTCTACACCCCCCCTTCAGGTAGTTATAGAGCATGATAAGGTCTCCCCTCAGCCTCCTCTTCTTCAGACTAAACAACCCCAGCTCCCTCAGCGTCTCCTCATAAGACTTATTCTCCAGACCCCTCACCAGCTTCGTTGCCCTTCTCTGGACCCGCTCCAGCACCTCAATGTCTTTTTTGTGGTAAGGGGCCCTAATGCCTTTCAACTATACATGGGAGGGAACAGTGTCTGTTACTGAATTAACGGATGCATATAATGCAGCTTTAGATATATTCCTTGTAAGTTCATAACCTTCATACCTCTGTCTTGACTTATTTAGGTGGAGAGATACAGTGGTACTACAGAAGAGGAGAGCTGGCATATTCACCTCTGAGCCAAACCAAGGACTATGTGAGAAAGTTTGGAGAACACAGTGTGCAACATTTGTCTTGGGTTACTTTTTTTCTTAAAAATTGTCAGCTGCAATGTCAGCCACTGTATATAGAAAAATTAATGAGTGCAAGGAATGGTGCAATAATCAGAACTCTTAGCCATCACTCACTGTCCTAATTTTTCTTCTGTGCAGGAAGCCAAATTAGCTGACTGTTTAAAATGCTAATACTTGCCCTTTACAAATATTATACAGAAAGAGAGGAAAAAAAACATGACATAGAGCTTTTTAAATACATACTTGCAATAATTAGAAAGATGGACTACTCTGGGCAATGCTTGTGAATTTTCTATGCAAGCTACATTAACGTTTAATATTTAACCCACAGCAAAACTTTCCCTCTTGCTTTTCAGTTAGCAGTCAAGCACCTGCACAGACATAAAAAACTTTTTTTATTCTGTTATATGTCAAAGATTAATTTCAGAAAGATGACATTCATTTCAATGACTATATCTGAACAGATGGGCAAAACTTCAGCCTGCTTGGAAAAAGGATTAGTGTAATTGAACATTTTAAACAAATAAACCTTGAACAGTGAGAAGCAGGAAGTTGCTCTTCTTTTTGATAGTTTTACTTGGGCCTATTCAATTTATCCCTCCTTGTTTGGAACAACTTTCACTTGAAAGAAAAAAATTGCCCGTAGTGCAGAACGAAAACACAGGTGTGGGTGAGAAAGCCCTCCCTTGGCCTAAGAAAGAGCCACAGACGTGAAGCATCATTTGCAAAGCTATTGCAAAATATTTTCTGCTCTCCACTATAGAGTTACTAATAAAAGTTGATTTTTTGTATGCAATATAAATACATACATTCCCCCACAGGTGTGCATAGAAGCACACATCCACAAACAGCTCCAAAAAATAGTATATTGCTGTTTAAGAGAAATTAAGACACACTAATTAATCTGTTAAAGATACTGGAGTACTTGAAAGCAGTGCAGCTGTGTAAAATCTTTATGTTTTGAAGAAAATTGACTTTTTTTTTTTCCAAATCTGTGTTAAAATGTAAAGTTTAATGTATTTTAACTAAATTTAATTCAGAATTTGTATTAACAATTTAAATAATAATATGTTGTTTTCATTTGATATCAATTAGCTAGTGATTTCTGAGATATCTTACAAGACTTTTTAAAGAGAAGTTTTGAGTCTTTTGAAAAAATTATGGAATAAGAGGGAAATCATAATACCTAGCTTCTAGAACTAAACCTCCTTATCAGTTAATGGTATCTTCTCCTGAACTTGCTAATAACTTTTTTTTCATTTCCATTGTAAGTCTAACATACAACAACATCCTTCACACGAGGCAGTTATAAGATATTAAATTATTCTCACTGGTTGCATCAAATATTCATCTCTAAATGACTATTGAAACTATGGTTTCCTACATGTACATTCTCCTGTGAGATACAGGATGCATTTCTTAGATGAACTCATTCACAGAGACAGTCTGAGGGACGAAGTTGATCTCAGAAAGAAAACAAATAGATAATTATCACTTTTCTAATCTCTTAAGAGTGGATTTCAGTTTAAAAAAGGAAAACAATAAAAACAGATAAGGTATAAGTTACATATAAAATAAATGCATAAAACTTTACATATGAAATGAAATAAATAAAATGAACACATGAAGATGTTTTTAAAACATCAGCTCAGGATTTTCCCTAACTTCATAATATAGGTACATATCATATAAAGATTTCATATACTATATCTATAGTTTATGGTCAGAGAATTAAACTCCTCCTCTATTTGTTTTGAATAGATTGCTGCACTAAAAGGAGAAGTCCTACCCAGTTACTATTGCACAGAAGTCCAAATACTCATATTTTCAGAAGCCATAAAGTTTCTTGCCTTGTACGAACATTCTCCATGTAGTAAAGAGCTGCACCACAAATTATAACTGGGCTAAGATACAGGCTTTATCAATATAGTATTTTATTTTTTTAGGACTTTACTTACTAATCTCTCTTCTGGTAACTGATGTGTTCCATCAGTGGTGATTCCAAGAAAATGCATCCTCTTTGCAGGAAGAAACCTAGACTTATGCACCTCATGTTTTCATAGCTATTGAGTTTACAAGCTCAAATAGTGCCTTTAGAGTAAAAAAAAAAATCATTGGTATTCTCCTAATTGCTGTTTAACCATGTCAAGAAGGGCACGGCTCAAGATGTGTTTCTTTAATTTGGCTTAACTCTTCCGAGCAAAACAGATTTAACTCTTCCCCAAAGCAAGCTATAATAACATTTAATGCAAAAAGAACAGCAAACGAGTGCTAGACTACTGGTGTATCAGAAATGACACAGGTAGAAAATCGTCTGGGTACAAGCATATGTAGGTCATCAATTTGGCCATTTTACAAGTTATCAACAGGGATGGGTCCAAAGAGTTATACCCAAAATACCAGGAGACTGGAAGAAAGGCCAAGAGGGAAAAAAAAATAAACTGCTAGTCTTCGTCAGCAGGAAAATGGTCATCTGTTTCTTTTTAGACACCCAATGTAGCGTAATACCAAGATGCAGCAGTAAATATTGAAAAGTAGAAGTAAAAGTAAAGTAAGGCAATGACACCCACTAACTTCTCACAGGAGTCAGGCAAATAACTGCTGTTGACACCTCTGAACATCTCTGGAATTGTTATCTGGGAAGAGCTGAAGTTTAAGATCACCAAAATAGAGAAAGGTTCTAAGCAACCTACACCAAAGCCTCAATACAGAGCCAGTTCAACCATCCTATCCACACATGATCAATAAATACAGTGTATAACCTGCAGTCTCTAGAGAGACAGGCAGAGACCAGATGCATAAAATGCATCTGAAATATACTAAATATCTGCTTGAGCACCTTGAATCAACCTCTGCGTGTCTGATGTTTCTGTTTTCAATGATATACCTAATATATCTCCCAATTTTAGTGAAAGCATAACTTTAGTGTCTGTTGATTTCTGCAGCAGTGGGAGCTGTTAGTTGTTCAGGCCTTTGCAGCACAAAATGTGTAAAACTCCTGTGCTAGACTACTCTCACTTGTTTCCAAGCAAGCTTCAGATAACAAAAAATGCTATCTAAGAAGTGCCCTCCTCATTTTTAGACATTTGAATAAATAGATATTTTCTGCATTCCATCTAGTTCAAATGTGTCAGCTAGCACCGCAGCTTGCAGCGTTCATCATCTTCATCTGGGAGACAGAAATCAATTATTTTCACAGCAGCAAGCCTCAACTTCACATTAGGATGTACAGTTTCCTCTGCACATTAACATAACCTAGTGCAATATTTATTTTCCCAAGAGGTTTTTTAAAAGGGCTTCCTTCTAGGGACTGACTAAAGGAAAATCTACTTATATTTTTGAATTTTAAAGAGATAAAGCGTTATTGGCAAAGAGACCAAGATGCTTATCTCCACAAGACCCTTTAACTTTATGATGACTGAAATTATACTGTACAAGTGTTTGCTTGAGCTTTCTATCATGGGCATTGGCAGCTTATACAACTGCCTCATGTCTTTCACATCAGTTTCCCTTTGATCTAAGAAATTTGTATTCTACCTGTGTATAATTTTTATTGTTTTTATAGCCAAACCAACTCATATGATTTCTTAATAATGAAACTGGATTTGAATAAAAAACTAACACTTTTAGAAAAGGAAGCAAACAAAAACAATTGTCATATGGATGAACGCAGATTTACAGTTCCAAGAAAGTCCCCAAGAGTCCCTTACATCACATTAAATAACTCTCTTAAATTACATTTATCCATTTGAATCTTGTGGTTAGGCTGACCTAACCGAGACAATGGGAGGAAAATGGAAAGGATGCTACCTGGTCCCTGAGCAGTTCCGAAAATTAAGAACATAACTAAGAGCGTTCCTTAAGACTGCTCTTACATGTCATCATCCAGCCAGAGTACCAAAGGTCTGATCAGTCGGCTGTAGGGAGAGCTCACTGTTCTAGAAAGGACCGCCACAGAGGCTCACAAGGGAACACAACCAGAACAAAGCAAAGCAGCCAGGGTCCAATTACCCAGTTCTTTGAGCTCATGCTTAAAAAGTACAATCACTGAATGTATTTTTAAAAATCTTCTAAAATCTTTTCCTTTATTTTGCAGGATCTCAAAATATTTATGCATAACCTGGTGGCTTTTGCACAGCTTTCATCATTGCAGATGATGAAATCTCAGAGGTGGAGGATCGCAACCTATGTGGTGAAGGCATGAGGGATAGTGATAGGCTGGCAACCACAGAAGGGCCTAAGCATGGACAGGGAGGTGATGGGCCTCGCCCCCTCATAGAAGCGACAGGAAAACTAGCCCAGCTAAAGTGCATTTACACGAATGCACGTAGTATAGGCAATAAACAGGAGGAGCTGGAAGCCATTGTGCGGCATGAAAGCCATGATGTAGTTGCCATCATGGAAACGTGGTGGGATGAATCAAATGACTGGAGCACTGCAATGGATGGCTACAAGCTCTTCAGAAGGGACAGGCAAGGAAAGAGAGGAGGAGGAGGAGTGGCCCTGTACGTTAGGGAGGAATATGAATGTGTGGAGGTAAATGAGGGTAATAGTAGAGTTGAGTGCCTATGGGTACGAATCAAGGGGAGGACCAGCAAGGCTGATATTATGGTGGGAGTCTATTACAGACCACCCAACCAGGATGCAGAGGTAGATGAAATGTTCTATAAACAACTAGCAGAGGTCTCGAGATCATCTGGACTTGTCCTGGTGGGTGACTTCAACCTACCAGGTATCAGCTGGGCACTCCATACAGCTGAGAGGGAACAGTCTAGGAGGTTTCTGGAGTGTGTCGGGGATAACTTCTTGACACAGCTGGTGAGTGAGCCAACTAGGGGAGGAGCACTGCTAGACCTGCTGTTTGTAAACAGAGAGGAACTTGTGGGGGATGTAATGGTTAGAGGCCGTCTGGGGTGCAGTGACCATGAAATGATAGAGTTTCGGATCCTCAGGGAAGCGAGAAAGGGAGCCAGCAGGACTGCCATCATGGACTTCTGGAGGGCAGACTTTGGTCTCTTCAAGAGTCTGCTTGACAGAGTCCCTTGGGAGGCAGCCCTGAAGGGCAAAGGAGTCCAGGAAGGCTGGACACTTTTTAAGGAGGAAGTCTTAAAAGCACAGGCGCAGGCCATCCCTGAACGCAGGAAAGCGAGCTGTCGAGGGAAGAGACCGGCCTGGCTGAACAAAGAAATAAGATCACAGCTCAGGGAAAAAAGGAAAGTTTATGTCCTTTGGAAAAAGGGACAGGCTACTCAGGAAGATTACAAAGAAGTAGCAAAGTTATGCAGGGAAAAGATTAGAAAAGCCAGAGCTCAGCTAGAACTAAACCTGGCCCTGGATGTTAAAAACAATAAAAAGAATTTCTATAAATATATTAATAGCAAGAGGAGGACTCGGGAGAACCTCCACTCTCTCCTCGATATGGAAGGTAACATAGTGACAAAGGATGAGGAGAAGGCTGAGGTACTAAATGCCTTCTTTGCCTCAGTCTTTAGCAGTGGACTAGGGTGTCCCCCAAGTGCCCAGACCCCTGAAATAGCAGTTAGGGGTGGGGAGCAGGATGAAGCCCCCAAAATTCTAAGGGAGATGGTGAGGGACTTGCTCCAAAACCTTGACATAAACAAGTCTATGGGCCCAGATGGGAT